>NW_026577883.1:4373716-4686125 GCF_029407905.1 Bubalus kerabau | reverse complement strand
GGTCCGCAGTTGAGGAGAACCCGATGCCCGGACACCTCTTCGAAGGCCACCCTGTGAGTGAAGGAACAACACGAAGGGGCACTGACACTCCCGTGCATCGTCCGGAAACACCCGCGGTTTCCACACACAGCTCCACGAGGGGACTGAGACTCCCTGAGCAACTCGAGAGGCAAGCGGAGTTCCCTTCCTCAGACAAGATGAGGCCTGACTCTCCTGCCCCAACGCTGCAGGGACACTGCTGTCGGAGTACGAAATGGAGAGGAAGCCTGCGGTCCTGTCTCCCCTCGAGATGAGGCCCTCTTCGATTGCGCCAAACCCAGAGGAGTCCCGTGATGGCCCACCAACTCCACAGCATCCCTCACCTCTAAGAGGAACCCTGGGAAGTTCTCTCAGGTCACCGGGAGAAGTCGAGAGAAACGAGGGTTTCCCGCTGCAAGCCGAGAAAGACCTCGAGAGACCTTGTTCTACATGCCTTGATGCCCTAGTCCCCTCCCAGGACTCGAGAACAATGACGCGCTCCCCCTCGCCACGCTCATGGTGACCTGACTTCCATGGCGCCGCACAAGAGGCTCCCTGAGAACCTCGTCGTGCCTCGGGAGAAAAGCCCCATGGACGCCGCAGCTCGAGGAAACCCCTAAGAAGCCCCCGTCCTCACGAGGTGAGGGCCTTCTTTTCCTGCCTTTCCTGGAGAGCATTCCCGATTCCTCTCTCCAAACTGAAGATTAGGCTTGACTCCCTTGAGGCCACTCAGAGGGCTCCAAGAGATCCGCGTCGTGGCTCAAGAGAAGAGCGGAGTCCTTTGCTTCCCCTCGAGGCGAGGCCTGACTCCACGGGGGACTCTGGAGTGCAACACTGGGATCCCTGTCTTCCCTTGAGAGTACTACTAGGTCCTGGACACACGCCTAGATGAGGTCTCTTGGGCCCTGCAGTGACTCGAGCGCAACACCCAGCTTTCCCTAGCAACTCGAATGGAAGATGGGGCTTCCCAGGGTCAACCCAAGAGGAAGCCTGAAATCCCCGTCGTAACTCGAGAATCCCGCGCAACTCGAGAAAAACCACGTGGTCCCAACGTCTTCGCAAGATGGGGCCCTTGCCCGCTACGGCGTCTCAAGGGAAGTCTCACGTTCCGTCCTGAGTTGTGAAACGGTACCTGACACCCTTCATGCGACCTCCAAAATTTCCCAGACACGCCGGGTTCCCTCGAGGGGAACACCGAGGGTCCTGGCACCCCTTCATCTGAGCCCCTTCTCCCCTCCTCATCACGACAGGAGAGTCGATTCCCCTGCATATTCTGGAAGGGGTTCCCGGCTTTCCCGGCACACCTCAGGATGAGGCCGGCCTCCCGAGGAAATTCGAGACGAGCCCCGTGGGTTGTGCCACATGTCGAACGACTCCGATTTCCCAGTCCGCTCTGGATAAGAACCCGATGCCCGGACACCTCTTCGAAGGCAACCCTGTGGGTGAAGTTACCATTCGAAGGGGCACTGACACCCCCGTGCGTCGTCCGGAAAAACCCGCGGTTTCCACACACAGCTTGACGAGGTGCGTGAGACACCCTGAGCAATTCGAGAGGCAAGCGGAGTTCCCTTCCTCAGACAAGACGAGGCCTGACTCTCCTGTCCCAACTCTGCAGGGACCCTGTGGTTGGAGTCCGAAAAGGAGAGGAAGCCTAAGTTTCCTGTCTCCCCTCGAGATGAGGCCCTCTTCCATTGCGCCAAGCCCAGCGGAGTCCCGAGAGGCCCCGCCAACTCCACAGCATCCCTCGCCTATCAGAGGCACCATGGGAAGTTCCCTCAGGTCCCCGGCAGAAGGCGAGGGAAACGAGGCTTTCCCGCCGCAACCACAGAAAGACCTCGAGTGTCCTTCTTCAACGCCTCTGGAGGCCCTAGTCCTCTCCCATGACTGGAGAACCATGACGCGCTCCCCCTCGCCACGTGCACAGAGACCTGACTTCCCTGGCACCGCACGAGAGGCTCCCTGAGATCCTCGTCTTGCCTCGTGAGAAAACCCCCACGGGCGCCGCAGCTCGAGGAAACCCCTGAGAAGCACCCATCCTCGCGAGGTGAGGGCCTTCTTTTCCTGCCTGACCCAGAGCACAATCCCGAGTCCTCTCTCCAAACTGAAGAGAAGGCCTGACTCCCTTGAGGCCACTCAGTGGGCTCCAAGAGATCTGCGTCGCCACTTGAGAGGAGAGCGGCATCCTTGGCTTGCCCTCGAGGCGAGGCCTGACTCCCCGGGGGAGTCTGGAACGCCACCCTGAGATCCCTGTCTTCCCTTGAGAGGAACGTTAAGTCCCGGACACAGGCCTAGATGAGGTCTCTTTGGCCCTGCAGTGACTCGAGTGCAACCCTCAGCTTTCCCTCGCAACTCGAATGGAAGATTAGGCTTCCCGGGGCCAACACAAGAGGAAGCCTGAAATCCACTTCGTAACTCTAGAATCCCGCCGCAACTCGAGAAAATCCACATGGTCCCAACGTCTTCGCAAGATGAGGCCCTTGCCCGCTACGGCGTCTCAAGGGAAGTCCCAGGTTCTGTCCTGAAGTGCGAAACGGTACCTGACTCCTTTCATGCAACTCCGAAAAGTCCCCCACACGCCGGTTTCCCTCGAGGGTAACACCGAGGGTTCCATCCCCACTTCATCTGAGCCCCTTCTCCCCTCCTGATGGCGACAGGAGAGTCGATCCCCCTGTATTGTCTGGAAGGGTCCCCGGCCTTCCCAGCACACCTAAGGATGAAGCCGGCCTCACTAGGAAATTTGAGACTAGCCCCGTGGGTGGTCCCTCATGCCGAAAGACCCCGATTTCCCTGTCCTCTCTTGAAAAGAACCCGAGGCCCGGACACCTCTTCGAAGGCAACCCAGTGGGTGAAGGCACAACACGAAGGGGCACTGTCACCGTCGTGCATTTCCGGAAACACCCGCAGGTTCCACACACAGCTCAACAAGGGGCCTGAGACCCCCTGAGCACCTCGAGAGGCAAGCGGAGTTCCCTTCCTCAGACAAGACGATTCCTGACTCTCCTGTCCCAACTCTGCAGGGACCCTGCGGTCGGAGTCTGAAACGGAAAGGAAGCCTGAGGTTCCTGCCTTCCCTGGAGATGAGGCCCTCTTCCATTGCGCCAAACCCAGCGGAGTCCTGAGAGGCCCCGCCAACTCCACAGCATCCCTCATCTGTCAGAAGCACACTGGGAAGTTCCCTAAGGTCACCGGTAAACTTTTATTGCACAAGGTCCCCATGAAAAGGCCCACGCAGCAGGACAGCCACAGATTCTGTCTGCCATTAAAGGGCAGTAAGGTGCCCTCCCCCCTTCTTTGCTGCCTCGGCGGCCACCAGGATGCAATTCGCGTACCCTTCCCTTTCCCATCCTAGCAGGTGCTCCAGGGCCCGCTGGCCTACAAAGTGCCAGAAGCAGGGCTGGGCCAGCCGGCCAGAATTCAGGGTTCTGTCCCTTGGACTTCCAGCGGACACTAGGCTGCTTGGGAAAACCGCGCAGACTCTGAGGTTTTTCAGCAGAGGGGTGGAGCGGTAAAGGCCTTGACCCCAAAGACGAGGCCTTTCTGCGACCGCCAGGTTGGGGAGCTCTGAGACTGTGCCAACACAGGGCGGAATACATGGTTCCCTGCTCCACGCAGTCCCCGTTCCCTTACCTGTGTTCCGCACCCCTCCGCTGTGGCCAATGGATGCCGATCCTTGGGGATCCAGGAGTTCACGAAATGGGCATTCCCAGCCGCAATGGCGACCCCCAACAGCACATCTGGAAAGCCCTCCCCCACACCCGCCAGGAGCCGACCCCCACTGCGAACGGAACCCCACCCCGCCCCGCACCGCCAGGTTTCGCCCCGGCCCTGCCGGGCTCCCGGTGGGTTCCCAGCAATATTGGCGACCCCCGGGAGCACAACAGGGACCGACCCCCCACCCACAGTGAGCGGAATCTCGACCTGTGCAGCCCAGGTTTACCCCACCCTGGCTGCGCTCCCGGCGCGTTTCCAGCTGCAGTGGCCATCTCCGAGAGCACAACTGGGAAGCCCTCCCCTACCCCCGCCAGGAGCCGACACCCGCCCTGCGCCGCCCGGGTTCGCCCCACCCCTGCCGCGCTCCAGGGGCGCTGCCCACCTTCACCAGTGGCTCTCGGTGAGCCCCGTCCCCACGCCCGGTTCCAGGAGAGGCTCTCGGACCTCGCTGCTGCCGCCAGGTCAAACATGAGGACAATACATACACCCCACAGAGACAATCCAAGCTGTCTATGATTTAGGGATAAAACGAGGACCACAGAAAGACAAGATGACCTGACCTAGGAGGGCCATGATATTCTATAGAACCAGACAAAGTTGGTTACCAAGGAAACTTTTTTCCTTGGAACCCGGAAAGCTGGTTCTTTGCATATGCAATGACCAACAATTAGCTTGTTACCCAAGCCTGCCTTACTGCCACCCCCATCCCCCCACTCCCCAGAAGACTGGCTCAAAGAAATATTTTAAATCTCAGGCGGAAACCTGGAAGATGTCTTGTCTGTCTGTTTGGATTAAGGTATGTGTCAGTGTGAGCCCTGTGTTTTTTGATAATATTGCTCAAGTTCTGAGTTCTGATTTCAATGGACTCAAGACAAGGCAGCCCTTCCAAATCAAACTGCTGGAAATACAAGAAAACATTGACCTAAATGAATGTCAGAGTCCCGTGAACTGGGAACTAGTCAATATTAAATATCTAGTATTTTTGGTTTTGCTCCTCCATTATAGACATGTCTAAGAGTCAACAACATTAAGCACAACATGTTCATAGTGCCTAGGTTTCTTTTGAGGTAAAAATTGCTCTATTGTTATATCTGTCACAAGCTTGTCAGCAAGAAACGACCTGGAAACGACAACAACAAAAGTAAAAAATGTAAATGTGATATGAGCTTTTAGACAAACTCTTTACAATAATTATACTCTAAAATATCTGCCTCTCATAGTCTTGATTGAAGGCAGAGGAGAAGGGGATGACAGAGGATAAGATGGTTGGATGGCATCACTGACTCGATGGACATGAGTTTGAGCAAGCCCCTGGAGCTGGTGACGGACACGGAAGCCTGGCGTCCTTCAGGCCACGGGGTCCCAAAGAGTCAGACACGACTGAGCAACTGAACTGAACTGAACTAACAAACGTTTCTCCAGGTGTTTTGGTTACCCGAGTTTCTATCCTTGTGACGACAGTGTATTGAATAGCTAGGTCATTTCCAAATAAATGAAAGTTCTGAAACATTCACGACTTGAAAGGACCTCCCTTTTACACAGAAACAAAAGAGATTTTTGACTCTCCATGAATAGTGTCTGGCACCATCCTGACATGTTAAATGTAAGAAAGCAATTGTTTTGTTTTGTTTTGTTCTGTTCTTGGGGGTGGGGGGAGGGGGGCGGGCTATAGCGAATGCCAATATAAAAGTCAGTTCTTGGTTGCTGAAGGGAAATGTATGACTTATTATTACAAGAAAGTATGTGGAATGCAATGGCACTTGAGGAAGGAAAACAAAGTAGTTCTGTCTTACAGGTGGCCGTTTCAGGATGGGAGAAGCAAAGGAATGGGTACAGAATGGGATAAGGAGGTTGTAGGGAAAGTGGACCCCCAGAAAAGAGTTCTGTGCCTAGCACAAGTTTTCTTGAGATGTCGAACTGCCTTTGCTAATGGAGTTTAAGTTTCTTTACCTCTTAAGTGATCTCTTCTAGGTTGACCTAGAACAGAAATCTTTTGTTAGCTTTGGCTAAGTGGAGAAGTAGTGTTTCACGGTGACATATGTGATCCTTCCTGACTGTTTGCAGCCCTTTTGATATCGATGCACTGCTTCTGCTGCTGCTGCCGCCGCTGCTGCTGCTAAGTCGTTTCAGTCGTGTCCGACTCTGTGCGACCCCATAGACGGCAGCCCACCAGGCCCCGCAGTCCCTGGGGTTCTCTAGGCAAGAACACTGGAGTGGGTTGCCATTTCCTCCTCCCATGCATGAAAGTGAAAAGTGAACGTGAAGTCGCTCAGTGGTGTCCGACTCTTAGCGACCCCATGGACTGCAGCCTACCAGGCTCCTCCATCCATGGGATTTTCCACGCAAGAGTACTGGAGTGGGGTGCCATTGCCTTCTCCCATATCTATGCACAAGCCTGCCTAAATCATTGACTTCTAGCTAGCTTTGGGATGCCAATGACCATCCACCCTTACAAGGCAACAGAGAAGAGAAAAACACTTACCACAGGAGGTCCTGGTAAGGAACGAGGAACTAACAAGCTCCCGCCAACCAGGATTCTGCAGAGGTCAACAAGAGGTCAGTAAGAGATGGAAGACTGCAGTCCAGAGGTCCTAGCAACTTCCATCTTGCAGCAGAGACCCAGCATAGTCAAAACGAATTCAATGTTGCAAAAAATAAGTAAACAAATAAAGGACAGAAGTTCTTTGAACACATGACTGAGATTAGGGGTGAGGCAGTACATGTACGGTGCCCGGAAAATCCTAAAGTATGAGAAAGGAAAGAAATTTAAGACAACTATCAAGCTGTCCAAACTGATAAAAACGAAAGATTACACAGTTTTTTCTGTATATATTACCAGATAATAATCTGAAAAGGAATTTAAAAAAATTCCCTTTCAATAATGTCAACATGAATACAACACTTTGCCATGGATGTAACGAGGATGACAAGACTGGCACACTGGAACTTATACACCCTGGCTGAAAACTATCCTGAATACATGGACAGGTATTCCATAACAATGGAAAGACTTAAGATGGCAATACCATGGAATGCGTCTTCAATCTGAAATGAAGATTTGATATGATTTGATCGCTCAGAGCTTTTGTGTCATCAATTGTTATTAAAGTATAAATGAGATAGAGAAAACTGCTGACTTAGACTTGAGGCGGGGTGTACGCCCTGCTGGTCTCTAGCCAGATATTCTACAGGCACTAGCAGTCAGCTAAGGAAAGAAAGGCACTGTCTCAGGGAATGGCACCAGGCCCCTCCCCCACGACATGCCTTGAGGTCACATTGGCAGCAGGTGAGTCATCCTGGGCCAAAAACTGATTGACATGAATCTTGAAGAAAGGCAGTATTCCAGGCAAATATATCATTTCCTTAACATAGATTAGGAGAACAAGGTACGAGGAAAACATACTGTTTTGTTCAAGTCGCTTCTGAGCCTATTGGGGGAACCGACCTGAAGCCAGAGTCCAGCAGATATACATAGGATATTTACATCGCTTAAGACAAACATTTCCTCAGGAACAAATGCATTGCTTAGCTCAAGGTTTGTCTGCGAAATTCTTACACATCAGGAGATGGCTCCGAGCTGGGTTTCTACACACAAGAACATGAATGCAAAGGACAAGCCTGCACAGCCCATCTGCCGCCCTCCCGCACATCCAGCAGCATTTCCAAGTGACCTCCTAAGGCCTTCCCCAAAATACAGGGGCACCTCTGGGTTTCCTGTTTCCCTCACTTCGAACACTTTTCTTAAAAAAAAAAAAAAAATCCTGCACACTTCTTGATAGAATGCCACAGTGGAAGGAAAACAGGCCTTCAATACTTAAACCTCCCTGTGCCAAACACTTGGGGCTTGGTTTTGTTTTGTTTTGTTTTTTAATTACACCACCACATAATTTAAACTTTTTACAATTTCTAATTATTCAGTACCAAAACACCAAACTTTTATTGCACAAGGTCCCCATGAAAAGGCCCACGCATCAGGACAGCCACAGATTCTGCCATGAAAGGGCAGGAAGGTGCCCTCCCCCCTTCTTTGCTGCCTGGGCGGCCACCAGGGTTTGAAATCCATGCACCCTACTAAGTTTCTAGGGTGCAATCCGTGGACCCTTCCCTTTCCCATCCCAGCAGGTGCTCAAGGGCCCGCTGGCTTACAAAGTGCCAGAAGCAGGGCTGGGCCAGCCGGCCAGAGTTCAGTGTTCTGTCCCTTGGACTTCCAGGGGACACTAGGCTGCTTGGGAAAACCGTGCAGACTGAGATTTTTCAGCAAAGGGGTGGAGCGGTAAAGGCCTTGACACCAAGGGCGAGGCCTTTCTGCGACCGCCAGGTTGGGGAGCTCCGAGAATGTGCCAACAGAGGGCGGAATACTTGGTTCCCTGCTCCAAGCAGTCCCAGTTCCCTGACCTGTGGCCCGCAGCCCTCCGCTGCACCCACTAGATGTGGATCCTTGGGGACACAGGAGCGTAGGAAATGGGCGTTCCTAGCCGCAGTGGCGACCCCCGAGAGCACAACTGGGACCGAACCCCCACCCACAGCCATCTAAATCTCGACCCGCGCAGCCCAGGTTTACCCCGCCCCGGGTGCGCTCCCGGCGCGTTTCCAGCCGCAGTGGCCACCACCGAGAGCACAACTGGGAAGCCCTCCCCCACCCCCGCCAGGAGCCTAACCCCGCCCCGCGCCACCCGGGTTCACCCCGCCCCTGCCGCACTCCCAGCGCGTTTCCAGCTGCAGTGGGGACCCCCGAGAGCACAACTGTTACCGCCCCCCACCCCCTCCCGAACAGAACCCCGACCCGCGCCGCCCGGGATCGCCCCGCCCCTGGCGCGCTCCCGGCGCGTTGCCCACTTCCACCAGGGGCTCCTGGTGAGCCCCGTCCCCACGCCCGGTTCCAGGAGAGGATCTCGGACCTCGCTACTGCCGCCAGGTCAAACACGAGGACAATACATCCACCCCACAGAGACAATCCAAGCTGTCTATGATTTAGGGATAAAATGAGGACTACAGAAAGGAAAGATGTCCTGACCTAGGAGGGCCATGAGAGTCTATAGATCCAAACAAAATTGGGTACCAAGGAAACTTTTTTCCTTGGAACCCGGAAAGCTGGTTCTTTGCATATGCAATGACCAACAATTAGCTTGTTACCCAAGCCTGCCTCGCTGCCACCCCCACTCCCCCCCCCCACTCCCCAGGAAAACGGCTCAAAGAAATATTTTAAATCTCAGGCGGAAAACTGGAAGATGTCTTGTCTGTCTGTCTGGATTAAGGTATGTGTCAGTGTGAGCCTTGTGTTTTTTGATAATATTGCTCAAGTTCTGAGTTCTGATTTCAATGGTCTCAAGACAAGGCAGCCCTTCCAAATCAAACTGCTGGAAATACAAGAAAACATTGACCTAAATGAATGTCAGAGTCCCGTGAACTGGGAACTAGTCAATATTAAATATCTAGTATTTTTGGTTTTGCTCCTCCACTATAGACATGTCTAAGAGTCAACAACATTAAGCACAACATGTTCATAGTGCCTAGGTTTCTTTTGAGGTAAAAATTGCTCTGTTATTATATGTGTCACAAGCTTGTCAGCAAGAAAGTACCTGGAAACAGCAACAACCAATGTAAAATATGTAAATGTGATATGAGCTTTTAGATAAACTCTTAACAATAATTATACTCTAAAATATCTGCCTCTCATAGTCGTGATTGAAGGCAGAGGAGAAGGGGATGACAGAGGATAAGATGGTTGGATGGCATCAGTGACTCGATGGACATGAGTTTGAGCAAGCCCCTGGAGTTGGTGATGGACACGGAAGCCTGGCGTCCTGCAGGCCACGGGGTCCCAAAGAGTCAGACTCGACTGAGCAACTGAACTGAACTGAACTTACAATCGTTCCACCAGGTGTTTTGGTTACCTGAGTTTCTATCCTGGTGCTAAACTAAGTGACGACAGTGTATTGAATAGCTAGGTCACTTCCAAATAAATGAAACTTCTTAAACATTCACGACTTGAAAGGACCTCCCTTTTACACAGAAACAAAAGAGATTTTTGACTCTGCATGAATAGTGACTGGCACCATCCGAACATATTAAATGTAAGAAAGCAATTTTTTTGTTTTGTTTTGTTTTGTTCTGTTCTTGCAGGAAGCGGGGTGGGCGCTATTATCACTGATAGGTATGCTCACCAATCTATCAAATGCCAATATAAGAGTGAGTTCTTGGTTGCTGAAGGGAAATGTATGACTTGTTATTACAAGAATGTATGGAATGCAATCACACTTTAAGAAGGAAAACGAAGTAGTTCTGTCTTAGCGGTGGCATTTTCAGGACGGGAGAAGCAAAGGAATGGGTACAGAATGGGATAAGGAGGTTTTAGGGAAAGTAGGCCCCCAGAAAAGAGTTTTGTGCCTAGCACAAGTTTTCTTGAGATGTTGAACTGCCTTTGCTAATGGAGTTTAAGTTTCTTTACCTCTTAAGTGATCTCTTCTAGGTTGACCTAGAACAGAAATCTTTTGTTAGCTTTGGCTAAGAGGAGAAGTATTGTTTCACGGTGACATATGTGATCCTACCTGACTGTTCTCATCCCCTTTGATATCTATGCACTGCTGCTGCTGCTGCTGCAGCTGCTAAGTGGTTCAGTTGAGGCCGACCCTGTGCCACGCCATAGATGGCAGCCCACCAGGCCCCGCAGTCCCTGGGGTTCTCTAGGCAAGAACACTGGAGTGGGTTGCCATTTCCTCCTCCTATGCATGAAAGTGAAAAGTGAAAATGAAGTCGCTCAGTGGTGTCCGACTCTTAGCCACCCCATGGACTGCAGCCTACCAGGCTCCTCCGTCCTTGGGATTTTCCAGGAGTGGGGTGCCATTGCCTTCTCCCATATCTATGCACAAGCCTGCCTAAATAATTGACTTCTAGCCAACTTTGGGATGCCCATGACCACCCACCCTTACCAGGCAACAGAGAAGAGAAAAACACTTACCACAGGAGGTTCTGATAAGGAACAAGGAACTAACAAGCTCCCACCTACCAGGAATCTGCAGAGGTCAACAAGAGGTCAGCAAGAGATGAGAGACTGCAGTCCAGAGGTCCTAGCTACTTCCATTTAGCAACAAACACCCAGCATAGTCAAAACGATTTCAATGTTAAAGAATAAATAAATAAATAAATAAAAGGACAGAAGTTCTTTGAACACATGTCTGAATTTAGGGGTGAGGCATTACATATGTGTCCCAGGATAATCTTAAAGTGTCAGAAAGTAAAGAAATTAAAGACAACTATCAAGCTGTCCAAACTGATAAAAATGAATGATTACACAGTTTTATCTGTATACATTAGCAGATAATAATCTGAAAAGGAATTTTAAAAAATTCCCTTTCAATAATGTCAACATGAATACAACACTTTGCCATGGATGTATCGAGGATGACAAGACTGGCACACTGGAAATTATACACCCTGGCTGAAAACTATCCTGAATACATGGACAGATATTCCATAACGATGGAAAGACTTAAGATGGCAATACCATGGAATGCATCTTCAATCTGAAATGAAGATTTGATATGATTTGATCGCTCAGAGCTTTTGTGTCATCAAGTGTTATTAAAGTATTAAAGAGATAGAGAAAGCTGCTGACTTAGACTTGAGGCGGGGTGGGGGGGGTAGTAAGAGTACCCCCTGCTGGTCTTTAGCCAGATATTCTACAGGCACTAGCAGTCAGCTAAGGAAAGAAAGGAACTGTTTCAGGGAATGGCACCAGGCCCTTCCCCCACGACATGCATTGAGATAATATTGGCAGCAGGTGAGTCATCCCAGGCCAAAACTTGATTGACATGAATCTTGAAGAAAGGCAGTATTGCAGGCAAATATATCATTTCCTTAACATAGATAAGGAGAACAAGCTAGGAGGAAAACATGCTGTTTTGTTCAAATCGCTTCTGAGCCTTTTGGGGGAACCGACCTGAAGCCAGAGTCTAGCGGAAATACATAGGATATTTACATCGCTTAAGACAAACATTTTCTTAGGAAAAAATGCATTGCTTACTCAAGGTTTGTCTGCGAAATTCTTACACATCAGGAGATGGCTCCGAGCTGGGTTTCCACACACAGGAACATCCATGCAAAGGACAAGCCTGCACAGCCCATCTGCCGCCCTCCCGCACATCCAGCAGCATTTCCAAGTGACCTCCTAAGGCCTTCCCCAAAATACAGGGGCACCTCTGGGTTTCCTGTTTCCCTCACTTCGAACACTTTTCTTAAAAAAAAAAAAATCCTGCACACTTCTTGATAGAATGCCACAGTGCAAGGAATACAGTCCTTCAATATTTAAACCTCCATTTGCAAAACACTTGGAGCTTGGTTTTGTTTTGTTTTGTTTGTTAATTACATCACCACATAATTTAAAGCTTTTACACGTTCTAATTATTCAGTTCCAAAACACCAAACTTTTATTGCACAGGGTCCTCATGAAAAGGCCCACGCAGCTGGACAACCACAGATTCTGCCATGAAAAGGCAGCAAGGTGCCCTCCCCCCTTCTTTGCTGCCTGGGCGGCCACCAGGGTTTGAAATCCATGCACCCTACTAAGTTTCTAGGGTGCAATCCGTGGACCCTTCCCTTTCCCATCCCAGCAGGTGCTCAAGGGCCCGCTGGCTTACAAAGTGCCAGAAGCAGGGCTGGGCCAGCCGGCCAGAGTTCAGTGTTCTGTCCCTTGGACTTCCAGTGGACACTAGGCTGCTTGGAAGAACCGCGCAGACTCGGAGATTTTTCAGCAAAGGGGTGGAGCGGTAAAGGCCTTGACCCCAAAGGCAAGGCCTTTCTGCGACCGCCAGGTTGGGGAGCTCCGAGAATGTGCCAACAGACGGCGGAATACTTGGTTCCCTGCTCCACGCAGTCCCAGTTCCCTTACCTGTGGTCCACAGCCCTCCACTGCACCCATGGGATGGCGATCCTTGGGGACCCAGGAGCGGACGAAATGGGCGTTCCCAGCCGCAGTTGCAACCCCCGAGAGCGCAACTGGGAACCCCTCCCCATCCCCCCCATGAGCCGACCCCCGCCCCGCGCCCCCAGGGTTAGCCCCGCCCCTGCCGCGCTCCCGGCGCGTTCCCAGCCGCAGTGGCGACCCCCGGGAGCACAACTGGGACCGACCCCCACCCAAAGCCATCGGAATCTCGACCTGCGCAGCCCGGGTTTACCCAGTCCCGGGTGCACTTCCGGCGTGTTTTCAGCCTCAGTGTCCACCTCCGAGAGCACAACTGGGAAGCCCGCCCCCACCCCCGCCAGAAGCCGACCCCCGCCCCACGCCGCCAGCGTTCGCCCCGCCCCTGCACGGTCCAGGTACCTTCCCAGCTTCTAGCGTTCACGCCCGGGTAGGAGCAGGATGTAGGAGTATGGGAGATGTGTCTGGAGCCTGACAGCCTCAGCTCCGCTCTGGCCTGCCCTTTGGACCTAGGAGCCAGGCCAACTTGCAGAGGGCTTAGGGCCCCATTGTATGCAAACTACCAAGGCCTACCGCAAGGAGAGCTCTGTCCGAGGGAAGGGAAGCGCCCCAGGCTGCATTCCCAAGCTGTTGTTTAGCCGCCCAGACTCAGCGCTGCACAGGGGTAATCAGGCTCTCTGTGCCCGCAGCTTCACACACAGGTGTGTCTCCGTAGGAATCAAGAAAGATCCTGACAGAGTGAGGTTCATTAGAGCTATACTAAAGAGCAAAGGCTTGTCCATGTGGTATTGCCTTCCCCTGTGCCTTTGGGTCTCCAGGCTCGGCCCCAGCTCCGTGGAAACAACCCCTGAGAAAATATCTTCAAGATCCACTTTTCCCAGTGTCTGGGAACCGGGGTTCGTAGGAGGAGAGAAAAGCACGCCTCCATAGGGAACGAAAAGGCAGCCCACCTGCCTGTGTTTTGAAGCCTCTATTTGGAAGGAATGGGTTAGCTTCTCCTAAAGGAGACCTCCAGATCTGCTCAGAAGTCGGTAATTCCAGAGGCAGGGTACTGGTTCCTGACTGCCCTTTGCTAGCCTTGCAAAGATATTCCTAGATTCTAGAGTTATTTTCCATGAAGGAGCAGGCTTCGGGAATGTGTCAGACGGGACTGGCTCCTTATTGACCTCAGCTCAGCTATTGCCTTTCCATTCAAACTAGGACAAGGCCCTACTTTATGAAGGGTAAGGGTCTTCTTCTTTGCAAACTGCCAAGGGCTACAGCAATGAGACCTCTGTCAAGGTGTGGGAAGCCTAAGAGGATGGATTCTCAAGCAGGTGCTTTGCCACAAAGCATCAGCACCCCACGGAGAGAATCAAGCTCCCTGTGCACGAATGTTGGGAGTGTAGCTTCACACACAGAGTTGTCTCTATAGGAGCCAAGAATGTTCCTGAGAGATTAGGTTCACTAAACCTCTCCTACAGAGCATAGACCTGTCCATGTGGTTTTGCCTTCCCCTGTGAGTTGGGTCCTCGAGGTCTGCCACAACTCCGGGGAAACTGTCCCTGAGAAAAGATCTCCAGGAACCGCTTCGCCGAGGCTGGGAAATGCTGTTCACATCAAGTAAGGCAAGCGAATCTCCTGCAGAGTAAAAGAGGCCTTACAGTCCCTGGAGGAGCAGGCTGCCAGAATGTGTGAAACCTGACTGTTGCCTTACTGGCCTCAGCTCCACCATTGCCTGTTCATCCGAGCTAGCACCCAGGCCTACTTGGAAAAGCGTTTGGGTGCAGATTTCTACAAAGTGCCAAGGGCTACAGCAGTGAGAATTCTCTCAGTGGTAAGGGAGAGCATTTTATGGATTCTCAAGCTGTTTTCTGAATGACAGCGTCAAAATGAACAGAGAGAATCAGGCTCTCTCTGCCCCTATGTTAGGTACGCAGCTTCACACACAGAGGTGTCTCTGTAGGAGCCAAGAATGCTCCTGAGAGATGAGGTTCACTAGAGGTCTGCTACAGAGCATAGACCTGTCCATGTGGTCTTGCCTTCCCCTGTGCCTTTGGGCCCCGGGCTCGGCCCCAGCTCCGTGGAAACAACCCCTGAGAAAATATCTTCAAGATACGCTTTTCCCAGAGGCTGGGAACTGGGGTTCATAGGAGGAGAGAAAAGCAAGCCTCCTTCGGGCACGAAAGGCAGCCAACCTGCCTGTGTTTTGAAGCCTCTATTTGGAAGGAATGGGTTAGCTTCTCCTAAAGGAGACCTCCAGATCTGCTCAGAAGTCAGTAATTCCAGAGGCAGGGTGCTGGTTCCTGACTGCCCTTTGCCAGCCTTGCAAAGACATTCCAACATTCTAGAGTTATATTCCATGAAGGAGCAGGCTTCGGGAATGTGTCAGAGGGGACTGGCTCCTTATTGGCCTCAGCTCAGCTATTGCCTTTCCATTCAAACTAGGACAAGGGCCTACTTTATGAAGGGTAAGGGTCTTCTTCTTTGAAACTGCCAAGGGCTACAGCAATGAGACCTCTGTCAAAGCGAGGGAAGCCTAAGAGGATGGATTCTCAAGCAGGTGCTTTACTACAAAGCATCAGCACCCCACGGAGAGAACCAAGATCCCTGTTCCCCAATGTTGGGAGTGTAGCTTCACACACGGAGTTGTCTCTATAGGAGCCAAGAATGTTCCTGAGATATTAGGTTCACTAAACCTCTCCTACAGAGCATAGACCTGTCCATGTGGTTTTTCCTTCCCCTGTGAGTTGGGTCCCTGAGGTCCGCCACACCTCCGGGGAAACTGTCCCTGAGAAAAGATCTCCAGGAACCGCTTCGCTGAGGCTGGGAAACGCTGTTCACAGGAAGTAAGGCAAGCGAATCTCCTGCAGAGAAAAAGAGGCCTTACTGTCCCTGGAGGAGCAGGCTGCCAGAGTGTGTGAAACCTGACTGTTGCCTTACTGGCCTCAGTTCCACCATTGCCTGTTCCTCCGAACTAGGACCCAGGCCTATTTGGAGAAGCGTTTGGGTGCGGATTTCTACAAAGTGCCAAGGGCTACAACAGTGAGAATTCTCTCAGCGGTAAGGGAGAGCATTTTATGGATTCTCAAGCTGTTTTCTGAACGACAGGGTCAAAATGAACTGAGAGAATCAGGCTCTCTGTGCCCCTATGTTAGGTACGCAGCTTCACACACAGAATTGTCTCTATAGGAGCCAAGAATGTTCCTGAGAGATGAGGTTCACTAGAAGTCTGCTACAGAGCATAGACCTGTCCATATGGTTTTGCCTTGCCCTGTGTGTTGGGTCCCCGAGGTCCGCCCCAGCTCAGGGGAAGGAGCCCATGAGAAAAGATCTCCAGGGACCGCTATTCCCCCAGGCTGGCAAACGCAGTTCACAGGAGGTAACACAAGCGAGCCTCCTGCAAGGCACAACAGGCCTTAGTCTCCCTGGACGATCAGGCTGCCAGAGTGTGTGAGACCTGACTGGTGCCTAACTGACCTCAGCTCCGCCATTGCGTGTTTCTCCGAACTAGGACCCAGGCCTACTAGGAGAAGGGTTTGGGTATGGATTTCTAAATACTGCCAAGGGGTATATCAATGAGAACTGTGTCACGGGTAAGGAAGAGCATTGTATGGATTTTCAAGCTGTTGTTTGAACGACAGCTTCAAAGCTGCACAGAGAGAATCAGACTCTGTGTCTCCATGTTCGGTACACAGCTTCACAGACAGGGGTGTCTCCATAGGAAACAAGAACGTTCCTGACAGAGTGAAGTTCACTAGAGCTCTCCTAGAGAGCAAAGACTTGTCCATGTGGTTTTTCTTCCCCTGTGCGTTTGGGGCTCCAGGCTCGGCCCCAGCTCCGTGGAAACAACCCCTGAGAAAAGATCTTCAAGATCCGCTTTTCCCAGAGGCTGGGATGTGGGGTTCATAGGAGGCGGGAAAAGCAGGCCTCCTTCAGAGAGCAAGAGGCAGCCAAGCGGCCTGCGTTTGGAAGCCTCTATTTGGAAGAATGGGTTAGCTTCCCCTAAGGGAGACCTCCAGATCTCTTCAGAAGTCGGTAATTCCAGAGGCAGGGTGCAGGCTCCTGACTGCCCTTTGCCAGCCTTGCAGAGACATTCCTAGATTCCAGCGTTATTTTCCATGAAGGAGCAGGCTTCGGGAATATGTCAGACTTGGCTGGCGCCTTATTGGCCTCAGCTCAGCTCTTGCCTTTCCTTTCAAACTAGGACAAGGGCCCACTTTATGAAAGGTAAGGGTCCTCTTCTTTCCAAACTGCCAAGGGCTACAGCAATGAGACCTCTGTCAAGGCGAGGGAAGCGTAAGCTGATGGATTCTCAAGCAGGTGCTTTGCCACAAAGCATCAGCACCCCACGGAAAGAATCTGGCTCCCTTTGCCCCTACGTTGTGTGTGTAGCTACACGCACAGAGGTGTCTCGATAGGAGCCAAGAATGTTCCTGAGAGAGGAGGTTCACTGTTGGGGGCCAGAGTGAGGCACTCCGCCCATGGCAAAGGTCATGAGGAAGGAGGCTCGACATACGCAAAGGCGGGATCGAGCCTCAGGAGTCCCCCTGGAAATCCTCGAGCATCTACCCCCATAACCAGAGCCTGCCTACCTTACTACTTTGTGCTCTCACCTACACCTCTGACTTTACGGGGGGCTGTCCCCCACCACCTCTTTCGGAGAAGGAGTTAACCTAGAGCTCCAGTTGATAAAAACCCCTGGGTGTGACAAGAGTGTTTTAACCTACAAACTCCTCTGAAGGTTCTCTAGCCTGCCTGACAGGCTTGTCCGGCCACATGTGATTGCTCACAGCCTCCCAACCATGAGAGGCACGAGATGCTTTAAACCTTCTAAAAACAGGTTCCTTAGAAAAGTTAGAAAATTATTAGTATAAGTATAATGGGCTGATTAGAAATCATATTGGTGAAGGGTTTTTCATTTGTTGAGCTGATGTTTACTGCTAAGTCTCCACATCCCCTGCCCTTATACACATTAATGAATATATAGAAGAAATAAGTATTAACCTTTGATATAAATCACGTTAGACCTTAGGCTAAGTAAATTCTTTCCTTAACTAAAACCCACTACACCCTCACCCTATAGGAATGTAACTTTATTTGGGTGGCGTCTGTTTTAAGAATAATCACCCCTGGAGAAATAAGTGTCCTGGTTGACTGACCGCTTTCACAAGGAGAGGGTCGTAAATTGTCAGCAGGCCCCCCGGCCAGAAGATGATGTAACACCCCTAAGACCTCTGTATACTTTTGTATGAAGCACCTGACTTTGATAAAAGTCAGGACTGCTGACCCCACGTGACTTTTGCATAACATCTCAGTGTATAAAAGTAGACCATGGAAAATAAAGAATTGGGATCAGTTTCTCGAAATACTGGTCTCCCCATGTCTCTCTCTCTCTCTCACTCTGGTTGAGTCTCCATCTGGAGCGTGGAACCCACCAAGCTTACTAATTTTGCCTGGGCTTCTAAGATCCGACCGGGGAGGCCTCAGTGTCTCCTCTCCTTCGGGAGAACGGAAGGACGCCTGCGGCCTATGTAAGTGGTGCAAGCTTCTTGTCTTGAAGTTTTATTGGTCCCCCGCGTAAACCAAGCTACTCAGCCTCTTTTCTCCACTGAATTTTCCTACTGAGCTATCCTCATTTTATTACTCTTTATATCCTTAATTAACGTTTAATTAAGCAGTTGTTCCCTGACCCTCGCCTACGCCGTCTCTGCTTCGAATACCCTGGATCAGCTGGGGCTGGACCCTGGCAGTTCACTAGAGATCTCCTACAGAGCATAGACCTGTCCATTTGGTTTTGCCTTCCCCTGTGAGTTGGGTCCCCGAGGTCCGCCCCAACTCCGGGGAAACAGCCCCTGAGAAAAGATCTCCAGGAACTGCTTTCCGCCCAGGCTGGGAAACGCTGTTCACAGGAAGTAAGGCAAGCGAGCCTCCTGAAGGGAAATAGAGGCCTTACTGTCCCTGGAGGAGCAGGCTGCCAGAGTGTGTGACACCTGACTGGTGCCTTACTGGCCTCAGCTCCGCTATTGCATGTTCATCTGAACTTGAACCCAGGCCTACTTGGAGAAGTGTTTGTGTGCCGATTTCCAGAAACTGCGAAGGGCTACAGCAATGATAACTCTCTCAGTGGTAAGGGAGAGCATTGTGTGGATTCTCAATTTGTTGTTTGAACGACAGCGTCAAAGCTGCACAGAGAGAATCAGGTCTCTGTGTCTCTATGTTGGCAATGCAGCTTCCCACACAGAGATGTCCCCGTTGGAGCCAAGAACATTCCCCATAGACTGAGGTTCACTAGAGCACTCCTAGAGAGCAAAGACTTATCCATGCGGTTTTCCCTTCCCCTGTGCGTGTGGGTCTCTGGGACCAGCCCCTGCTCCTTGGAAACAGCCTCTGAGAAAAGATCTCCAAGAACCTCTTATCACCCAGGCTGGGAAGTGGAGTTCACAGGAGGTGGGATAAGCAAGCTTCCTTCGGCAAGAAGAGACAGCCAACCGGCCTGTGTTTGGAAGCCTATATTTGCAAGGAATGGGTTAGTTTCTCCTGACCGAGACCGCCAGATGTGCTGAGAAGATAGAAATTCCAGAGGCAGGGTCGAGGTTCCTGACTGCGCTTTGCCAGCCTTGCAAAGACATTCCCAGATTCTAACGTTATTTTCCATGAAGGAGCAGGCATCGGGAATATGTCAGACTTGACTGGCGCCTTACTGGCCTCAGCTCAGCTACTGCCTTTCCATTCAAACAAGGACAAGGGCCTACTTGGTGAAGGGTAAGGGTCTGCTTCTTTCCAAACTGCCAAGGACTACAGCAATGAGACCTCTGTCAAGGTGAGGGAGGCCTATGCGGATGGATTCTTAGCAGGTGCTTTGCCACAAAGCATCAGCACCCACGGAGAGAATCAGACTCCCTTTGCCACTATGTTGGGTGTGTAGCTTCATGCACAGAGGTGTCTCTGTAGAAGCCAAGAATGTTCCTGAGAGATGAGGTTCACTAGAGCTCTCCTACAGAGCATAGACCTGTCCATGTGGTTTTGTCTTCCCCTGTGATTTGGGCCCCTGAGGTCCGACCCAGCTCCAGGGAAACAGCCCCTGAGAAAAAATCTCCAGGAACAGCTTTGCGCCCAGGCTGGGAAATGCAGTTCACAGGAGGCAAGGCAAGCGAGCCTCCTACAGGGAAAAAGAGGCCTTACTGCTCCTGGACGATCAGGCTGCAAGAGTGTGTGAGACCTCACTTGTGCCTTACTGGCCTCAGCTCCGCCGTTGCCTGTTATTCCGAGCTAGGACCCAGGCCTACTTGGAGAAGGGTTAGGGTGCGGATTTCTACAAACTGTCAAGGACGACAGCAATGAGAATTCTCTTAGCAGTAAGGGAGAGCATTGTATGGATTCTCAAGCTGTTGTTTGAATGACAGCTTCAAAGCTACACAGAGAGAATCAGGCTCTCTGTTCCCCTATTTTGGCTGTGCAGCTTCACACACAGAATTTGACTCTGTTGGAGCCAGAAATATTCCTGAAAGACTTAGGCTCACCAAAGCTGTCCTCCAGAGCAAAGACATTGGATGTGGTTTTGCCTTCCCTTGTCAGTATGGGTCCCCTAGCTTGGCCCCAGCTCCGGGGATACAGCCTCTGAAAAAAATCTTCCAAGAAGCGATTTTCCTCCAGGCTCTTAAGCGGAATTCGCAGTTTGCAAGTTAAGGAAGCCTGCTTCGTGGAAGAGCAAGCAGCCAACTGGCCCTGTGTTAGGAAGCCTGTATTTGAAAGGAATGGGTTAGCTTCTACAGCGGGAGAACCTCAGATCTGCTCAGGGGACTGAAATACTAGAGTCAGGGTCGAGGTTCTCCCTTGTCCTTTGCGCACCTTGCAAAGACATTCCTAGCTTCTAGCGTTAGTGTCCCTGTAGTAGCAGGCTGCAGGAGCGTGTGATAAATGACTGCCGCGTTCCTGTCCTCAGCTCCGCTATTGACTTTCTATTCGAACTAGAACCCAGGCCTACTTTGAGAGGGGTTAGGGTCCAGTGTTTCCAAACTGCCAAGGGCTACGGCAATGCGAGCTCTGTCAGAGGTAAGAAAAGAGCAATTGGTTGGATTCTTCAGCTGCTGCGTGGCTGCACAGCTTCCGCGCCACATGGAGAGCATGAGGTTCCTTGTGGCCCTATTTTGGGTATGCAGCAACATGCACACAGAATGTCTGTGTTCACTTATGTACAGGCTTATGAACGCTAGAGCTCTCCTACAGAGCAAAGACCACTCAGTGGGCTCCAAGAGATACCTGTCGCGACTCGAGAAGAGAGTGGAGTCCTTTGCTTCCCCTCGAGATGAGGCCTGACTCCCCGGGTGGGTATGGAATGCAACCCCAAATCCCTGTCGCCTATGGAGTGGAACATTAAGTCCTGGATACAAGCCTAGATGAGGTCTAGTTTGCCCTTCAGTGAATGGAGCCCAATCCACAGCTCTCCCTGGCAACTCGAATGGAAGATTAGACTTCCTGGGCCAACACAAGAGGAAGCCTGAATTCCCCGTCGTAACTCGAGAATCCCACCGCAACTCGAGAAAAACCACGTGCTTCCCTCGTCATCGCAAGATGAGGCCCTTTGTCCGCTACAGCATCTCAAGAGAAGTCCCACGTTCCATCCTGAAGTGCGAAACGGTACTTGGCACCCTTGATGCGACCCCAAAAGTTCCGCGACATACCAGACTCACTCAAGGGGAACACCGAGGTTCCCGGCACCACTTCATCTGAGCCCCTTCTCCTCTCCTGATTGCGACAGGAGGGTCGACTCCCCTTCTCTGACTGCAAGGTGTTCCCGACCTTCCGGGAGCACCTCAGGATGAGGCCGGTCTCATGAGGAAGTTCGAGACGTAGCCTCGTGGGTGGTGCCACATGTCGAAAGACCCCAATTTCACGGTCCACTCTTGAAAAGAACCCGATGCCAGCACACCTCTTTGAAGGAAAACCTGTGGATGAAGGCACAACACGAAGGGGCACTGACACCCGCGTGCATCGTCCAGAAAAACCCGCAGGTCCCACAGACATTTCGACAAGTGGCCTGTCACCCTGTAAACAACTCGAAAGGCAAACGAAGGTCCATTCCTCAACAGAAGACTAGATGTGACTCTCTTGTCCTTATTCTGCAGGGACCATGGGATCCGAGTCAGAAACGGAGAGGAAGCCTGAGGTTCCTGCGTCCACTCGAGATGAAGCCCTCTTCCATTGCACCACAACCAGTGGAGTCCCGAGAGGCCCCTACCAATTCCACAGTATCCCTGAGTTCTCAGAGGCACAAAAAGAAGCTCCCTGAGGTCACAGGCACAAGTCGAGGGACCCCTGGGTTTTCTGCCGTGACTCGAGAAAGACCTCGAGAGTGCTTCAAAATGTGTTGAGTCGCGATTCCCCTACCATGACTCGAGAACCATGACACAATCCCCCTCGCCACGCGCATGGAGACCTGACTAACCTGGCACTGCACGAGAGGCTCAATGAGTTCCTCATCGTACCTCGTGAGGAAACCCACACTGACGCGGCAGCTCGAGGAAACACATGAGACACCCCGGTCATCGCGAGATGAGGGCTTTATTTTCCTGCATGGCCTGGAGACCAATCACGAGTCCTCTCTCCAAACTGAAGAGGAGGCTGGACTCCCTTGAAGCCGCTCAGGGGGCTCCAAGAGATCCGCGTCGCGACTCGAGAGGAGAGCGGAGTCCTTGGCTTCCCCTCGAGACGAGGCCTGACTCCCCGGGGGAGCCTGGAATGCAACCCCTAGATCCACGCCTTCCCTGGAGAGGAATATTAGGTCCCGGAAACACGCCTAGGTGAGGTCTCTTGGCCCCTGCAATGACTCGAGCGCAACCCCCAGCTTTCCCTCGCAACTCGAGGGGAAGATTGGGCTTCCCAGGGCCAACCCAAGGGGAAGGCTGAGATCCCCGTCGTAACTCGAGAATGCCGCCGCAACTCGAGAAAAACCACGTGGTTCCCACCTCTTGGCAAGATGAGGCCCTTGCCCGGGACGGCGTCTCAAGGGAAGTCCCCTGTTCCGCCCTGAAGGGTGAAACGGTCCTTGACAGCCTACCTGCGACACCCAAAGTTCCTCGACACGCCGTGTTCCCTCGAGGGGAACACCGAGTGTCCCGGCACTGCTTCATCTGAGACCCTTCTCCCCTCCGGAACGCGACAGGAGAGTCGATTCCCCTGCGTGGTCTGGAAGGGGTTCCTGGCCTTCCCCGCACACCTCAGGATGAGGCCGGTCTCACGAGGAAATTCGAGACCAGCCACGTGGGTGATGACACATGCCGAACGCCCCCGATTCCCCGGTCCACTCTTGAGAAGGACCCGAGGCCCAGACCCCTCTTCGAAGGCAACCCTGTGGGTGAAGGCACAACACGAAGGGGCACTGCCACCCCCGGGCATCGTCCGCAAAGACCCGCGGGTTCCACACACAGCTCGACGAGGGGCCTGAGACACCCTGAGCAACTGGAGAGGCCAGCGGGGTTCCCTTCCTCAGACAAGACGAGGCCTGACTCTTGTGTCCCAACTATGCAGGGACGCTGCGGTCGGAGTCCGAAACGGAGAGGAAGCCTGAGGTTCCTGCCTCCCTTCGAGGTGAGGCCCTCTTCCGTTGCTCCAAACCCAGCGGAGTCCCGAGGGGCCCTGCCACCTCCACAGGATCCCTCGCCTCTCAGAGGCACCCTGGAAAGTTCCCTAAGGTCCCCGGCAGAAGGCGAGGGAAACGAGGGTTTCCCGCTGCCCCCCGAGAAAGACCTCGAGTCCTTCAATGCGTCTCGAGGACCTAGTCCCCTCCCGTGACTCGAGAGCAATGAAGCGCTCCCCCTCGCCACGCGCATGGAGACCTGACTTCCCTGGCGCCGAACGAGAGGCTCCCTGAGATCCTCGTCGTGCCTCGGGAGAAAACCCCCATGGGCGCTGCAGCTCGAGGAAAACCCTGAGACGCCCCCAACCTCGCGTGCTGAGAGCCTTCTTTTCGTGCATGGCCTGGAGAGCAATCCCGTGTCCTCTCTCCAAAAGGAAGAGGAGGCTGGACTCCCTTGAGGCCGCTCGGGGGCTCCAAGAGACCCGCGTCGCGACTCGAGAGGAGAGCGGAGTCCTTGGCTTCCCCTCGAGATGAGGCCTGACTCCCCGGGGGAGCCTGGAATGCAACCCCGAGATCCCTGCCTTCCCTGGAGAGGAATATTAGGTCCCGGACACACGCTTAGGTGAGGTCTCTTAGGCCCTGCAGTGACTCGAGTGCAACCCCCAGCTTTCCCTCGCCACTCGAGGGGAAGATTGGGCTTCCCAGGGCCAACCCAAGGGGAAGGCTGAGATCCCCGTCATAACTCCAGAATGCCGCCGCAACTCGAGAAAAACCACGTGGTTCCCACCTCTTGGCAAGATGATGCCCTTGCCTGCTACGGCGTCTCAATGAAAGTCCCCTGTTCCGCCCTGAAGGGCGAAACGGTCCCTGACAGCCTTCTTGCGAAGCTCAAAAGTCCCCCGACACGCCGGGTTCCCCCGAGGGGAACACCGAGGGTCCCGGCACTGCTTCCTCTGAGCCCCTTCTCCCCTCCTGATCGCGACAGGAGAGGCGATTCCCCTGCGTGGTCTGGAATGTGTTCCCGGCCTTCCCGGCGCACCTCAGGATGAGGCCCGTCTCACGAGGAAATTCGAGACGAGCCACGTGGGTGGGGCCACATGCCGAACGCCCCCGATTCCCCGGTCCGCTCTTGAGAAGGACCCGAGGCCCGGACCCCTCTTCGAAGGCAACCCTGTGGGTGAAGGCACAACACGAAGGGACACTGCCACCCCTGTGCATCGTCAACAAAGTGCCGCGGGTTCCACACACAGCTCGACGAGGGGCCTGAGACCCCCTGAGCAACTCGAGAGGTCAGCGGGGTTCCCTTCCTCAGACAAGACGAGGCCTGACTCTCCTGTCCCAACTCTGCAGGGACCCTGCGGTCGGAGTCCGAAACGGAGAGGAAGCCTGAGGTTCCTGCCGCCCCTCGAGGTGAGGCCCTCTTTCGTTGCGCCAGATCCAGCGGAGTCCCGAGGGGCCCCGCCACCTCCACAGGATCCCTCGCCTCTCAGAGGCACCCTGGGAAGTTCCCTAAGGTCCCCGGCAGAAGGCGAGGGAAACGAGGGTTTCCCTCCACCACCCGAGAAAGACCTCGAGAGTCCTTCTTCAATGCGTCTCGAGGCCCTAGTCCCCTCCCGTGTCTGGAGAGCCATGACGCGCTCCCCCTCGCCACGCACATGGAGACCTGACTTCCCTGGCGCTCACGAGAGGCTCCCTGAGATCCTCGTCGTGCCTCGGGAGAAAACCCCCACGGGCGCCGCAGCTCGAGGAAACCCCTGAGACTCCCCTGTCCTCGTGAGCTGAGGGCCTTCTTTTCCTGCTGGCCTGGAGAGCAATGCCGGGTCCTCTCTCCAAACGGAAGAGAAGGCTGGACTCCCTTGAGGCCGCTCAGGGGGCTCCAAGAGACCCGCGTCGCGACTCGAGAGGAGAGCGGAGTCCTTGCTTCCCCTTGAGACGAGGCCTGACTCCCCGGGGGAGACTGGAATGCAACCCCGAGATACCTGCCTTCCCTGGAGAGGAAAATTAGGTCCCGGACACACGCTTAGGTGAGGTCTCTTCGGCCCTGCAGTGACTCGAGCGCAATCCCCAGCTTTCCCTCGCCACCCGAGGGGAAGATGGGGCTTCCCAGGGCCAACCCAAGGGGAAGGCTGAGATCCCCATCGTAACTCGAGAATGCCGCCGCAACTCGAGAAAAACCATGTGGTTCCCACCTCTTGGCAAGATGAGGCCCTTGCCCGCGACAGCGTCTCAAGGGAAGTCCCCTGTTCCGCCCTGAAGGGCGAAACGGTCCCTGACAGCCTTCGTGCGACCCCCAGAAGTCCCCCGACACGCCGGGGTCCCCCGAGGGGAACACCGAGGGTCCCGGCACCGCTTCCTCTGAGCCCCTTCTCCCCTCCTGATCGCGACAGGAGAGGCAATTCCCGTGCGTGGTCTGGAAGGGGTTCCCGGCCTTCCCGGCGCACCTCAGGATGAGGCCAGTCTCACGAGGAAATTCGAGACGAGCCACGTGGGTGGGGCCACATGCCGAACGCCCCCGATTCCCCGGTCCGCTCTTGAGAAGGACCCGAGGCCCGGACCCCTCTTCGAAGGCAACCCTGTGTGTGAAGGCACAACACGAAGGGGCACTGCCACCCCCGTGCATCGTCCGCAAAGACCCGCGGGTTCCACACACAGCTCGACGAGGGGCCTGAGACCCCCTGAGCAACTCGAGAGGCCAGCGGGGTTCCCTTCCTCAGACAAGACGAGGCCTGACTCTCCCGTCCCAACTCTGCAGGGACCCTGCGGTCAGAGTCCGAAACGGAGAGGAAACCTGAGGTTCCTGCCTCCCCTCGAGGTGAGGCCCTCTTCCGTTGCGCCAGACCCAGCGGAGTCCCGAGGGGCCCCGCCACCTCCACAGGATCCCTCGCCTCTCAGAGGCACCCTGGGAAGTTCCCTAAGGTCCCCGGCAGAAGGCGAGGGAAACGAGGGTTTCCCGCCGCCCCCCGAGAAAGACCTCGAGAGTCCTTCTTCAATGCGTCTCGAGGCCCTAGTCCCCTCCCGTGACTCGAGAGCAATGACGCGCTCCCCCTCGGCACGCGCATGGAGACCTGACTTACCTGGCGCCGCACGAGAGGCTCCCTGAGATCCTCGTCGTGCCTCGGGAGAAAACCCCGACGGGCGCCGCAGCTCAAGGAAACCCCTGAGAGGCCCCCGTCCTCACAAGCTGAGGGCCTTCTTTTCCTGCATGGCCTGGAGAGCAATCCCGGGTCCTCTCTCCAAACGGAAGAGGAGGCTGGACTCCTTTGAGGCCACTCAGGGTGCTCCAAGAGACCAGAGTCACGACTCGAGAGGAGAGCGGAGTCCTTGGCTTCCCCTCGAGACGAGGCCTGACTCCCCGTGGGAGCCTGGAATGCAACCCCGAGATCCCTGCCTTCCCTGGAGAGGAAAACTAGGTCCCGGACACACGCTTAGGTGAGGTCTCTTCGGCCCTGCAGTGACTCGAGCGCAACCCCCAGCTTTCCCTCGCAACCCGAGGGGAAGATTGGGCTTCCCAGGGCCAACCCAAGGGGAAGGCTGAGATCCCCGTCATAACTCCAGAATGCCGCCGCAACTCGAGAAAAACCAAGTGGTTCCCACCTCTTGGCAAGATGAGGCCCTTGCCCGCGACGGCGTCTCAAGGGAAGTCCCCTGTACCACCCTGAAGGGCGAAACGGTCACTGACAGCCTTCCTGCGAAACACAAAAGTCCCCCGACACGCCGGGTTCCCCCGAGGGGAACACCGAGGGTCCCGGCACCGCTTCCTCTGAGCCCCTTCTCCCCTCCTGATCGCGACAGGAGAGGCGATTCCCCTGCGTGGTCTGGATGGGGTTCCCGGCCTTCCCGGCGCACCTCAGGATGAGGCCGGTCTCACGAGGAAATTCGAGACGAGCCACGTGGGTGGGGCCACATGCCGAACGCCCCCGATTCCCCGGTCCGCCCTTGAGAAGGACCCGAGGCCCGGACCCCTCTTCGAAGGCAACCCTGTGGGTGAAGGCACAACACGAAGGGTCACTGCCATCCCCGTGCATCGTCCGCAAAGACCCGCGGGTTCCACACACAGCTCGACGAGGGGCCTGAGACCCCCTGAGCAACTCGAGAGGCCAGCGGGTTTCCCTTCCTCAGACAAGACGAGGCCTGACTCTCCCGTCCCAACTCTGCAGGGACTCTGCGGTCGGAGTCCGAAACGGAGAGGAAGCCTGGGCTTCCTTCCTCCCCTCGAGGTGAGGCCCTCTTCCGTTGTGCCAGACCCAGCGGAGTCCCGAGGGGCCCCGCCAACTCCACAGGATTCCTCGCCTCTCACAGGCATCCTGGGAAGTTCCCTAAGGTACCCAGCAGAAGGCGAGGGAAACGAGGGTTTCCTGCCGCCCCCCGAGAAAGACCTCGAGAGTCCTTCTTCAACGCGTCTCGAGGCCCTAGTCCCCTCCCATGACTCGAGAACCAGGACGCGCTCCCCCTCGCCACGCGCATGGAGACCTGACTTCCCTGGCGCCTCACGAGAGGCTCCCTGAGATCCTCGTCGTGCCTCGGGAGAAAACCCCCACGGGCGCCGCAGCTCGAGGAAACCCCTGAGACGCCCCTGTCCTCGCGAGCTGAGGGCCTTCTTTTCCTGCGTGGCCTGGAGAGCAATCCCGGGTCCTCTCTCCATATGGAAGAGGAGGCTGGACTCCCTTGAGGCCGCTCAGGGGGCTCCAAGAGACCCGCGTCGCGACTCGAGAGGAGAGCGGAGTCCTTGGCTTCCCCTCGAGACGAGGCCTGACTCCCCGGGGGAGCCTGGAATGCAACCCCGAGATCCCTGCCTTCCCTGGAGAGGAATATTAGGTCCCGGACACACGCCTAGGTGAGGTCTCTTCGGCCCTGAAGTGACTCGAGCGCAACCCCCAGCTTTCCCTCGCAACCCGAGGGGAAGATGGGGCTTCCTAGGGCCAACCCAAGAGGAAGCCTGAGATCCCCGTCGTAACTCGAGAATCCCGCCGCAACTCTAGGAAAACCACGTGGTTCCAACGTCTTTGCAAGATGAGCCTCTTGCCCGCTATGGCGTCTCAAGGGATGTCCCAGTTTCCGTCCTGAAGTGCGAAACAGTACCTGACACCTTTCATGCGACCCCCAGAAGTTCCCCGACATACCGGGTTCCCTCGAGGGAAACACTGATGGTCCCGACACCACTTCATCTGAGCCCCTTCTCCCCTCCTGATGGCGACAGGAGTGTCGATTCACCTGCGTGGTCTGGAAGGGGTTCCCGGCCTTCCCGGCGCATCTCAGTATGAGGCCGTCCGCACGAGGAAATTCGAGATGAGCCACGGGGGTGGTGCCACATGCCTATCGACCTCGATTTCCCGGTCCACTCTTGAGAAGAACCCGTTGCACGGACACCTCTTTGAAGGCAACCCTGTGGGTGAAGGCACAACACGAAGGGGCACTGACACTCCCGTGCATCGTCCAGAAACACCCGTGGGTTCCACACACAGCTCGAAGAGGGGCCTGAGACCCCCTGAGCAACTCGAGAGGCAAGCGGAGTTCCCTTCCTCAGACAAGACGGGGCCTAACTCTCCGCTCCCAACTCTGCAGGGACCCTGAGGTCGGAGGGTCGGAGTCAGAAACAGAGAGGAAGCCTGAGGTTCCTGCCTCCCCTCGAGATGAGGCCCTCTTCCATTGCGCCAACCACAGCGGAGTCCCGAGAGGCCCCGCTAACTCCACAGCATCCCTCACCTCTCAGGGGCACCCTGGGAAGTTCCCTCAGGTCCCCTGCAGAAGTCGAGGGAAATGAGGGTTTCCTGCCACCACTCGAGAAAGACCTCGATAGTCCTTCTTCCAAGTGTCTTGAGGCCCTTGTCCCCTCTCTGGACTAGAGAGCAATGATGCGCTCCCCCTCGCCTCGCGCATGCAGACCTGGCTTCCCTGGCGCCGCACGAGAGGCTCCCTGAGGTCCTCGTCGTGCCTCGGGAGAAAACCCCCACGGGCGCCGCAGCTCGAGGAAACCCCTGAGACGCCCCCGTCCTCGCGAGCTGAGGGACTTCTTTTCCTGCCTGGCCTGGAGAGCAATCCCGAGTCCTCTCTCCAAACTGAAGAGTAGGATGGATTCCCTTGAAGCGACTCAGTGGGCTCCAAGAGATCTGCGTCGCGGCTCGAGAGGAGAGCGCAGTCCTTTGCTTCCCCTCGAGGCGAGGCCTGACTCCCACGGGGAGTCTGGAGTGCAATCCCGAGATCCTTGTCTTCCCTTGAGAGGACAATTAGGTCCTGGACACACGCCTAGATGAGGTCTCTTTGGCCTTGCAGTGATTTGAGCACAACATCCAGCTTTCCCTCGCAACTCGAAGGGAAGTTTGGGCTTCCCAGGGCTAACACAAGGGGAAGCCTGAAATCCACGTCGTAACTCGAGAATCCCGCCGCAACTCGAAAAAAACCACGTGGTTGCATCGTCTTCGCAGCATGAGGCCCTTGCCCGCCACAGCGTCTCAAAAGAAGTCCCAGGTTACTACTGAAGTGCAAAATGGTACTTGGCACCCATGATGGCACCCCCAAAGTTCCCCAACATACAGGCCTCACTCGAGGGTAACACCCATGTTCCCCGCACCACATCATTTGAGCCCCTTCTCCCCTCCTGATTGCAACAGGAGTGTCTTTTCTCCTGCTTTGTGTGGAAGGGGTTACCGATCTTCCCAGCGCACATCAGGATGAGGCCTGTCTCACGAGGAAATTGGAGATGTAGCCTCGTGGGTGGTGCCACATGCGGAAAGACCCCATTTCCCGGTCAGCTATTAAGAACCCGATGCCCGTACACGTCTTGGAATGCATCCCGTAGGATGAAGGCACAACAAGGAGGGACCCTGAACACCCGTGCATCTTTTGGAAAATTCTGCAGGTTCCACATACAGCTCGACAAGTGACCTGTTACCTCGTGAACAACTCGAGAGGCAAGCTAAGTTTCATTTCTCCACAGAATACGAGGCCTGACTCTCCTGTCCCAACTCTGCAGGAATCCTGAGATCGGAGTCTGAAATGGAGAGGAACCCTGAGGTTCCTTCCTCAACACGAGATGAGGCCCTCTTGTATTATACCACACCCAGTGGAGTCCCGAGAGGCCCCTCCCAACTCCACAGTATCAGTGTCTTCTCAGAGGCACCCTGAGCAACTCCCTGAGGTCACCGGCACAAGTCGAGGGAACACAGGGTATCCTGCCGCAACCCGAGAAAGACCTCAAGAGTCCGTCTTCAACGCGTCTTGAGGACGGATTCCCCTACCATGACTCGAGAGCAATGACACGCTCCCCCTCGCCATGCGCATGGACACCTGACTTCCCTGGCGCCACATGAGAGGCTCCCTGAGCTCCCCGTCATACCTCGTGAGAAACCCCACACTGGCGCCGCAGCTCGGGAAAACCCACCGTCATCGCGAGATTGGGGACTTCTTTTCCTGCCTGACCTGGAGAGCAATCCCTGGTCTTTTCTCCAAACTTCACAGGAGGCTTTACTCCCTTTAGGCCACTCAATGGGCTCCAAGAGATACCTGTCGCGACTTGAGAGGAGAGCAGAGTACTTTGTTTCCCCTCGAGACGAGGCCTTACCTCGGGTGAGTCTGGAATGCAACCCCGAGATCCCTGTTGCCCCTGGAGAGGAACATTATGTCCTGGACAAAAGCCTAGATGAGGTCTATTTTGCCCTACAGTGACTCGAGAGCAACACCCATCTCTCCCTCGCAATTCGAATGGAAGATTGGTCTTCATTGGGCCAACACAAGAGGAAGTCTAAATTTCCCGTTGTAACTCGAGAATCCCACCGCAACTCTTAAAAACTACGTGGTTCCCCATTCATCGCAATATGAGGCCTTTGCCCGCTACAGAGTCTCAAGAGAAGTCCCATGTTTCGTCATAAAGTTCGAAATGCTACTTGGCACCCTTGATGCGACCCCAAAAGTTCCCCAATATACCGGTCTCACTCCAAGGGAACACCGAAGTTCCTGGCACCACTTCATTTGAGCCCCTTCTCCGCTCCTGATCACGGCAGGAAGGTCGATCCCCCTGCTTTGTCTAGAAGGCGTTCCCGACCTTCATGGCGCACCTCAGGATGAGGCCAGTCTCACGAAGAAATTCGAGACGTAGCCTCATGTTGGTGCCACGTGCCAAAAGACCCCGATTTCTCGGTCTTGCTCTTGATAAGAACCCGATGCCCGGACACCTCTTCTAAGGCAACCCTGTGGATGAAGGCACTACACGAGGGGGCACTGGCAACCCTGTTCATCGTCCGGAAAACCCTGCAGGATCCACATACAGCTCCACAACTGGCCTGTCACCCCTTAAACAATGAGAGAGGAAAGCGGAGTTCCCTTCCTCAGACAAGACGAGGCCTGAGTATCCAATCCCAACTCTGCAGGCACGCTTCGATCTGAGTCAGAAATGGAGAGGAAACCTGAGGTTCCTGCCTCAACCCGAGATGAGGCCCTCTTCCATTAAAACAAACCCAGTGGAGTCCCGAGAGGCCCCTCCCATCTCCACAGTATCCCTGACTTCTCCTAGGCATTCTGAGAAGCTCCTTGAGGCCATCGGCAAAAGTCGAGGGAAATAAGGGTTTCCTGCCACAACCGAAGAAAGACCTCGAGAGTCCTTCTTCAATGTGTCTTGAGGTCAGATTCTGCTACCATAGCTCGAGAGCAGTAATGCGCTCCCCCTCGCCACGCACATGGAGACCTGACTTCCCTGGCGCCACACGAGAGGCTCCCTGAGCTCCCCGTCGTACCTCGTGTGAAACCCCACACTGGTGCCGCAGCTCGAGAAAACCCACAAGATCCCTCCGCCATCGCGAGATGAGGGCCATCTTTTCCTGCATGGCCTGGAGAGCAGTCCCAAGTCCTCTCTCCAAACTTCACAGGAGGCTTGACTCCCTTTAGGCCACAAAGTGGGCTCCAAGAGGTGCCCGTCGCGACTCGAAAGGAGAGCGGAGTCCTTTGCTTCCCTTCGACATGAGGCCTGACTCCCTGGGTGAGTCTGGAATGCAAACCTGAGATCCCTGTGGCCCTTGGAGAGGAACATTAGGTCCTGGACACAAGCCTAGATGAGGTCTCCTTTGCCCTGCAGTGACTCGAGCGCAACCCCCAGCTCTCCCTCGCAACTCAAATGGATGATTGGACTTCCCTGGCCCAACACAAGAGGAAGCCTGAAATCCCCATCGTAACTCGAGAATCCCGCCGCAACTCGAGAAAAACCACGTGGCTCCCCCGTCATCGCAAGATGAGGCCCTTGGCCGCTACAGCGTATCAAGGGAAGTCCCACGTTCCATCCTGAAGTACAAAACGGTACTTGGCACCCTTGATGCGACCCCCAAAGTTCCCTGACATACCGGTCTCACTCGAGGGAAACACCAAAGTTCACGGCACCACTTCCTGTGAGCCCCTTCACCCCTCCTGATCGCGACAGAAGGGTCGATTCCCATGTTTTGTCTGCAAGGGGTTCCCGACGTTCCCTGCGAACCTCCGGATGAGGCCGGTCTCATGAGGAAATTCGAAAAGTAGCCTCATGGTTGGTGCCAAATGCTGAAAGATCCCGAATTCCCGGTCCACTCTAGATAAGAACCTGACGCCCGGACATCTCTTCGAAGGCAACCCTGTGGATGAAGGCACAACACGAAGGGACACTGACATCCCCATGAATCGTCTGGAAAAACCCGCAGATTCCACTCACAGCTCCAAATGTGGACTGTCACCTCGTGAACAACTCGAGAGGCAAGTGAAGTTGCATTCCTTCACACAAGACGAGGCCTTACTCTCCTGTCCCAACTCTTCAGGGACCCTGCAATTGGAGTCAGAAATGGAGAGGAACCCTGAGGTTCCTGCCTCAACTAGAGAAGAGGCCCTCTTCCATTGAACCAAACTCAGTGGTGTCCCGAGAGGCCCCTCCCAACACCACAGTATCCCTGAATTCTCAGAGGCTCCCTGAGAAGCTACCTGAGGTCACTGGCACAAGTCGAGGGAACCCAGAGTTTCCTGAAGTAACCCGAGAAAGACTTGGAGAGTCCTTTTTCAACGTCTCTTGATGCCCGATTCCCCTACCATGACTCCAGAGCAAGGACGCGCTCCCCTCGCCACAAGCAGGAAAACTGACTTCCCTAGTACCACACAAGAGGCTCCCTGAGTACCCCATCGTACCTCGTGAGAAAACCCACACTGGCGCCGCAGTTCGAGAAAAACCACAAGATGCCCCCGTCAAGGAGAGATGGGGGCCTTCTTTTCCTGCCTGACCTGGAGAGCAATTCCTGGTCCTCTCTCCAAACTTCACAGGAGTATTGACTCCCTTTAGGCCACTCAGTTGGGTCCAAGAAATACCCAGTGCGACTCGAGAGGAGAGCGGAGTCCTTTGCTTCCCTGGAGACGAGGCCTGACTCCCCGGGTGAGTTTGGAATGCAACCCCGAGATCCCTGTCGCCCCTGGAGTGGAACATTATGTCCTAGACACAAGCCTAGATGAGGTCTATTTTGCCCTACAGTGACTCGAGAGCAACCTCCATCTCTCCCTCACAATTTGAATGGAAGATTGGTCTTCCCACGGTCAACACAAGAGGAAGTCTAAATTTCCCATCGTAATTCGAGAATTCAGCCTCAAGTCTTAAAAACCATGTGGTTCCCCCTTCATCGCAATATGAGGCCCTTGCCAGCTAGAGTCTCAAGAGAAGTCCCACGTTCCATCTTAAAGTTCGAAATGCTACTTGGCACCCTTGATGCGACCCCAAAGTTCCCCAACATACCGGTCTCACTCCAGGGGAACACCGAAGTTCCCGGTGTCTCCAGGGAAGTCCCATGTTCCGCCCTGAAGGGCGACACGGTACTTGACACCCTTGATGCGACCGCAAAAGTTCCCCGACACGCTGGGTTCCCTCGAGGGGAACACCGAGGGTCCCGGCACCACTTCATCTGAACCCCTTCTCCCTTCATGATCGCGACAGGAGAGTCGATTCCCCTGCGTGGTCTGGAAGGGGTTCCCGGCCTTCCTGGCGCACCTCAGGATGAGGCCGGTCTCAGGAGGAAATTCGAGACTAGCCACGTGTGAGGTGCCACGTGCCGAACGACCCTGATTTTCCAGTCCGCTCTTGATAAGAACCCGATGCCCGGACACCTCTTCGAAGGCAACCCTGTGGGTGAAGGCACAACACGAAGGGGCACTGCCACCCCCGTGCATCGTCCGCAAAGACCCGCGGGTTCCACACACAGCTCGACGAGGGGCCTGAGACCCCCTGAGCAACTCGAGAGGCCAGCGGGGTTCCCTTCCTCAGACAAGATGAGGCCTGTCTCTCCTGTCCCAACTCTGCAGGGACCCTGCGGTCGGAGTCCGAAACGGAGAGGAAGCCTGAGGTTCCTGCCTCCCCTCGAGGTGAGGCCCTCTTCCGTTGCGCCAGACCCAGCGGAGTCCCGAGGGGCCCCGCCACCTCCACAGGATCCCTCGCCTCTCAGAGGCACCCTGGGAAGTTCCCTAAGGTCCCCGGCAGAAGGCGAGGGACACGAGGGTTTCGCGCCGCCCCCCGAGAAAGACCTCGAGAGTCCTTCTTCAACGCGTCTCGAGGCCCTAGTCCCCTCCCGTGACTCGAGAGCCAGGACGCGCTCCCCCTCGCCACGCGCATGGAGACCTGACTTCCCTGGCGCCGCACGAGAGGCTCCCTGAGATCCTCGTCGTGCCTCGGGAGAAAACCCCCACGGGCGCCGCAGCTCGAGGAAACCCCTGAGACGCCCCCGTTCTCGCGAGCTGAGGGCCTTCTTTTCCTGCATGGCCTGGAGAGCAATCCCGGGTCCTCTCTCCAAACGGAAGAGGAGGCTGGACTCGCTTGAGGCCGCTCAGGGGGCTCCAAGAGACCCGTGTCGCGACTCGAGAGGAGAGCGGAGTCCTTGGCTTCCCCTCGAGACGAGGCCTGACTCCCCGGGGGAGCCTGGAATGCAACCCCGAGATCCCTGCCTTCCCTGAAGAGGAATATTAGGTCCCGGACACACGCCTAGGTGAGGTCTCTTCGGCCCTGCAGTGACTCGAGCGCAACCCCCAGCTTTCCCTCGCAACCCGAGAGGAAGATTGGGCATCCCAGGGTCAACCCAAGGGGAAGGCTGAGATCCCTGCCGCAACTCTAGAAAAACCACGTGGTTCCCACCTCTTGGCAAGATGAGGCCCTTGCCCGCGACGGCGTCTCAAGGGAAGTCCCCTGTTCCGCCCTGAAGGGCGAAACGGTCCCTGACAGCCTTCCTGCAATCCCCAAAAGTACCCCGACACGCCGGGGTCCCCCGAGGGGAACACCGAGGGTCCCGGCACCGCTTCCTCTGAGCCCCTTCTCCCCTCCTGATCGCGACAGGAGAGGCGATTCCCCTGCGTGGTCTGGAAGGGGTTCCCGGCCTTCCCGGCGCACCTCAGGATGAGGCCGGTCTCACGAGGAAATTCGAGACGAGCCACGTGGGTGGGGCCACAGGCCGAACGCCCCCAATTCCCCGGTCCGCTCTTGAGAAGGACCCGAGGCCCGGACCCCTCTTCGAAGGCAACCCTGTGGGTGAAGGCACAACACGAAGGGGCACTGCCACCCCCGTGCATCGTCCGCAAAGACCCGCGGGTTCCACACACAGCTCGACGAGGGGCCTGAGACCCCCTGAGCAACTCGAGAGGCCAGCGGGGTTCCCTTCCTCAGACAAGACGAGGCCTGACTCTCCTGTCCCAACTCTGCAGGGACCCTGCGGTCGGAGTCTGAAGCGGAGAGGAAGCCTGAGGTTCCTGCCGCCCCTCGAGGTGAGGCCCTCTTCCGTTGCGCCAGACCCAGCGGAGTCCCGAGGGGCCCCGCCACCTCCACAGGATACCTCGCCTCTCAGAGGCACCCTGGGAAGTTCCCTAAGGTCCCCGGCAGAAGGCGAGGGAAACGAGGGTTTCCCGCCACCCCCGGAGAAAGACCTCGAGTGCTGAGAGCCGGCATATTGCATATTGAGTGAGGATCTTGAATAGCTCAACTGGAATTCTATCACTGCCGGGAGCCAGCGTGAGGCACTCCGCCCATGACAAAGGTCATGAGGAAGGAGGCTCGGCATACGCAAAGGCGGGATCGAGCCTCAGGAGTCCCCCTGGAGATTCTCGAGCATCTACCCCCAAAACCAGAGTCTGCCTACTTTCTGCTTTGTGCTTTCCCCTACCCCTCTTACTTTATGGGGGGCTGTCCCCCACTACCTCTCTCTGAAAAGAGGGTTAGCTTACAGCTCCAGTTAATAATTCCTGGATGTGACAGTGTTTCAACCTACAAACTCCTTTGGAAATCCTCTAGCCTGCCTGAATGGGTTTTTCCGGCCACATGTGATTGTTCAGAGCCTGCCAACTGTGAGAGGCAGGAGATGTTCTAAACTGCCTAAACACAGATTCCTTTGAGTAGTTAAAAGATTGATTAGAAAATGTATTGGTGAAGGGTTTTTCACTTGTTGGGCCAATGTTTGCTGCTAAGTCTCCATACTCCTTACCTACTGTGTCTTTGGCAGTGTATTGATTGATATAATGGGTGTATAGAAATGTAAAATGCAGCTTTGTCCAATGCTTTTTGGAAGGCTGGTGCCTGACTTTGGAATAATCACCTTTAGAGAAAAATAAGTTTCTTAAAATGTTAACAGGCCTCCGGGCCAGAAGATGATGTCAATCACCTGAACTTTTGCATATGATAAGTTTGAAAGCCTGGCTTAGATTAGAACCAGGAACTGCTGTCCTTACATGACTCCACCCCTTCCCCCATTATCCTCTATGCATACCTTAAGGTATAAAAACTACTTTGGAAAATAAAGTGCGGGCCTTGTTCACTGAAACTTGGTCTCCCCATGTCACTATCTCTCCCAAATTCCAGCTGAGCGTCCATCTGGAGCGCCGATGTCCTCTGCGACCATTTATTTGCCTGGGCTTCTAAGACCCACTCGAGAAGGTGTCTAAGGTGGGGCACCTTCCGCTATTCGAGAGGGCGCCTGCGGCCTCCGTGGTCAGAGCTAACCTGGTGTCACGGGTTATATTGATTTTCCGCGTAAACCAAGCCACTCAGCTTCTTTTCTCCACTGAATTTCCCTACTGAGCTATCCTTCTATCAGCCGCTTTTCTCCACTGAATTTCCTCACTGAGTTATCCTTATTCTATTACTCTTTGTATCCTTAATTAAAGTGTAATTAAGCAGTTATTCCCTGACCCTCGCCTAGCCGTCTCTCCTTCGAATACCCTGGATAAGCCGGGGCTGGTCCCCGGAACTCGAGAGTCCTTCTTCAACGCGTCTCGAGGCCCTACTCCCCTCCCGTGACTCGAGAGCCAGGACGCGCTCCCCCTCGCCACGCGCATGGAGACCTGACTTCCCTGGCGCCGCACGAGAGGCTCCCTGAGATCCTCGTCGTGCCTCGGGAGAAAACCCCCACGGGCGCCGCAGCTCGAGGAAACCCCTGAGACACCCCCGTCCTCGCGAGCTGAGGGCCTTCTTTTCCTGCATGGCCTGGAGAGCAATCCCGGGTCCTCTCTCCAAACGGAAGAGGAGGCTGGACTCCCTTGAGGCCGCTCAGGGGGCTCCAAGAGACCCGCGTCGCGACTCGAGAGGAGAGCGGAGTCCTTGGCTTCCCCTCGAGACGAGGCCTGACTCCCCGGGGGAGCCTGGAATGCAACCCAGAGATCCCTGCCTTCCCTGCAGAGGAATATTAGGTCCCGGACACACGCCTAGGTGAGGTCTCTTTGGCCCTGCAGTGACTCGAGCGCAACCCCCAGCTTTCCCTCGCAACCCGAGGGGAAGATTGGGCTTCCCAGGGCCAACCCAAGGGGAAGGCTGAGATCCCCGTCGTAACTCGAGAATGCCGCCGCAACTCGAGAAAAACCACGTGGTTCCCACCTCTTGTCAAGATGAGGCCCTTGCCCGCGACGGCGTCTCAAGGGAAGTCCCCTGTTCCGCCCTGAAGGGCGAAACGGTCCCTGACAGCCTTCCTGCGACCCCCAAAAGTCCCCCGACACGCCGGGTTCCCCCGAGGGGAACACCGAGGGTCCCGGCACCGCTTCCTCTGAGCCCCTTCTGCCCTCCTGATCGCGACAGGAGAGGCGATTCCCCTGCGTGGTCTGGAAGGGGTTCCCGGCCTTCCCGGCGCACCTCAGGATTAGGCCGGTCTCACGAGGAAATTCGAGACGAGCCACGTGGGTGGGGCCACATGCCGAACGCCCCCGATTCCCCGGTCCGCTCTTGAGAAGGACCCGAGGCCCGGAACCCTCTTCGAAGGCAACCCTGTGGGTGAAGGCACAACACGAAGGGGCACTGCCACCCCCGTGCATCGTCCGCAAAGACCCGCGGGTTCCACACACAGCTCGACGAGGGGCCTGAGACCCCCTGAGCAACTCGAGAGGCCAGCGGGGTTCCCTTCCTCAGACAAGACGAGGCCTGACTCTCCTGTCCCAACTATGCAGGGACCCTGCGGTCGGAGTCCGAAACGGAGAGGAAGCCTGAGGTTCCTGCCTCCCCTCGAGGTGAGGCCCTCTTCCGTTGCCCCAGACCCAGCGGAGTCCCAAGGGGCCCCGCCACCGCCACAGGATCCCTCGCCTCTCAGAGGCACCCTGGGAAGTTCCCTAAGGTCCCCGGCAGAAGGCGAGGGAAACGAGGGTTTCCCGCCGCCCCCCGACAAAGACCTCGAGAGTCCTTCTTCAACGCGTGTCGAGGCCCTAGTCCCCTCCCGTGACTCGAGAGCCAGGATGCGCTCCCCCTCGCCACGCGCATGGAGACCTGACTTCCCTGGCACCGCACGAGAGGCTCCCTGAGATCCTCATCGTGCCTCAGGAGAAAACCCCCACGGGCGCCGCAGATCGAGGAAACCCCTGAGACGCCACCGTCCTCGCGAGCTGAGAGCCTTCTTTTCCTGCATGGCCTGGAGAGCAATCCCGGGTCCTCTCTCCAAACGGAAGAGGAGGCTGGACTCCCTTGAGGCCGCTCAGGGGGCTCCAAGAGACCCGCGTCGCGACTCGAGAGGAGAGCGGAGTCCTTGGCTTCCCCTCGAGACGAGGCCTGACTCCCCGGGGGAGCCTGGAATGCAACCCCGAGATCCCTGCCTTCCCTGGAGAGGAATATTAGGTCCCGGACACACGACTAGGTGAGGTCTCTTCGGCCCTGCAGTGACTCGAGCGCAACCCCCAGCTTTCCCTCGCAACCCGAGGGGAAGATTGGGCTTCCCAGGGCCAACCCAAGGGGAAGGCTGAGATCCCCGTCGTAACTCGAGAATGCCGCCGCAACTCGAGAAAAACCACGTGGTTCCCACCTCTTGGCAAGATGAGGCCCTTGTCCACGACGGCGTCTCAAGGGAAGTCCCGTGTTCTGCCCTGAAGGGCGAAACGGTCCCTGACAGCCTTCGTGCGACCCCCAAAGGTCCCCCGACACGCCGGGGTCCCCCGAGGGGAACACCGAGGGTCCCGGCACCGCTTCCTCTGAGCCCCTTCTGCCCTCCTGATCGCGACAGGAGAGGCGATTCCCCTGCGTGGTCTGGAAGGGGTTCCCGGCCTTCCCGGCGCACCTCAGGATGAGGCCGGTCTCACGAGGAAATTCGAGACGAGCCACGTGGGTGGGGCCACATGCCGAACGCCCCCGATTCCCCGGTCCGCCCTTGAGAAGGACCCGAGGCCCGGACCCCTCTTCGAAGGCAACCCTGTGGGTGAAGGCACAACACGAAGGGGCACTGCCACCCCCGTGCATCGTCCGCAAAGTCCCGCGGGTTCCACACACAGCTCGACGAGGGACCCCCTGAGCAACTCGAGAGGCCAGCGGGGTTCCCTTCCTCAGACAAGACGAGGCCTGACTCTCCTGTCTCAACTATGCAGGGACCCTGGGTTCGGAGTCCGAAAATGAGAGGAAGCCTGAGGTTCCTGCTTCCCCTCGAGGTGAGGCCCTCTTCCGTTGCGCCAGACCCAGCGGAGTCCCGAGGGGCCCCGCCACCTCCACAGGATCCCTCGCCTCTCAGAGGCACCCTGGCAAGTTCCCTAAGGTCCCTGGAGGAAGGTGAGGGAAACGAGGGTTTCCCGCCACCCCCCGAGAAAGACCTCGAGAGTCTTTCTTCAACGCGTGTCGAGGCCCTAGACCCCTCCCGTGACTCGAGAGCCAGGACGCGCTCCCCCTCGCCACGCGCATGGAGACCTGACTTCCCTGGCGCCGCACGAGAGGCTCCCTGAGATCCTCGTCGTGCCTCGGGAGAAAACCCCCACGGGCGCCGCAGCTCGAGGAAACCCCGGAGACGCCCCCGTCCTCGCGTGCTGAGGGCCTTCTTTTCCTGCATGGCCTGGAGAGCAATCCCGGGTCCTCTCTCCAAACGGAAGAGGAGGCTGGACTCCATTGAGGCCGCTCAGGGGGCTCCAAGAGACCCGCGTCGCGACTCGAGAGCAGAGCGCAGTCCTTGGCTTCCCCTCGAGACGAGGCCTGACTCCCCAGGGGAGCCTGGAATGCAACCCCGAGATCCCTGCCTTCCCTGGAGAGGAATATTAGGTCCCGGACACACGCCTAGGTGAGGTCTCTTCGGCCCTGCAGTGACTCGAGCGCAACCCCCAGCTTTCCCTCGCCACCCGAGGGGAAGATTGGGCTTCCCAGGGCCAACCCAAGGGGAAGGCTGAGATCCCCGTCGTAACTCGAGAATCCCGCCGCAACTCGAGAAAAACCACGTGGTTCCCACCTCTTGGCAAGATGAGGCCCTTGCCCGCGACGGCGTCTCAAAGGAAGTCCCCTGTTCCGCCCTGAACGGCGAAACGGTCCCTGACAGCCTTCCTGCGACCCCCAAAAGTCCCCTTACACGCCGGGGTCCCCCGAGGGGAACACCGAGGGTCCCGGCACCGCTTCCTCTGAGCCCCTTCTGCCCTCCTGATCGCGACAGGAGAGGCGATTCCCCTGCGTGGTCTGGAAGGGGTTCCCGGCCTTCCCGGCGCACCTCAGCATGAGGCCGGTCTCACAAGGAAATTCGAGACGAGCCACGTGGGTGGGGCCACATGAAGAACGCCCCCGATTCCCCGGTACGCTCTTGAGAAGGACCCGAGGCCCGGACCCCTGTTCGAAGGCAACCCTGTGGGTGAAGGCACAACACGAAGGGGCACTGCCACCCCCGTGCATCGTCCGCAAAGACCCGCAGGTTCCACACACAGCTCGACAAGGGGCCTGAGACCCACTGAACGACTCGAGAGGCAAGCAGAGTTCCATTACTCAGACAAGACGAGGCCTGACTCTCCTGTCCCAACCCTGCAGGGACCCTGCGGTCGGAGTCAGAAATGGAGAGGAAGCCTGAGGTTCCTGCCTCCATTCGAGATGAGGCCCTCTTCGATTGCACCAAACCCAGTTGAGTAACGAAAGGCCCCTCCCAAATCCACAGTGTCCCTGACTTCTCAGAGGCACCCTGAGAAGTTGCCTGAGGTCACCGACACAAGTCGAGGGAACCCAGGGTTCCCTGCCGCAACCCGAGAAAGAACTCGAGAGTCCTTCTTCAATGCGTCTTGAGGCCAGATTCGCCTACTATGACTCGAGAGCAATCACGCACTCCCCTTCACCACACGCACGGAGACCTGACGTCCCTAGCACCACACGAGAGGCTCTCTGAGCTCCCCGTCATACCTCGTGAGAAATCTGATACTGGCGCCACAGCTGGAGAAAACCCACGAGACGCCCCCGTCATCGCGAGATGAGGGCCTTTTTTTCTGCATGGCCAGGAAAACAATCCCGAGTCATCTCTCCAAACTCCATAGGAGGCTTCACTACCTTTTCGCCACGCAGTGGGCTCCAAGAGATACCCGTCGCGACTCGACAGGAGAGCGGAGTCCTTTTCTTCCCCTCAAGACGAGGCCTGACTCTCCGGGTGAGTCGAGAATGCAACCCTGAGGTCCCTGTCGGCCCAGTAGTGGAACACTAGGTCCTGGACACAAGCGTAGATGAGGTCTATTTTGCCCTGCAGTGACTGGAGAGCAATCCCCAGTTCTAACTTGCAACTCGAATGGAATACTGGATTTTCCTGACGCCACACAAGAGGCTCCCTGAAATCCCTGTGGTACTTCATGAGACACCCCACACTGGCGCTGCAGCTCGAGAAAACCCACGAGACGCCACCGTCATCTCGAGATGAGGGCCTTCTTTTCCTGCATGGCCTGGAGTCCAATCCCGAGTCCTCTCTCCAAACTCCACAGGAGGCTTGACTCCCTTTAGTACACACATTGGGCTCCAAGAGATACCCATCGCGACTCGAGACGAGAGCGGAATTCTTTGCTTACCCTCGAGGTGAGAACTGACTCCCTGGATGAGTCTGGAATGCAAACCCGAGATCGCTGTCGCCCCTGGAGAGCAACGTTAGATCCTGGACACAAGCCTAGATTAGGTCTCTTTTGCCCTGCAGTGACTCTAGCGCAATCCCCAGCTCCCCCTCGCAACGCGAATGGAAGATTGGATTTCAAGGCCAACAAGAGGAAGCCTAAATTCCCGGTCATAACTCGAGAATCCCGCCGCAACTCGAGCAAAACCACGTGGTTCTCCCGTCATCGCAAGATGAGGCCCTTGCCCGCTACAGCGTTTCAAAAGATGTCCCAGGTTCCGTCTTGAAATGCGAAACGGTACTTGGCACCCTTGATGCGACCCCAAAAGTCCCCCAACACGCCGGTCTCACTCAAGGGGAACACCGAGGTTCCCGGCACTTCATTTAAGCCCCTTCTCCCCTCCTGATCGTGACCGGTGGGTCGATTCCCCTGCTTTGTCTGCAAGGGGGCCCGACCTTCCCTGCACAACTCAGGATGAGGCCGGTCTCATGGGGAAATTCTATACGTAGCTTTGTGGGTGGTGCCACTTGCTGAAAGACTCCAATTTCCCGGTCCGCTCTTGATAAGAATCCGATGCTCGGACACCTCTTGGAAGGCAGCCTTGAGTATGAAGGTACAACACGAAGGGGCACTAACACACCTGTGCATCATCCGGAAAAACGGGCAGGTTACACACACAGCTCGACAAGTGGCCTGTCACCTCGAGAAGAACTCGAGAGGCAAGAGGAGTCCCATCCTCCAGACAAGACGAGGCCTGACTCTCCTGTCCCAACTCTGCAGGGACCCTGTGGTTGGAGTCCGAAAAGGAGAGGAAGCCTAAGTTTCCTGTCTCCCCTCGAGACGAGGCCCTCTTCCATTGCGCCAAGCCCAGCGGAGTCCCGAGAGGCCCCGCCAACTCCACAGCATCCCTCACCTATCAGAGGCACCATGGGAAGTTCCCTCAGGTCCCCGGCAGAAGTCGAGGGAAACGAGACTTTTTCGCCGCAACCCCAGAAAGACCTCGAGTGTCCTTCTTCAACGCATCTGGAGGCCCTAGTCCTCTCCCATGACTGGAGAGCCATGACGCGCTCCCCCTCACCACGCACACAGAGACCTGACTTCCCTGGCACCGCACGAGAGGCTCCCTGAGATCCTCGTCTTGCCTCGTGAGAAAACCCCCACGGGCGCCGCAGCTCGAGGAAACCCCTGAGAAGCACCCATCCTCGCGAGGTGAGGGCCTTCTTTTCCTGCCTGACCCAGAGCACAATCCCGAGTCCTCTCTCCAAACTGAAGAGAAGGCCTGACTCCCTTGAGGCCACTCAGTGGGCTCCAAGAGATCTGCGTCGCGACTTGAGAGGAGAGCGGCATCCTTGGCTTGCCCTCGAGGCGAGGCCTGACTCCCCGGGGGAGTCTGGAACGCCACCCTGAGATCCCTGTCTTCCCTTGAGAGGAACGTTAAGTCCCGGACACAGGCCTAGATGAGGTCTCTTTGGCCCTTCAGTGACTCGAGTGCAACCCTCAGCTTTCCCTCGCAACTCGAATGGAAGATTAGGCTTCCCGGGGCCAACACAAGAGGAAGCCTGAAATCCCCGTCGTAACTCTAGAATCCCGCCGCAACTCGAGAAAATCCACATGGTCCCAACGTCTTCGCAAGATGAGGCCCTTGCCCGCTACGGCGTCTCAAGGGAAGTCCCAGGTTCTGTCCTGAAGTGCGAAACGGTACCTGACTCCTTTCATGCAACCCCGAAAAGTCCCCCACACGCCGGTTTCCCTCGAGGGTAACACCGAGGGTTCCGTCCCCACTTCATCTGAGCCCCTTCTCCCCTCCTGATGGCGACAGGAGAGTCGATCCCCCTGCGTTGTCTGGAAGGCTCCCCGGCCTTCCCAGCACAACTCAGGATGAAGCCGGCCTCACTAGGAAATTTGAGACTAGCCCCGTGGGTGGTCCCACATGCCGAAAGACCCCGATTTCCCTGTCCGCTCTTGAAAAGAACCCGAGGCCCGGACACCTCTTCAAAGGCAACCCAGTGGGTGAAGGCACAACACGAAGGGGCACTGTCACCGTCGTGCATTTCCAGAAACACCCGCAGGTTCCACACACAGCTCAACAAGGGGCCTGAGACCCCCTGAGCACCTCGAGAGGCAAGCGGAGTTCCCTTCCTCAGACAAGACGATTCCTGACTCTCCTGTCCCAATTCTGCAGGGACCCTGCGGTCGGAGTCCGAAACGGAGAGGAAGCCTGAGGTTCCTACCTTCCCTGGAGATGAGGCCCTCTTCCATTGCGCCAAACCCAGCGGAGTCCTGAGAGGCCCCGCCAACTCCACAGCATCCCTCATCTGTCAGAAGCACACTGGGAAGTTCCCTAAGGTCACCGGTAAACTTTTATTGCACAAGGTCCCCATGAAAAGGCCAACGCAGCAGGACAGCCACAGATTCTGTCTGCCATTAAAGGGCAGTAAGGTGCCCTCCCCCCTTCTTTGCTGCCTTGGCGGCCACCAGGGTGCAATTCGCGTACCCTTCCCTTTCCCATCCTAGCAGGTGCTCCAGGGCCCGCTGGCCTACAAAGTGCCAGAAGCAGGGCTGGGCCAGCCGGCCAGAATTCAGGGTTCTGTCCCTTGGACTTCCAGCGGACACTAGGCTGCTTGGGAAAACCGCGCAGACTCTGAGGTTTTTCAGCAGAGGGGTGGAGCGGTAAAGGCCTTGACCCCAAAGACGAGGCCTTTCTGCGACCGCCAGGTTGGGGAGCTCTGAGACTGTGCCAACACAGGGCGGAATACATGGTTCCCTGCTCCACGCAGTCCCCGTTCCCTTACCTGTGTTCCGCACCCCTCCGCTGGGGCCAATGGATGCCGATCCTTGGGGATCCAGGAGTTCACGAAATGGGCATTCCCAGCCGCAATGGCGACCCCCAACAGCACATCTGGAAAGCCCTCCCCCACCCCCGCCAGGAGCCGACCCCCACTGCGAACGGAACCCCACCCCGCCCCACGCCGCCAGGTTTTGCCCCGGCCCTGCCGGGCTCCCGGCGGGTTCCCAGCCATATTGGCGACCCCCGGGAGCACAACAGGGACCGGCCCCCCACCCACAGCGAGCGGAATCTCGACCTGTGCATCCCAGGTTTACCCCACCCTGGCTGCGCTCCCAGCGCGTTTCCAGCTGCAGTGGCCATCTCCGAGAGCACAACTGGGAAGCCCTCCCCTATCCCCGCCAGGAGCCGACACACGCCCTGCGCCGCCCGGGTTCGCTCCGCCCCTGCCGCGCTCCAGGGGCGCTGCCCACCTTCACCAGTGGCTCTCGCTGAGCCCCGTCCCCACGCCCGGTTCCAGGAGAGGCTCTCGGACTTAGCTGCTGCCACCAGCTCAAACATGAGGACAATACATACACCCCACAGAGACAATCCAAGCTGTCTATGATTTAGGGATAAAACGAGGACTACAGAAAGGCAAGATGACCTGACCTAGGAGGGCCATGATATTCTATAGAACCAGACAAAGTTGGTTACCAAGGAAACTTTTTTCCTTGGAACCCGGAAAGCTGGTTCTTTGCATATGCAATGGCCAACAATTAGCTTGTTACCCAAGCCTGCCTTACTGCCACCCCCACCACCCCACTCCCCAGAAGACTGGCTCAAAGAAATATTTTAAATCTCAGGCGGAAACCTGGAAGATGTCTTGTCTGTCTGTTTGGATTAAGGTATGTGTCAGTGTGAGCCCTGTGTTTTTTGATAATATTGCTCAAGTTCTGTGTTCTGATTTCAATGGTCTCAAGACAAGGCAGCCCTTCCAAATCAAACTGCTGGAAATACAAGAAAACATTGACCTAAATGAATGTCAGAGTCCCGTGAACTGGGAACTAGTCAATATTAAATATCTAGTATTTTTGGTTTTGCTCCTCCATTATAGACATGTCTAAGAGTCAACAACATTAAGCACAACATGTTCATAGTGCCTAGGTTTCTTTTGAGGTAAAAATTGCTCTATTGTTATATCTGTCACAAGCTTGTCAGCAAGAAACGACCTGGAAACGACAACAACAAAAGTAAAAAATGTAAATATGATATGAGCTTTTAGACAAACTCTTTACAATAATTATACTCTAAAATATCTGCCTCTCATAGTCTTGATTGAAGGCAGAGGAGAAGGGGATGACAGAGGATAAGATGGTTGGATGGCATCACTGACTCGATGGACATGAGTTTGAGCAAGCCCCTGGAGCTGGTGACGGACACGGAAGCCTGGAGTCCTTCAGGCCACGGGGTCCCAAAGAGTCCGACACGACTGAGAAACTGAACTGAACTGAACTAACAAACGTTTCTCCAGGTGTTTTGGTTACCCGCGTTTCTATCCTTGTGACGACAGTGTATTGAATAGCTAGGTCATTTCCAAATAAATGAAAGTTCTGAAACATTCACGACTTGAAAGGACCTCCCTTTTACACAGAAACAAAAGAGATTTTTGACTCTCCATGAATAGTGTCTGGCACCATCCTGACATGTTAAATGTAAGAAAGCAATTGTTTTGTTTTGTTCTGTTCTGTTCTTGGGGGTGGGGGGAGGGGGGCAGGATATAGCGAATGCCAATTTAAAAGTCAGTTCTTGGTTGCTGAAGGGAAATGTATGACTTGTTATTACAAGAAAGTATGTGGAATGCAATGGCACTTGAGGAAGGAAAACAAAGTAGTTCTGTCTTACAGGTGGCAGTTTCAGGATGGGAGAAGCAAAGGAATGGGTACAGAATGGGATAAGGAGGTTGTAGGGAAAGTGGACCCCCAGAAAAGAGTTCTGTGCCTAGAACAAGTTTTCTTGAGATGTCGAACTGCCTTTTCTAATGGAGTTTAAGTTTCTTTACCTCTTAAGTGATCTCTTCTAGGTTGACCTAGAACAGAAATCTTTGGTTAGCTTTGGCTAAGTGGAGAAGTAGTGTTTCACGGTGACATATGTGATCCTTCCTGACTGTTTGCAGCCCTTTTGATATCGATGCACTGCTTCTGCTGCTGCTGCCGCCGCTGCTGCTGCTAAGTCGTTTCAGTCGTGTCCGACTCTGTGCGACCCCATAGACGGCAGCCCACCAGGCCCCGCAGTCCCTGGGGTTCTCTAGGCAAGAACACTGGAGTGGGTTGCCATTTCCTCCTCCCATGCATGAAAGTGAAAAGTGAACGTGAAGTCGCTCAGTGGTGTCCGACTCTTAGCGACCCCATGGACTGCAGCCTACCAGGCTCCTCCATCCATGGGATTTTCCACGCAAGAGTACTGGAGTGGGGTGCCATTGCCTTCTCCCATATCTATGCACAAGCCTGCCTAAATCATTGACTTCTAGCTAGCTTTGGGATGCCAATGACCATCCACCCTTACAAGGCAACAGAGAAGAGAAAAACACTTACCACAGGAGGTCCTGGTAAGGAACGAGGAACTAACAAGCTCCCGCCAACCAGGATTCTGCAGAGGTCAACAAGAGGTCAGTAAGAGATGGAAGACTGCAGTCCAGAGGTCCTAGCAACTTCCATCTTGCAGCAGAGACCCAGCATAGTCAAAACGAATTCAATGTTGCAAAAAATAAGTAAACAAATAAAGGACAGAAGTTCTTTGAACACATGACTGAGATTAGGGGTGAGGCAGTACATGTACGGTGCCCGGAAAATCTTAAAGTATGAGAAAGGAAAGAAATTAAAGACAACTATCAAGCTGTCCAACCTGATAAAAACGAAAGATTACACAGTTTTTTCTGTATATATTACCAGATAATAATCTGAAAAGGAATTAAAAAAAATTCCCTTTCAATAATGTCAACATGAATACAACACTTTGCCATGGATGTAACGAGGATAACAAGACTGGCACACTGGAACTTATACACCCTGGCTGAAAACTATCCTGAATACATGGACAGGTATTCCATAACAATGGAAAGACTTAAGATGGCAATACCATGGAATACATCTTCAATCTGAAATGAAGATTTGATATGATTTGATCGCTCAGAGCTTTTGTGTCATCAATTGTTATTAAAGTATAAATGAGATAGAGAAAACTGCTGACTTAGACTTGAGGCGGGGTGTGCGCCCTGCTGGTCTCTAGCCAGATATTCTACAGGCACTAGCAGTCAGCTAAGGAAAGAAAGGCACTGTCTCAGGGAATGGCACCAGGCCCCTCCCCCACGACATGCCTTGAGGTCACATTGGCAGCAGGTGAGTCATCCTGGGCCAAAAACTGATTGACATGAATCTTGAAGAAAGGCAGTATTCCAGGCAAATATATCATTTCCTTAACATAGATTAGGAGAACAAGGTACGAGGAAAACATACTGTTTTGTTCAAGTCGCTTCTGAGCCTATTGGGGGAACCGACCTGAAGCCAGAGTCCAGCAGATATACATAGGATATTTACATCGCTTAAGACAAACATTTCCTCAGGAACAAATGCATTGCTTAGCTCAAGGTTTGTCTGCGAAATTCTTACACATCAGGAGATGGCTCCGAGCTGGGTTTCTACGCACAAGAACATGAATGCAAAGGACAAGCCTGCACAGCCCATCTGCCCCCCTCCCCCACAGCCAGCAGCATTTCCAAGTGACCTCCTAAGGCCTTCCCCAAAATACAGGGGCACCTCTGGGTTTCCTGTTTCCCTCACTTCGAACACTTTTCTTAAAAAAAAAAAAATCCTGCACACTTCTTGATAGAATGCCACAGTGCAAGGAAAACAGGCCTTCAATACTTAAACCTCCCTGTGCCAAACACTTGGGGCTTGGTTTTGTTTTGTTTTGTTTTTTAATTACACCACCACATAATTTAAATTTTTTACAATTTCTAATTATTCAGTACCAAAACACCAAACTTTTATTGCACAAGGTCCCCATGAAAAGGCCCACGCATCAGGACAGCCACAGATTCTGCCATGAAAGGGCAGCAAGGTGCCCTCCCCCTTCTTTGCTGCCTGGGCGGCCACCAGGGTTTGAAATCCATGCACCCTACTAAGTTTCTAGGGTGCAATCCGTGGACCCTTCCCTTTCCCATCGCAGCAGGTGCTCAAGGGCCCGCTGGCTTACAAAGTGCCAGAAGCAGGGCTGGGCCAGCCGGCCAGAGTTCAGTGTTCTGTCCCTTGGACTTCCAGGGGACACTAAGCTGCTTGGGAAAACCGTGCAGACTGAGATTTTTCAGCAAAGGGGTGGAGCGGTAAAGGCCTTGACACCAAGGGCGAGGCCTTTCTGCAACCGCCAGGTTGGGGAGCTCCGAGAATGTGCCAACAGAGGGTGGAATACTTGGTTCCCTGTTCCAAGCAGTCCCAGTTCCCTGACCTGTGGCCCGCAGCCCTCCGCTGCACCCACTAGATGTGGATCCTTGGGGACACAGGAGCGTAGGAAATGGGCGTTCCTAGCCGCAGTGGCGACCCCCGAGAGCACAACTGAGACCGAACCCCCACCCACAGCCATCTAAATCTCGACCCGCGCAGCCCAGGTTTACCCCGCGCCGGGTGCGCTCCCAGCGCGTTTCCAGCCTCAGTGGCCACCACCGAGAGCACAACTGGGAAGCCCTCCCCCACCCCCGCCAGGAGCCGAACCCCGCCCCGCGCCACCCGGGTTCACCCCGCCCCTGCCGCACTCCCAGCGCGTTTCCAGCTGCAGTGGGGACCCCCGAGAGCACAACTGTTACCGCCCCCCACCCCCTCCCGACCAGAACCCCGACCCGCGCCGCCCGGGATCGCCCCGCCCCTGGCGCGCTCCCGGGGAGTTGCCCACTTCCACCAGGGGCTCCTGGTGAGCCCCGTCCCCACGCCCGGTTGCAGCAGAGGCTCTCGGACCTCGCTACTGCCGCCAGGTCAAACACGAGGACAATACATCCACCCCACAGAGACAATCCAAGCTGTCTATGATTTAGGGATAAAACGAGGACTACAGAAAGGAAAGATGTCCTGACCTAGGAGGGCCATGAGAGTCTATAGATCCAAACAAAATTGGGTACCAAGGAAACTTTTTTCCTTGGAACCCGGAAAGCTGGTTCTTTGCATATGCAATGACCAACAATTAGCTTGTTACCCAAGCCTGCCTCGCTGCCACCCCCACCCCCCCCCACTTCCCAGGAAAACGGCTCAAAGAAATATTTTAAATCTCAGGCGGAAAACTGGAAGATGTCTTGTCTGTCTGTCTGGATTAAGGTATATGTCAGTGTGAGCCTTGTGTTTTTTGATAATATTGCTCAAGTTCTGAGTTCTGATTTCAATGGTCTCAAGACAAGGCAGCCCTTCCAAATCAAACTGCTGGAAATACAAGAAAACATTGACCTAAATGAATGTCAGAGTCCCGTGAACTGGGAACTAGTCAATATTAAATATCTAGTATTTTTGGTTTTGCTCCTCCACTATAGACATGTCTAAGAGTCAACAACATTAAGCACAACATGTTCATAGTGCCTAGGTTTCTTTTGAGGTAAAAATTGCTCTATTGTTATATGTGTCACAAGCTTGTCAGCAAGAAAGTACCTGGAAACAGCAACAACCAATGTAAAAAATGTAAATGTGATATGAGCTTTTAGATAAACTCTTAACAATAATTATACTCTAAAATATCTGCCTCTCATAGTCTTGATTGAAGGCAGAGGAGAAGGGGATGACAGAGGATAAGATGGTTAGATGGCATCACTGACTCGATGGACATGAGTTTGAGCAAGCCCCTGGAGTTGGTGATGGACACGGAAGCCTGGCGTCCTGCAGGCCACGGGGTCCCAAAGAGTCAGACTCGACTGAGCAACTGAACTGAACTGAACTTACAATCGTTCCTCCAGGTGTTTTGGTTACCTGAGTTTCTATCCTGGTGCTAAACTAAGTGACGACAGTGTATTGAATAGCTAGGTCACTTCCAAATAAATGAAACTTCTTAAACATTCACGACTTGAAAGGACCTCCCTTTTACACAGAAACAAAAGAGATTTTTGACTCTGCATGAATAGTGACTGGCACCATCCGAACATATTAAATGTAAGAAAGCAATTTTTTTGTTTTGTTTTGTTTTGTTCTGTTCTTGCAGGAAGTGGGGTGGGCGCTATTATCACTGATAGGTATGCTCACCAATCTATCAAATGCCAATATAAGAGTCAGTTCTTGGTTGCTGAAGGGAAATGTATGACTTGTTATTACAAGAATGTATGGAATGCAATCACACTTTAAGAAGGAAAACGAAGTAGTTCTGTCTTAGCGGTGGCATTTTCAGGACGGGAGAAGCAAAGGAATGGGTACAGAATGGGATAAGGAGGTTGTAGGGAAAGTAGGCCCCCAGAAAAGAGTTTTGTGCCTAGCACAAGTTTTCTTGAGATGTTGAACTGCCTTTGCTAATGGAGTTTAAGTTTCTTTACCTCTTAAGTGATCTCTTCTAGGTTGACCTAGAACAGAAATCTTTTGTTAGCTTTGGCTAAGAGGAGAAGTATTGTTTCACGGTGACATATGTGATCCTACCTGACTGTTCTCATCCCCTTTTATATCTATGCACTGCTGCTGCTGCTGCTGCAGCTGCTAAGTGGTTCAGTTGAGGCCGACCCTGTGCCACGCCACAGATGGCAGCCCACCAGGCCCCGCAGTCCCTGGGGTTCTCTAGGCAAGAACACTGGAGTGGGTTGCCATTTCCTCCTCCTATGCATGAAAGTGAAAAGTGAAAATGAAGTCGCTCAGTGGTGTCCGACTCTTAGCCACCCCATGGACTGCAGCCTACCAGGCTCCTCCGTCCTTGGGATTTTCCAGGAGTGGGGTGCCATTGCCTTCTCCCATATCTATGCACAAGCCTGCCTAAATAATTGACTTCTAGCCAACTTTGGGATGCCCATGACCATCCACCCTTACCAGGCAACAGAGAAGAGAAAAACACTTACCACAGGAGGTTCTGATAAGGAACAAGGAACTAACAAGCTCCCACCTACCAGGAATCTGCAGAGGTCAACAAGAGGTCAGCAAGAGATGAGAGACTGCAGTCCAGAGGTCCTAGCTACTTCCATTTAGCAACAAACACCCAGGATAGTCAAAACGATTTCAATGTTAAAGAATAAATAAATAAATAAATAAATAAATAAAAGGACAGAAGTTCTTTGAACACATGTCTGAATTTAGGGGTGAGGCATTACATATGTGTCCCAGGATAATCTTAAAGTGTCAGAAAGTAAAGAAATTAAAGACAACTATCAAGCTGTCCAAACTGATAAAAATGAATGATTACACAGTTTTATCTGTATACATTAGCAGATAATAATCTGAAAAGGAATTTTAAAAAATTCCCTTTCAATAATATCAACATGAATAAAACACTTTGCCATGGATGTAACGAGGATGACAAGACTGGCACACTGGAAATTATACACCCTGGCTGAAAACTATCCTGAATACATGGACAGATATTCCATAACGATGGAAAGACTTAAGATGGCAATACCATGGAATGCATCTTCAATCTGAAATGAAGATTTGATATGATTTGATCGCTCAGAGCTTTTGTGTCATCAAGTGTTATTAAAGTATTAAAGAGATAGAGAAAGCTGCTGACTTAGACTTGAGGCGGGGTGGGGGGGGGTAGTAAGAGTACCCCCTGCTGGTCTTTAGCCAGATATTCTACAGGCACTAGCAGTCAGCTAAGGAAAGAAAGGAACTGTTTCAGGGAATGGCACCAGGCCCTTCCCCCACGACATGCATTGAGATAATATTGGCAGCAGGTGAGTCATCCCGGGCCAAAACTTGATTGACATGAATCTTGAAGAAAGGCAGTATTGCAGGCAAATATATCATTTCCTTAACATAGATAAGGAGAACAAGCTAGGAAGAAAACATGCTGTTTTGTTCAAATCGCTTCTGAGCCTTTTGGGGGAACCGACCTGAAGCCAGAGTCTAGCGGAAATACATAGGATATTTACATCGCTTAAGACAAACATTTTCTTAGGAAAAAATGCATTGCTTAGCTCAAGGTTTGTCTGCGAAATTCTTACACATCAGTAGATGGCTCCGAGCTGGTTTTCCACACACAAGAACATCCATGCAAAGGACAAGCCTGCACAGCCCATCTGCCGCCCTCCCGCACAGCCAGCAGCATTTCCAAGTGACCTCCTAAGGCCTTCCCCAAAATACAGGGGCACCTCTGGGTTTCCTGTTTCCCTCACTTCGAACACTTTTCTTAAAAAAAAAAAAATCCTGCACACTTCTTGATAGAATGCCACAGTGCAAGGAATACAGTCCTTCAATATTTAAACCTCCATTTGCAGAACACTTGGAGCTTGGTTTTGCTTTGTTTTGTTTTTTAATTACACCACCACATAATTTAAAGCTTTTACACGTTCTAATTATTCAGTTCCAAAACACCAAACTTTTATTGCACAGGGTCCTCATGAAAAGGCCCACGCAGGTGGACAACCACAGATTTTGCCATGAAAGGGCAGCAAGGTGCCCACCCCCTTCTTTGCTGCCTGGGCGGCCACCAGGGTTTGAAATCCATGCACCCTACTAAGTTTCTAGGGTGCAATCCGTGGACCCTTCCCTTTCCCATCCCAGCAGGTGCTCAAGGGCCCGCTGGCTTACAAAGTGCCAGAAGCAGGGCTGGGCCAGCCGGCCAGAGTTCAGGGTTCTGTCCCTTGGACTTCCAGCGGACACTAGGCTGCTTGGAAGAACCGCGCAGACTCTGAGATTTTTCAGCAGAGGGGTGGAGCGGTAAAGGCCTTGACCACAAAGGCAAGGCCTTTCTGCGACCGCCAGGTTGGGGAGCTCCGAGAATGTGCCAACAGACGGCGGAATACTTGGTTCCCTGCTCCACGCAGTCCCAGTTCCCTTACCTGTGGTCCGCAGCCCTCCACTGCACCCACGGGATGGCGATCCTTGGGGACCCAGGAGCGGACGAAATGGGCGTTCCCAGCCGCAGTTGCAACCCCCGAGAGCGCAACTGGGAACCCCTCCCCATCCCCCCCATGAGCCGACCCCCGCCCCGCGGCCCCAGGGTTAGCCCCGCCCCTGCCGCGCTCCCGCGCGTTCCCAGCCGCAGTGGCGACCCCCGGGAGCACAACTGGGACCGACCCCCACCCAAAGCCATCGGAATCTCGACCCGCGCAGCCCGGGTTTACCCAGTCCCGGGTGCGCTCCCGGCGCGTTTTCAGCCTCAGTGTCCACCTCCGAGAGCACAACTGGGAAGCCCGCCCCCACCCCCGCCAGAAGCCGACCCCCGCCCCACGCCGCCCGCGTTCGCCCCGCCCCTGCACGGTCCAGGTACCTTCCCAGCTTCTAGCGTTCACGCCCGGGTAGGAGCAGGATGTAGGAGTATGGGAGATGTGTCTGGAGCCTGACAGCCTCAGCTCCGCTCTGGCCTGCCCTTTGGACCTAGGAGCCAGGCCAACTTGCAGAGGGCTTAGGGCCCCATTGTATGCAAACTACCAAGGCCTACCGCAAGGAGAGCTCTGTTCGAGGGAAGGGAAGCGCCCCAGGCTGCATTCCCAAGCTGTTGTTTAGCCGCCCAGACTCAGCGCTGCACAGGGGTAATCAGGCTCTCTGTGCCCGCAGCTTCACACACAGGTGTGTCTCCGTAGGAATCAAGAAAGATCCTGACAGAGTGAGGTTCATTAGAGCTATACTAAAGAGCAAAGGCTTGTCCATGTGCTCTTGCCTTCCCCTGTGCCTTTGGGTCTCCAGGCTCGGCCCCAGCTCCGTGGAAAGAACCCCTGAGAAAATATCTTCAAGATCCACTTTTCCCAGTGTCTGGGAACCGGGGTTCGTAGGAGGAGAGAAAAGCACGCCTCCATAGGGAACGAAAAGGCAGCCCACCTGCCTGTGTTTTGAAGCCTCTATTTGGAAGGAATGGGTTAGCTTCTCCTAAAGGAGACCTCCAGATCTGCTCAGAAGTCGGTAATTCCAGAGGCAGGGTGCTGGTTCCTGACTGCCCTTTGCCAGCCTTGCACAGACATTCCAACATTCTAGAGTTATATTCCATGAAAGGGCAGGCTTCGGGAATGTGTCAGAGGGGACTGGCTCCTTATTGGCCTCAGCTCAGCTATTGCCTTTCCATTCAAACTAGGACAAGGGCCTACTTTATGAAGGGTAAGGGTCTTCTTCTTTGAAACTGCCAAGGGCTACAGCAATGAGACCTCTGTCAAGGCGAGGGAAGCCTAAGAGGATGGATTCTCAAGCAGGTGCTTTACTACAAAGCATCAGCACCCCATGGAGAGAACCAAGATCCCTGTTCCCCAATGTTGGGGTGTAGCTTCACACACAGAGTTGTCTCTATAGGAGCCAAGAATGTTCCTGAGAGATTAGGTTCACTAAACCTCTCCTACAGAGCATAGACCTGTCCATGTGGTTTTGCCTTCCCCTGTGAGTTGGGTCCCCGAGGTCCGCCACACCTCCGGGGAAACTGTCCCTGAGAAAAGATCTCCAGGAACCGCTTCGCTGAGGCTGGGAAACGCTGTTCACAGGAAGTAAGGCAAGCGAATCTCCTGCAGAGAAAAAGAGGCCTTACTGTCCCTGGAGGAGCAGGCTGCCAGAGTGTGCGAAACCTGACTGTTGCCTTACTGGCCTCAGTTCCACCATTGCCTGTTCCTCCGAACTAGGACCCAGGCCTATTTGGAGAAGCGTTTGGGTGCGGATTTCTACAAAGTGCCAAGGGCTACAGCAGTGAGAATTCTCTCAGCGGTAAGGGAGAGCATTTTATGGATTCTCAAGCTGTTTTCTGAACGACAGGGTCAAAATGAACTGAGAGAATCAGGCTCTCTGTGCCCCTATGTTAGGTACGCATCTTCACACACAGAAGTGTCTCTATAGGAGCCAAGAATGTTCCTGAGAGATGAGGTTCACTAGAAGTCTGCTACAGAGCATAGACCTGTCCATATGGTTTTGCCTTGCCCTGTGAGTTGGGTCCCTGAGGTCTGCCCCAGCTCAGGGGAAGGAGCCCCTGAGAAAAGATCTCCAGGGACCGCTATTCCCCCAGGCTGGCAAACGCAGTTCACAGGAGGTAACACAAGCGAGCCTCCTGCAAGGCACAACAGGCCTTAGTCTCCCTGGACGATCAGGCTGCCAGAGTGTGTGAGACCTGACTGGTGCCTTACTGGCCTCAGCTCCGCCATTGCATGTTTCTCCGAACTAGGACCCAGGCCTACTAGGAGAAGGGTTTGGGTATGGATTTCTAAATACTGCCAAGGGGTATATCAATGAGAACTGTGTCACGGGTAAGGAAGAGCATTGTATGGATTTTCAAGCTGTTGTTTGAACGACAGCTTCAAAGCTGCACAGAGAGAATCAGACTCTGTGTCTCCATGTTCGGTACACAGCTTCACAGACAGGGGTGTCTGCATAGGAAACAAGAACGTTCCTGACAGAGTGAAGTTCGCTAGAGCTCTCCTAGAGAGCAAAGACTTGTCCATGTGGTTTTTCTTCCCCTGTGCGTTTGGGGCTCCAGGATCGGCCCCAGCCCCGTGGAAACAACCCCTGAGAAAAGATCTTCAAGATCCGCTTTTCCCAGAGGCTGGGATATGGGGTTCATAGGAGGCGGGAAAAGCAGGCCTCCTTCAGAGAGCAAGAGGCAGCCAAGGGGCCTGCGTTTGGAACCCTCTATTTGAAAGAATGGGTTAGCTTCCCCTAAAGGAGACCTCCAGATCTGTTCAGAAGTCGGTAATTCCAGAGGCAGGGTGCAGGCTCCTGACTGCCCTTTGCCAGCCTTGCAGAGACATTCCTAGATTACAGCGTTATTTTCCATGAAGGAGCAGGCTTCGGGAATATGTCAGACTTGACTGGCGCCTTATTGGCCTCAGCTCAGCTCTTGCCTTTCCTTTCAAACTAGGACAAGGGCCCACTTTATGAAAGGTAAGGGTCCTCTTTTTTCCAAACTGCCAAGGGCTACAGCAATGAGACCTCTGTCAAGGCGAGGGAAGCGTAAGCTGATGGATTCTCAAGCAGGTGCTTTGCCACAAAGCATCAGCACCCCACGGAAAGAATCTGGCTCCCTTTGCCCCTACGTTGCGTGTGTAGCTACACGCACAGAGGTGTCTCGATAGGAGCCAAGAATGTTCCTGAGAGAGGAGGTTCACTGTTGGGGGCCAGAGTGAGGCACTCCGCCCATGGCAAAGGTCATGAGGAAGGAGGCTCGACATACGCAAAGGCGGGATCGAGCCTCAGGAGTCCCCCTGGAAATCCTCGAGCATCTACCCCCATAACCAGAGCCTGCCTACCTTACTACTTTGTGCTCTCACCTACACCTCTGACTTTACGGGGGGCTGTCCCCCACCACCTCTTTCGGAGAAGGAGTTAACCTAGAGCTCCAGTTGATAAAAACCCCTGGGTGTGACAAGAGTGTTTTAACCTACAAACTCCTCTGAAGGTTCTCTAGCCTGCCTGACAGGCTTGTCCGGCCACATGTGATTGCTCACAGCCTCCCAACCATGAGAGGCACGAGATGCTTTAAACCTTCTAAAAACAGGTTTCTTAGAAAAGTTAGAAAATTATTAGTATAAGTATAATGGGCTGATTAGAAATCATATTGGTGAAGGGTTTTTCATTTGTTGAGCTGATGTTTACTGCTAAGTCTCCACATCCCCTGCCCTTCTACACATTAATGAATATATAGAAGAAATAAGTATTAACCTTTGATATAAATCACGTTAGACCTTAGGCTAAGTAAATTCTTTCCTTAACTAAAACCCACTACACCCTCACCCTATAGGAATGTAACTTTATTTGGGTGGCGTCTGTTTTAAGAATAATCACCCCTGGAGAAATAAGTGTCCTGGTTGACTGACCGCTGTCACAAGGAGAGGGTCGTAAATTGTCAGCAGGCCCCCCGGCCAGAAGATGATGTAACACCCCTAAGACCTCTGTATACTTTTGTATGAAGCACCTGACTTTGATAAAAGTCAGGACTGCTGACCCCACGTGACTTTGGCATAACATCTCAGTGTATAAAAGTAGACCATGGAAAATAAAGAATTGGGATCAGTTTCTCGAAATACTGGTCTCCCCTTGTCTCTCTCTCTCTCTCTCACTCTGGTTGAGTCTCCATCTGGAGCGCGGAACCCACCAAGCTTACTAATTTTGCCTGGGCTTCTAAGATCCGACCAGGGAGGCCTCAGTGTCTCCTCTCCTTCGGGAGAACGGAAGGACGCCTGCGGCCTACGTAAGTGGTGCAAGCTTCTTGTCTTGAAGTTTTATTGGTCCCCCGCGTAAACCAAGCTACTCAGCCTCTTTTCTCCACTGAATTTTCCTACTGAGCTATCCTCATTTTATTACTCTTTATATCCTTAATTAACGTTTAATTAAGCAGTTGTTCCCTGACCCTCGCCTATGCCATCTCTGCTTCGAATACCCTGGATCAGCTGGGGCTGGACCCCGGCAGTTCACTAGAGATCTCCTACAGAGCATAGACCTGTCCATTTGGTTTTGCCTTCCCCTGTGAGTTGGGTCCCCGAGGTCCGCCCCAACTCCGGGGAAACAGCCCCTGAGAAAAGATCTCCAGGAACTGCTTTCCGCCCAGGCTGGGAAACGCTGTTCACAGGAAGTAAGGCAAGCGAGCCTCCTGAAGGGAAATAGAGGCCTTACTGTCCCTGGAGGAGGAGGCTGCCAGAGTGTGTGACACCTGACTGGTGCCTTACTGGCCTCAGCTCCGCTGTTGCATGTTCATCTGAACTTGAACCCAGGCCTACTTGGAGGTGTTTGTGTGCCGATTTCCAGAAACTGCGAAGGGCTACAGCAATGATAACTCTCTCAGTGGTAAGGGAGAGCATTGTGTGGATTCTCAATTTGTTGTTTGAACGACAGCGTCAAAGCTGCACAGAGAGAATCAGGTCTCTGTGTCTCTATGTTGGCTATGCAGCTTCCCACACAGAGATGTCCCCATTGGAGCCAAGAACATTCCCCATAGACTGAGGTTCACTAGAGCACTCCTAGAGAGCAAAGACTTATCCATGCGGTTTTCCCTTCCCCTGTGCATGTGGGTCTCCGGGATCGGCCCCTGCTCCGTGGAAACAGCCTCTGAGAAAAGATCTCCAAGAACCTCTTATCCCCCAGGCTGGGAAGCGGAGTTCGCAGGAGGTGGGATAAGCAAGCTTCCTTCGGCAAGAAGAGACAGCCAACCGGCCTGTGTTTGGAAGCCTATATTTGCAAGGAATGGGTTAGTTTCTCCTGACCGAGACCGCCGGATGTGCTGAGAAGATAGAAATTCCAGAGGCAGGGTCGAGGTTCCTGACGGCCCTTTGCCAGCCTTGCAAAGACATTCCCAGATTCTAACGTTATTTTCCATGAAGGAGCAGGCATCGGGAATATGTCAGACTTGACTGGCGCCTTACTGGCCTCAGCTCAGCTACTGCCTTTCCATTCAAACAAGGACAAGGGCCTACTTGGTGAAGGGTAAGGGTCTGCTTCTTTCCAAACGGCCAAGGACTACAGCAATGAGACCTCTGTCAAGGTGAGGGAAGCCTATGCGGATGGATTCTTAGCAGGTGCTTTGCCACAAAGCATCAGCACCCACGGAGAGAATCAGACTCCCTTTGCCACTATGTTGGGTGTGTAGCTTCATGCACAGAGGTGTCTCTGTAGAAGCCAAGAATGTTCCTGAGAGATGAGGTTCACTAGAGCTCTCCTACAGAGCATAGACCTGTCCATGTGGCTTTGTCTTCCCCTGTGAGTTGGGCCCCCGAGGTCCGACCCAGCTCCAGGGAAACAGCCCCTGAGAAAAAATCTCCAGGAACAGCTTTGCGCCCAGGCTGGGAAATGCAGTTCACAGGAGGCAAGGCAAGCGAGCCTCCTGCAGGGAAAAAGAGGCCTTACTGCTCCTGGACGATCAGGCTGCAAGAGTCTGTGAGACCTCACTTGTGCCTTACTGGCCTCAGCTCCGCCGTTGCCTGTTGTTCCGAGCTAGGACCCAGGCCTACTTGGAGAAGGGTTAGGGTGCGGATTTCTACAAACTGTCAAGGACGACAGCAATGAGAATTCTCTTAGCAGTAAGGGAGAGCATTGTATGGATTCTCAAGCTGTTGTTTGAATGACAGCTTCAAAGCTACACAGAGAGAATCAGGCTCTCTGTTCCCCTATTTTGGCTGTGCAGCTTCACACACAGAATTTGACTCTGTTGGAGCCAGAAATATTCCTGAAAGACTTAGGCTCACCAAAGCTGTCCTCCAGAGCAAAGACATTGGATGTGGTTTTGCCTTCCCTTGTCAGTATGGGTCCCCTAGCTTGGCCCCAGCTCCGGGGATACAGCCTCTGAAAAAAATCTTCCAAGAAGCGTTTTTCCTCCAGGCTGTTAAGCGGAATTCGCAGTTTGCAAGTTAAGGAAGCCTGCTTCGTGGAAGAGCAAGCAGCCAACTGGCCCTGTGTTAGGAAGCCTGTATTTGAAAGGAATGGGTTAGCTTCTACAGCGGGAGAACCTCAGATCTGCTCAGGGGACTGAAATACTAGAGTCAGGGTCGAGGTTCTCCCTTGTCCTTTGCGCACCTTGCAAAGACATTCCTAGCTTCTAGCGTTAGTGTCCCTGTAGTAGCAGGCTGCAGGAGCGTGTGATAAATGACTGCCGCGTTCCTGTCCTCAGCTCCGCTATTGACTTTCTATTCGAACTAGAACCCAGGCCTACTTTGAGAGGGGTTAGGGTCCAGTGTTTTCAAACTGCCAAGGGCTACGGCAATGCGAGCTCTGTCAGAGGTAAGAGCAATTGGTTGGATTCTTCAGCTGCTGCGTGGCTGCACAGCTTCCGCGCCGCATGGAGAGCATGAGGCTCCTTGTGGCCCTATTTTGGGTATGCAGCAACATGCACACAGAGTGTCTGTGTTCACTTATGTACAGGCTTATGTACACTAGAGCTCTCCTACAGAGCGAAGACCACTCAGTGGGCTCCAAGAGATACCTGTCGCGACTCGAGAAGAGAGTGGAGTCCTTTGCTTCCCCTCGAGATGAGGCCTGACTCCCCGGGTGAGTATGGAATGCAACCCCAAATCCCTGTCGCCTATGGAGAGGAACATTAAGTCCTGGATACAAGCCTAGATGAGGTCTAGTTTGCACTTCAGTGAACGGAGCCCAATCCCCAGCTCTCCCTGGCAACTCAAATGGAAGATTAGACTTCCTGGGCCAACACAAGAGGAAGCCTGAATTCCCCGTCGTAACTCGAGAATCCCACCGCAACTCGAGAAAAACCACGTGCTTCCCTCGTCATCGCAAGATGAGGCCCTTTGTCCGCTACAGCATCTCAAGAGAAGTCCCACGTTCCATCCTGAAATGCGAAACGGTACTTGGCACCCTTGATGCGACCCCAAAAGTTCCGCGACATACCAGACTCACTCAAGGGGAACACCGAGGTTCCCGGCACCACTTCATCTGAGCCCCTTCTCCTCTCCTGATTGCGACAGGAGGGTCGACTCCCCTTATCTGTCTGCAAGGGGTTCCCGACCTTCCGGGCGCACCTCAGGATGAGGCCGGTCTCATGAGGAAGTTCGAGACGTAGCCTCGTGGGTGGTGCCACATGCCGAAAGACCCCAATTTCACGGTCCACTCTTGAAAAGAACCCGATGCCAGCACACCTCTTTGAAGGAAAACCTGTGGATGAAGGCACAAGACGAAGGGGCACTGACACCCGCGTGCATCGTCCAGAAAAACCCGCAGGTCCCACAGACATTTCGACAAGTGGACTGTCACCCTGTAAACAACTCGAAAGGCAAACGAAGGTCCACTTCCTCAACAGAAGACTAGGTGTGACTCTCTTGTGCCTACTCTGCAGGGACCATGGGATCCGAGTCAGAAACGGAGAGGAAGCCTGAGGTTCCTGCGTCCACTCGAGATGAGGCCCTCTTCCATTGCACCACACCCAGTGGAGTCCCGAGAGGCCCCTACCAACTCCACAGTATCCCTGAGTTCTCACAGGCACAATGAGAAGCTCCTTGAGGTCACAGGCACAAGTTGAGGGAACCCTGGGTTTTCTGCCGCGACTCGAGAAAGACCGCGAGAGTGCTTCAAAATGTCTTGAGTCGCGATTCCCCTACCATGACTCGAGAGCCATGACACGCTACCCCTCGCCACGCGCATGGACACCTGACTTCCCTGGCGCCGCACAAGAGGCTCCCTGAGATCCTCGTCGTGCCTTGGGAGAAAACCCCCACGGGCGCCGCAGCTCCAGGAAACCCATGAGACGCACCCGTCCTCGCGAGCTGAGGGCCTTCTTTTCCTGCATGGCCTGGAGAACAATCCCGGGTCCTCTCTCCAAACGGAAGAGGAGGCTGGATGCCCTTGAGGCCGCTCAGGGGGCTCCAAAGGACCGCGTCGCGACTCGAGAGGAGAGCGGGGTCCTTGGCTTCCCCTCGAGACGAGGCCTGACTCCCCGGGGGAGCCTGGAATGCAACCCCGAGATCCCTGCCTTCCCTGGAGAGGAATATTAGTTCCCGGACACACGCCTAGGTGAGGTCTCTTCGGCCCTGCAGTGACCCGAGCGCAACCCCCAGCTTTCTCTCACAACGCGAGGGGAAGATTGGGCTTTCCAGGGCCAACCCAAGAGGAAGCCTGAGATCCCCGTCGTAACTCGAGAATCCCGCCGCAACACGAGTAAAACCACGTGGTTCCCACGTCTCCGAAAGATGAGGCCCTTGCCGCGAAGGCGTCTCAAGGGAAGACCCCTGTTCCGCCCTGAAGGGCGAAACGGTCCCTGACAGCCTTCCTGCGACCCCCAAAAGTTCCCCTACACGCCGGGTACCCTCGAGGGCAACACCGAGGGTCCCGGCACTTCTTCATCTGAGCCCCTTCTCCCCTCCTGATCGCGACAGGAGATTCGATTCCCCTGCGTGGTCTGGAAGGGGTTCCCGGCCTTCCCGGCGCACCTCAGGATGAGGCCGGTCTCACGAGGAAATTCGAGACGAGCCACGAGGGTGGTGCCACATGCCGAACGCCCCCGATTCCCCGGTCCGCTCTTGAGAAGGACCCGAGGCCCGGACCCCTTTTCGAAGGCAACCCTGTGGGTGAAGGCACAACACGAAGGGGCACTGCCTCCCCCGTGCATCGTCCGCAAAGACCAGCGGGTTCCACACACAGCACGACGAGGGGCCTGAAACCCCCTGAGCAACTCGTGAGGGAAGCGGGGTTCCCTTCCTCAGACAAGACGAGGCCTGACTCTCCTGGCCCAACTCTGCAGGGACCCTGCGGTCGGAGTCCGAAACGGAGAGGAAGCCTGGGGTTCCTGCCTCCCCTCGAGGTGAGGCCCTCTTCCGTTGCGCCAGACCCAGCGGAGTCCCGAGAGTCCCCGCCAACTCCACAGGATCCCTCGCCTCTCAGAGGCACCCTGGGAAGTTCCCTAAGGTCCCCGGCAGAAGGCGAGGGAAACGAGGGTTTCCCGCCGCCCCCCGAGAAAGACCTCGAGAGTCCTTCTTCAACGCGTCTCGACGCCCTACTCCCCTCCCGTGACTCGAGAGACATGACTCGCTCACCATCGACACGCTCATGGAGATCTGACTTCCCTGGCGCTGCACAAGAGGCTCCCTGAGATCCTCGTCGTGCCTCGGGAGAAAACCCCCACGGGCGCTGCAGCTCGAGGAAACCCCTGAGACGCCCCCGTCCTCGCGAGCTGAGGGCCTTCTTTTCCTGCATGGCCTGGAGAGCAATCCCGGGTCCTCTCTCCAAACGGAAGAGGACGCTGGACTCCCTCGAGGCCGCTCAGGGGGCTCCCAGAGAACCGCGTCGCGCCTCCAGAGGAGGGCGGAGTCCTTGGCTTCTCCTCGAGACGAGGCCTGACTCCCCGGGGGAGCCTGGAATGCAACCCCGAGATCCCTGCCTTCCCTGGAGAGGAATATTAGGTCCTGGACACAAGCCTAGGTGAGGTTTCTTCGGCCCTGCAGTGACTCGAGCGCAACCCCCAGCTTTCCCTCAGAACTCGAGGGAAAGATAGGGCTTCCCAGGGCCAACCCAAGAGGAAGCCTGAGATCCCCGTCTTAACTCGAGAATGCCGCCGCAACTCGAGAAACACCACGTGGTTCCCACCTCTTGGCAAGATGAGGCGCTTGCCCGCGATGGCGTCTCAAGGGACGTACCCTGTTGCGCCCTGAAGGGCGAAACGGTCCCTGACAGCCTTCATGTGACCCCCAAAAGTTCCCCGACACGCCGGGTTCCCTCGAGGGGAACACCGAGGGTCCCGGCACCGCTTCTTCTGAGTCCCTTCTCCCCTCCTGATCGCGACAGGAGAGGCGATTCCCCTGCGTGGTCTGGAAGGGGTTCCCGGCCTTCCCGGCGCACCTCAGGATGAGGCCGGTCTCACGAGGAAATTCGAGACGAGCCGCGTGGGTGGGGCCACATGCCGAAAGCCCCCGATTCCCCAGTCCGCTCTTGAGAAGGACCCGAGGCCCGGACCCCTCTTCGAAGGCAACCCTGTGGGTGAACGCACAACACGAAGGGGCACTGCCACCCCCGTGCATCGTCCGCAAAGACACGCGGGTTCCACACACAGCTCGACGAGGGGCCTGAGGACCCCTGAGCAACTCGAGAGGCCAGCGGGGTTCCCTTCCTCAGACAAGACGAGGCCTGACTCTCCTGTCCCAACTCTGCAGGGACCCTGCGGTCGGAGTCCGAAACGGAGAGGAAGCCTGAGGTGCCTGCCTCCCCTCGAGGTGAGGCCCTCTTCCGTTGCGCCAGACCCAGCGGAGTCCCGAGGGGCCCCGCCACCTCCACAGGATCCCTCGCCTCTCAGAGGCACCCTGGGAAGTTCCCTAAGGTCCCCGGCAGAAGGCGAGGGAAACGAGGGTTTCCCGCCGTCCCCCGAGAAAGACCTCGAGAGTCCTTCTTCAACGCGTCTCGAAGCCCTAGTCCTCTCCTGTGACTCGAGAGCCAGGACGCGCTCCCCCTCGCCACGCGCATGGAGACCTGACTTCCCTGGCGCCGCACGAGAGGCTCCCTGAGATCCTCGTCATGCCTCGGGAGAAAACCCCCACGGGCGCCGCAGCTCGAGGAAACCCCTGAGACGCCCCCGTTCTCGCGAGCTGAGGGCCTTCTTTTCCTGCATGGCCTTGAGAGCAATCCCGGGCCCTCTCTCCGAACGCAAGAGGAGGCTGGACTCCCTTGAGGCCGCTCAGGGGGCTGCAAGAGACCCGCGTCGCGACTCGAGAGGAGAGCGGAGTCCTTGGCTTCCCCTCGAGACGAGGCCTGACTCCTCGGGGGAGCCTTGAATGCAACCCCGAGATCCCTGCCTTCCCTGGAGAGGAAAATTAGGTCCCGGACACACGCTTAGGTGAGGTCTCTTCGGCCCTGCAGTGACTCGAGCGCAACCCCCAGCTTTCCCTCGCAACCCGAGGGGAAGATTTGGATTCCCAGGGCCAACCCAAGGGGAAGGCTGAGATCCCCGTCGTAACTCGAGAATGCCGCCGCAACTCAAGAACAACCACGTGGTTCCCACCGCTTGGCAAGATGAGGCCCTTGCCCGCGACGGCGTCTCAAGGGAAGTCCCCTGTTCCGCCCTGAAGGGCAAAACGGTCCCTGACAGCATTCCTGCGACCCCCAAAAGTCCCCCGACACGCCGGGTTCCCCCGAGGGGAACACCGAGGGTCCCGGCACCGCTTCCTCTGAGCCCCTTCTCCCCTCCTGATCGCGACAGGAGAGGCGATTCCCCTGCGTGGTCTGGAAGGGGTTCCCGGCCTTCCCGGCGCACCTCAGGATGAGGCCGGTCTCACGAGGAAATTCGAGACGAGCCGCGTGGGTGGGGCCACATGCCGAACGCCCCCGATTCCCCGGTCCGCTCTTGAGAAGGACCCGAGGCCCGGACCCCTCTTCGAAGGCAACCCTGTGGGTGAAGGCACAACACGAAGGGGCACTGCCACCCCCGTGCATCGTCCGCAAAGACCCGCGGGTTCCACACACAGCTCGACGAGGGGCCTGAGACCCCCTGAGCAACTCGAGAGGCCAGCGGGGTTCCTTTCCTCAGACAAGACGAGGCCTGACTCTCCTGTCCCAACTCTGCAGGGACCCTGCGGTCGGAGTCCGAAACGGAGAGGAAGCCTGAGGTGCCTGCCTCCCCTCGAGGTGAGACCCTCTTCCGTTGCGCCAGACCCAGCGGAGTCCCGAGGGGCCCCGCCACCTCCACAGGATCCCTCGCCTCTCAGAGGCACCCTGGGAAGTTCCCTAAGGGCCCCGGCAGAATGCGAGGGAAACGAGGGTTTCCCGCCGCCCCCCGAGAAAGATCTCGAGAGTCCTTCTTCAACGTGTCTCGAGGCCCTAGTCCCCTCCCGTGACTCGAGAGCCAGGACACGCTCCCCCTCGCCACGCGCATGGAGACCTGACTTCCCTGGCGCCGCCCGAGAGGCTCCCTGAGATCCTCGTCGTGCCTCGGGAGAAAACCCCCACGGGCGCCGCAGCTCGAGGAAACCCCTGAGACGCCCCCGTCCTCGCGAGCTGAGGGCCTTCTTTTCCTGCATGGCCTGGAGAGCAATCCCGGTTCCTCTCTCCAAACGGAAGAGGAGGCTGGACTCCCTTGATGCTGCTCAGGGGGCTCCAAGAGACCCGCGTCGCGACTCGAGAAGAGAGCGGAGTCCTTGGCTTCCCCTCGAGACGAGGCCTGACTCCCCGGGGGAGCCTGGAATGCAACCCCGAGATCCCTGCCTTCCCTGGAGAGGAAAATTAGGTCCCGGACACACGCTTACGTGAGGTCTCTTCGGCCCTGCAGTGACTCAAGCGCAACCCCCAGCTTTCCCTCGCAACCCGAGGGGAAGATTGGGCTTCCCAGGGCCAACCCAAGGGGAAGGCTGAGATCCCCGTCGTAACTCGAGAATGCCACCGCAACTCGAGAACAACCACGTGGTTCCCACCGCTTGGCAAGATGAGGCCCTTGCCCGCGACGGCGTCTCAAGGGAAGTCCCCTGTTCCGCCCTGAAGGGCGAAACGGTCCCTGACAGGCTTCCTGCGACACCCAAAAGTCCCCCGACACGCCGGGTTCCCCCGAGGGCAACACCGAGGGTCCCGGCACCGCTTCCTCTGAGCCCCTTCTCCCCTCCTGATCGCGACAGGAGAGGCGATTCCCCTGCGTGGTCTGGAAGGGGTTCCCGGCCTTCCCGGCGCACCTCAGGATGAGGCCGGTCTCACGAGGAAATTCGAGACGAGCCACGTGGGTGGGGCCACATGCCGAACGCCCCCGATTCCCCGGTACGCTCTTGAGAAGGACCCGAGGCCCGGACCCCTCTGCGAAGGCAACCCTGTGGGTGAAGGCACAACACGAAGGGGCACTGCCACTCCCGTGCATCGTCCGCAAAGACCCGCGGGTTCCACACACAGCTCGACGAGGGACCTGAGACCCCCTGAGCAACTCGAGAGGCCAGCGGGGTTCCCTCCCTCAGACAAGACGAGGCCTAACTCTCCTGTCCCAACTCTGCAGGGACCCTGCGGTCGGAGTCCGAAACGGAGAGGAAGCCTGAGGTGCCTGCCTCCCCTCGAGGTGAGGCCCTCTTCCGTTGCGCCAGACCCAGCGGGGTCCCGAGGGGCCCCGCCACCTCCACAGGATCCCTCGCCTCTCAGAGGCACCCTGGGAAGTTCCCTAAGGTCCCCGGCAGAAGGCGAGGGACACGAGGGTTTCCCGCCGCCCCCCGACAAAGACCTCGAGAGTCCTACTTCAACGCGTCTCGAGGCCCTAGTCCCCTCCCGTGACTCGAGAGCCAGGACGCGATCCCCCTCGCCACGCGCATGGAGACCTGACTTCCCTGGCGCCGCACGAGAGGCTCCCTGAGATCCTCGTCGTGCCTCGGGAGAAAACCCCCACGGGCGCCGCAGCTCGAGGAAACCCCTGAGACGCCCCCGTCCTCGCCAGCTGAGGGCCCTCTTTTCCTGCATGGCCTGGAGAGCAATCCCGGGTCCTCTCTCCAAACGGAAGAGGAGGCTGGACTCCCTTGAGGCCGCTCAGGGGGCTCCAAGAGACCCGCGTCGCGACTCGAGAGGAGAGAGGAGTCCTTGGCTTCCCCTCGAGACGAGGCCTGACTCCCCGGGGGAGCCTGGAATGCAACCCCGAGATCCCTGCCTTCCCTGGAGAGGAAAATTAGGTCCCGGACACACGCCTAGGTGAGGTCTCTTCGGCCCTGCAGTGACTCGAGCGCAACCCCCAGCTTTCCCTCGCAACCCGAGGGGAAGTTTGGGCTTCCCAGGGCCAACCCAAGGGGAAGGCTGAGATCCCCGTCGTAACTCGAGAATGCCGCCGCAACTCGAGAACAACCACGTGGTTCCCACCGCTTGGCAAGATGAGGCCCTTGCCCGCGACGGCGTCTCAAGGGAAGTCCCCTGTTCCGCCCTGAAGGGCGAAACGGTCCCTGACAGCCTTCCTGCGACCCCCAAAAGTCCCCCGACACGCCGGGTTCCCCCGAGGGCAACACCGAGGGACCCGGCATCGCTTCCTCTGAGCCCCTTCTCCCCTCCTGATCGCGACAGGAGAGGCGATTCCCCTGCGTGGTCTGGAAGGGGTTCCCGGCCTTCCCGGCGCACCTCAGGATGAGGCCGGTCTCACGAGGAAATTCGAGATGAGCCACGTGGGTGGGGCCACATGCCGAACGCCCCCGATTCCCCGGTCCGCTCTTGAGAAGGACCCGAGGCCCGGACCCCTCTTCGAAGGCAACCCTGTGGGTGAAGGCACAACACGAAGGGGCACTGCCACCCCCGTGCATCGTCCGCAAAGACCCGCGGATTCCACTCACAGCTCGACGAGGGGCCTGAGACCCCCTGAGCAACTCGAGAGTCCAGCGGGCTTCCCTTCCTCAGACAAGACGAGGCCTGACTCTCCTGGCCCAACTTTGCAGGGACCCTGCGGTCGGAGTCTGAAACGGAGAGGAAGCCTGAGGTGCCTGCCTCCCCTCGAGGTGAGGCCCTCTTCTGTTGCGCCAGACCCAGCGGAGTCCCGAGGGGCCCCGCCACCTCCACAGGATCCCTCGCCTCTCAGAGGCACCCTGGGAAGTTCCCTAAGGTCCCCGGCAGAAGGCGAGGGAAACGAGGGTTTCCCGCCGCCCCCCGAGAAAGACCTCGAGAGTCCTTCTTCAACGCGTCTCGAGGCCCTAGTCCCCTCCCGTGACTCGAGAGCCAGGACGCGCTCCCCCTCGCCACGCGCATGGAGACCTGACTTCCCTGGCGCCGCACGAGAGGCTCCCTGAGATCCTCGTCGTGCCTCGGGAGAAAACCCCCACGGGCGCCGCAGCTCGAGGAAACCCCTGAGACGCCCCCGTCCTCGCGAGCTGAGGGCCTTCTTTTCCTGCATGGCCTGGAGAGCAATCCCGGGTCCTGTCTCCAAAGGGAAGAGGATCCTGGACTCCCTTGAGGCCGCTCAGGGGGCTCCAAGAGACCCGCGTCCGACTCGAGAGGAGAGCGGAGTCCTTGGCTTCCCCTCGAGACGAGGTCTGACTCCCCGGGGGAGCCTGGAATGCAACCCCGAGATCCCTGCCTTCCCTGGAGAGGAATATTAGGTCCCGGACACACGCCTAGGTGAGGTCTCTTCGGCCCTGCAGTGACTCGAGCGCAACCCCCAGCTTTCCCTCGCAACCCGAGGGGAAGATTGGGCTTCTCAGGGCCAACCCCAGGGGAAGGCTGAGATCCCCGTCGTAACTCGAGAATGCCGCCGCAACTCGAGAGAAACCACGTGGTTCCCACCTCTTGGCAAGATGAGGCCCTTGCCCGCCACGGCGTCTCAAGGGAAGTCCCCTGTTCCGCCCTGAAGGGCGAAACGGTCCCTGACAGCCTTCCTGCGACCCCCAAAAGTCCCCCGACACGCCGGGTTCCCTCGAGGGGAACACCTAGGGTCCCGGCACCTCTTCCTCTGAGCCCCTTCTCCCCTCCTGATCGCGACAGGAGAGGCGATTCCCCTGCGTGGTCTGGAAGGGGTTCCCGGCCTTCCCGGCGCACCTCAGGATTAGGCCGGTCTCACAAGGAAATTCGAGACGAGCCACGTGGGTGGTGCCACATGCCGAACGCCCCCGATTCCCCGGTCCGCTCTTGAGAAGGACCCGAGGCCCGGACCCCTCTTCGAAGGCAACCCTGTGGGTGAAGGCACAACACGAAGGGGCACTGCCACCCCCGTGCATCGTCCGCAAAGACCCGCGGGTTCCACACACAGCTCGACGAGGGGCCTGAGACCCCCTGAGCAACTCCAGAGGCCAGCGGGGTGCCCTTCCTCAGTTAAGACGAGGCCTCACTCTCCTGTCCCAACTCTGCAGGGACCCTGCGGTCTGAGTCCGAAACAGAGAGGAATCCTGAGATTCCTGTCTCCCCTCGAGTGAGGCCCTCTTCCATTGCACCAAACCCAGATGAGTCGCGAGAGGCCCCTCCCAACTCCACAGTATCCCTGAATTCTCAGAGGCACCTTGAGAATCTACCTGAGGTCACCGGCTCAAGTCCAGGGAACCCAGGGTTTCCTGCTGCGACCCGAGAAAGACCTTGAGAGTCCTTCGGCGCGTCTTGAGGCCCGATTCCCCTACCATGACTCGCGAGCAAATACCCGCTCCCCATCGCCATGCACATGGAGACCTGACTTCCCTGACTCCTGAAGAGAGTCTCCCTGAGCTCCCCGTCGTACCTTTTCGGAAACTCCATTCAGGCACCGCAGCTCGAGAAAACCCACGATACGCCCCCGTCATCACGAGATGAGGGACTTGTTTCCTGCCTGGCATGGAGAGCAAAACCGAGTCCTCTCTCCAGACTCCACAGGAGGCTTGACTCTCTTTAGGCCTCTCAGTTGGCTCCAAGAGATACCTGTCAGGACCTGAAGGGAGAGCAGAGTCCTTTGCTTCCCCTCGAGACGAGGCCTGACTCCCCGTGTGAGTCTGGAATGCAACCCCGAGTTCCTGTCACACCTGGAGAGGAAAACTCGGTCCTGGACACAAGCCTAGATGAGGTCTGTTTTGCACTGCAGTTACTAGAGAGTAATCGCCAGCTCTCCCTCGCAAATCGAATTGAAGATTGCACTTCCCTGGGCCAATACAATTGGAAGCCTGAATTCGACATCGTAACTCGAGAATCCCGCCGAAACTCGAGAAAATCCACGTGGTTCCCCCATCAGCGCTAGATGAGGCCCTTGCCCGCTACAGTGACTCAAGAGAAGCCCCACGTTCTGTCTTGAAGTGCGAAACGTTACTTGGCACCCTTGATGCAATCTCAAAATTCCCCGACATACCAGTCTCACTCGAAAGGAACACCGAGGTTCCCGGAACCACTTCATTTGAGCTCCTTCTCCCCTCGTGATCGCGACAGGAGTGTCGATTCCCCTGCTATGTCTGGAAGGGGTTCCCGACCTTTCCAGCGCGCCTAAGGATGAGACAGGTCTCACGAGGAAATTCGAGACATAGCCTCGTGGGTGGTGCCACAAGCCGAAAGACCCCGATTTCCCGGTCTGCTCTTGATAAGAACGTGATGCCCTGACACCTTTACGAAGGAAAACCTGTGGATGAAAGCACAACACGAAGGGGCACTGACACCCCCGTGGATCGTCCAGAAAAACCCGCAGGTTACAAACACAGTTCAACAAGTGGTCTGTCACCCCGTGAACAACTCGACAGGCAAGTGGAGTTCCATTCCTCCACACAAGACGAGACCTGATTTTCTGTACCAACTCTGCAGGGAAACTGCGATCCGAGTCAGTACCAGCGACAGGAAACCCAGGAGAGGAAACATGAGGTTCCTGCCTCCACTCGAAATGAGGCTCTCATCCATTGCACCAAACCCAGTGGAGTCCAGAGAGGCCCCTCCCAATTCCACAGTACCCCTGACTTCTCAGAGGCACCCGAGAAGCTCCATGAGGTCACCGGCACATGTCAAGGGAACCCAGGGTTTCCTGCCACAATGGGAAAAAGACCTCGAGAGTCCTACTTCAACGTGTCTTGAAGCCCGACTCTGCTTCCATGGCTCTATAGAAATGACACGCACCCCCTCGCCACGCACATGGAGACCTGACTTCCCTGGCGCCATAAGACAGGCTCCCTGAGCTCCCTGTCGTACCTCGTGAGAAACCCCACACTGACGCCGCAGCTTGAGAAAACTCACCATACGCCCCTGTCATCGCGAGATGAGGGCCTTCTTTTCCTGCATGGCCTGGAGAGGAATCCCGAATCCTCTTTCCAAACTCCACAGGAGGCTTGACTCCCTTTAGGCCACTTAGTGGGCTCCAAGAGATACCCGTCGCGACTCGAGAGGAGAATTGAGTCCTTTGCTTCCCCTCGAGACAAGGCCTGACTCACCAGGTGGGTCTGGAATGCAACCCCGAGATCCCTGTCTCCCCTGGAGAGGAACATTAGGTCCTGGAAACAAGCCTAGATGAGGTCTCTTTTGCCCTTCTGTAACTCGAGAGCAATCCCCCGCTCTCCCTGACAACTCGAATGGAAGATTGGACTTCCCTGGGCCAACACAAGAGGAAGCCTGAATTCCCCTTCGTAACTCGAGAATCCCGCCGCAACTCGAGAAAAAGCACTTGGTTCCCTCGTCATCACAAGATGAGGCCCTTGCCCGCTACAGCTTCTCAAGAAAAGTCCCACGTTCCGTCTTGAAGTGCAAAACGATACTTGACACCCTTGATGTGACCCCAAAAGTTCCCCGAAATATCGGTCTCACTCGAGGTGAACACCGAGGTTCCCGGCACCAGTTTATCTGAGCCCCTTCTCCCCTCCTGTTCGTGATAGGAGGGTCACTTCCCCTGCTTTGTTTGTAAGGGGTTCCCGACCTTCACGGGGCACTTCAGGATGAGGCCAGTCTCACGAGGAAATTCGAGACGTAGCTCGCGGGTGGTACCACATGCCAAAAGACTATGATTTCCCGGTACGCTCGTGATAAGAACCCAATGCCTGGACACCTCTTCGAAGGCAACCCTGTGGATGAAGGCACAACACAAAGGGGCACTGACACCCTCGTGCATCGTCCGGAAAAACCCGCAGGTTCCACATTCAGCTCAACAAGTGGCTTGTCACCCCTGAAGAACTCGAGAGGCAAGTGGGGTTTCATTCCTCTACACAAGACGATGCCTGACTCTCCTGTCCCAACTCTGCAGGGACTTTGCGATCCGAATCAGACCAGCGCCAGTGAAGTCACGAGAGGAACGCTGAGGTTCCTGCCTCCACTCGAGATTAGGACCTCTTCCATTGCACGAAACCCAGTGGACTCCCGAGAGATGCGTCCCAGCTCCACAGTATCCCTGACTTCTCAGAGGCACCCTGAGAAGCTCCCTGAGGTCACCAGCACAATTCGAGTGAGCCCAGGGTTTACTGCCGCCACCATAGAAAGAACTCAAGAGTCCTTCTTCAACGCATTTTGAGGCCTGATTCCCCTACCAAGACTCGAGGGCAATGACGCGCTCCCTCTGCTACACTCATGAAGCCCTGACTTCCCTGGCGCCACACGAGAGGCTCCCTGAGCTCCCCAACATACCTCTTGAGAAACCAAACACTGGCGCCACAGATAGAGAAAACCCACGAGACGCCCCCATTTTCGCGACATGACGGCCTTCTTTTCTAGCATGGCCTGGAGAGCAATCCCGAGTCCTCTCTCCAAACTCCACAGTAGGCTTGACTCCCTTTTGGTCACTCAGTGGACTCCAAGACATACCCGTCGCGACTCGAGAGGAGAGCGGAGTCTTTTCCTTCCCCTCGAGGCGAGGCCTGACTCCTCGGGTGTGTCTGATATGTGAACCGGAGATCCCTGTCGCCCCTGGAGAGAAACATTAGGTCCTGGACACAAGCCTAGATGAGGTCTCTTTTTTCCTGCAGTGACTCGAGAGCAATCCCCAACTCTCCCTCGCAACTCGAATGGAAGACTGGACTTCCCTGGGCCAACAGAAGAGGAAGCCTGAATTTCCCGTTGTAACTCAAGAATCCCGCCACAACTCGAGAAAAACCACGTCGTTCCCTCTTCATCGCAAGATGCGGCCATTGCCGCTACAGCGTCTCAAAAGAAGTCTTACGTTCCATCTTGAAGTGCGATACGGTACTTGGCACCTTTGATGCGACCCCAAAAGTTCCCCAACACACTGGTCTCACTGGAGGGGAACACCGAGGTTCCCGGCATCACCTCATCTGTGCCCCTTCTCCCCTCCTGATCGAGACAGGAGGGTCGATTCCCCTGCTTTGTCTGCAAGGGGTTCCGACCTTCCCGGCGCACCTCAGGATGAGGCCGGTCTCACTAGGAAATTCGAGACGTAGCCTGGTGGGTGGTGCCACATGCGGAAAGACCCCGATTTCCCGGTCCGCTCTTAATAAGAACCCGATGCCAGGACACCTCTTCGAAAGCAAACCTGTGGATGAATGCACAACACGAAGGGGTACTGACATCCCCATGCATAGTACGGAAAAACACGCAGATTCCAAACACAGATCGACAAGTGTCCTGTCATCCCTTGAAGAACTAGAGAGGCATGCGGAGTTCCGTTCCTCCACACAAGAGAAGGCCTGACTCTCCTTTCCCAACTCTGCAGGGACCGTGCGATCAGAGTCAGAAATGTAGATGAAACCTGACGTTCCTGCATCAACTCGAAATGAGGCCCTCTTCCATTGCGTCATACCCAGTGGAGTCCCGAGAGGCCCCTAAAACTCCACAGTATCCCTGATTCTCAGAGGCACCCTCAGAAGCTCTCTGCGGTCACTGGCACAAGTCGAGTGAACCCAGGGTTTCCTGCTGCATTCTGAGAAAGACCTTGACAGTCCTTCTTTACCGCGTCTTGAGGCCCGATACCCTACCATGACTGGAGAGCAATGACGCATTCCCCTCGCCACGCCCATTGAAACCTAACTTCCCTGGCGCCACACGAGAGGCTCCCTGCGCTCCCCGTCCTACCTCATGAAAACCCCACACTGGCACCGCCGCTCGAGAAAACTCACGAGACGCCCCCATCATCGTAAGATGAGGGCCTTCTTTTCCTACATGACCTAGAGAGCAATCCCGAGTCCACTCTCCAAACTCCACTGGAGGCCTGACTCCCTTTAGGCCACTCAGTAGCCTCCAAGAGATACACGTCGCTACTCTAGAGGAGAGCAGAGTCCGTTGCTTCCCCTCGAGCCGAGGCCTGACTACTTGGGTGAGTCTGGAATGGGATCCCGAGATCCGTGTTGCCCCTGTAGAGGAAAACTCGGTCCTGGACACAAGCCTAAATGAGGTCTTTTTTGTCCTGCATTGACTCAAGTGCAATCCCCAGCTCTCCCTCGCAACTCGAATGGATGATTGGACTTCCCTGGGCCAACACAAGAGGAAGCCTGTATTCCCCATTGTAATTCGAGAATCCCGCGGCAACTGGAGAAAAACAACGTGGCTCCTCCGTCATCGAAATATGAGGCCCCTGTCAGCTATAGCGTCTCCAGGGAAGTCCCATGTTCCGTCTTGAAGTGTGAAACGGTACTTGGCACCCTTGATGCGACCCCCAAATTTCCCTGACACCCCGGTCTCACTCGAGGAGAACATGGAGGTTCCCAGCACCACTTCAGCTGAGCCTCTTCTCCCCTCCTGATGGCGACAGGAGGGTCGATTCCCCTGCTTTGTCTGGAAGGGGTTCCCAGACTTCCCGGCGAACCTCAGGATGAGGCCAGTCTCACGAGGGAAGTCGAGACGTAGCCTCGTGGGTTGTGCCACATGCCGAAAGACCCCGATTTCCTGGTCCGCTATTGATAAGATCCCGATGCCCGGTCACCTCTTCGAAGGTAACCCTGTGGATGAAGGCACAACACGAAGGGGCACTGACACCCCTGTGCATCGTCCCCCAAAACCGCAGGTTCCACATACAACTCGACAGGTGGCCTGTCATCCCGTGAACAACTCGAGAGGCAAGCGGAGTTCCATTACTCCACACAAGACGAGGTCTGACTCTCCTGTCCCAACTCTGCAGGGACCCTGCTATCCGAGTCAGAAATGGAGAGGAACCCTGACGTTACCGCCTCAATCCGAGATTAGGTCCTCTTCAATTGCACCAGTCCCTGTGATGTCCCGAGAAGCCCCTCTCAACTCCACAGTATCCCTGACTTCTCAGAGGAACCCCGCTAAGCTCCCTGAGGTCATGGGCACAAGTCGAGGGAACCCAGGGTTTCCTGCCACACCCCGAGAAAGACCTCGAGAGTTCTTCTTCGAAGCGTCTTGAGGCTTGATTCCCCTACCATAACTCGAGAGCAATGAGGCGCTCCCCCACGCCACGTCCATGGAGACCTGACTTCCGTGGCACCACAGGAGTCTCCCTGAGCTCCCCGTCCTATCTCGTGAGAAACCCCAACCAGGCACTGCACCTTGAGAAAACCCACGAGACGCCCCCGTCATCGCGAGATGAGGGCCTTCTTTTCCTGCATGGCCTAGAGAGCAATCCCGAGTCCTCTCTCCAAACTCCACAGGAGGCTTAACTCCATTTAGGCCACTCTTGGGCTCCAAGGGATACCCGTCGCGACTCGAGAGGAAAGCGGAGTCCATTCATTCCCTTCGAGACGAGGCCTGACTCCCCGGGTGAGTCTGGAATGCAACCCCGAGATCCCTGTCGCCCCTGGAGAGAAAAACTCGGTCCTGGACACAAACCTAGATGAGCTCTATTTTGCCCTGCAGTGACTCGAGAGCAATCTCCAGCTCTCACTTGCAACTCGAATGGAAGATTGGACTTCCCTGGGCCAATACAAGAGGAAACCTGTATTCCCCATCGTAACTCAAGAATCCTGCCGCAACTCGAGAAAAAACACGTGGGTCCCCCGTCAGTGCTAGATGAGGCCCTTGCCCACTACAGCATCTCAAGAGAAGTCCCAGGTTCCGTCTTGAAGTGCGAAACGGTACTTGGCACCCTTGATGCAACCAGAAAAGTTACCCGACTTTCACTCAAGGAGAGCACCGAGGTTCCCGGCACTACTTCATCTGAGCCCTTTCTCTCCTCCTGATCCCGAAAGTAGGGTCGATTCCCCTGCTTTGTTTGGAAAGGGTTCCCGGACTTTCCTGCGCGCCTCAGGATGAGGCCGGTCTCACGAGAAAATTCGAGACGTAGCCTAGTGGGTGGTGCAACATGCTGAAAGACCCCAATTTCCCGGTCCGCACTTGAGGAGAACACGATGCCCGGACACCTCTTCGAAGGCAACCCTGTGGATGAAGGCACAACAGGAAGGAGCACTGACGCCCCCGTGCATCTCCGAAAAACCCGCAGGTTCCAAACACATCACGAAAAGTGGTGTTATCCTTGAACAACTTGAGATGTAAGCGGAGTTCCATTCCTCCGCAGAACACGAGACCTGACACTCCTGAGCAAACTCAACAGGGACCCTGCGATCTGAGTCAGATCCGGCCTCCAGGAAGTCAGGAGCAGAACCCTGAGGTTCCTGCCTCAACTCGAGATGAGGCCCACTTCCATTGCACCAAACCCAGAGGAGTCCCGAGAGGCCTCTCCCAAATCCACAGTATCCCTGACTTTTCAGAGGCACCCTGAGATGCTCCCTGAGGTCACCGGCACAAGTCAAGGGAACCCAGGGTTTCCTGCCGCAACCCTAGAAAGACATCGAGAGTTCTTTTTCAACCCGTCATGAGGCCCGATTCCCCTACCCTGACTTGAGAGCAATGACGCGCTCCCCTTGCCCCGCCCATGGAGACCTGACTTCCCTGTTGCCACACGAGAGGCTACCTGAACTCCCCGTCGTACCTCGTGAGAAACCCCACACTGGCGCCGCAGCTCGAGAAAACCCACGAGACGCCCCCGTCATCTCGAAATGTGGGCCTTCTTTTCCTGCATGGCCTGGAGAGCAATCCCGAGTCCTCTCTCCAAACTGAAGAGGAGGGTTGACTCCCTTTAGACCACTCAGTGGGCTCCAAGAGATATGCGTCGCAACTCGAGAGGATAGCCGAGTCCTTTGCTTCCCCTCGAGACGAGGCCTAACTCCCCGGGTGAGTCTGTAATGCAAACCCGAGATCCCTGTCGCCCTTGGAGAGGATCATTGGGTCCTGAACACAAGGCTAGATGAGGTCGCTTTTGCCCTGCAGTAACTCGAGAGCACTCCCCAGCTTTCCCTCGCAACCCAAATGGAAGATTGGACCTCCCTGGGCCAACACAAGAGGAAGCCTGAATTCCCAGGAGTAATTCGAGAATTCCGCCTCAACTTGAGAAAAACCACGTGGTTCCCCCGTCATTGCAAGATGAGGCCCTTGCCCGCTCCAGCGTCTCAAGAGTAGTCCCACGTTCTGTCTTCAAGTGCGAAATGATATTTGGCACCCTTAATGCTACCCCAAAAGTTCCCCGACATACGGGTCGCACTCGAGGGGAACACCGAGGTTCCTGGCACCACTTCATCTGAGCCCCTTCTCCCCTCCTGATCGCGAAAGGAGGGTCGATTCCCCTGCTTTGTCCTCAAGGGGTTCCCGACCTTCTCCACGCACCTCAGATGAGGCTGTCTCACGAGGAAATTCGAGACGTAGCCTCGATGGTGGTGCCACATGCCGAAAGACCGCGATTTCCTGATCCGCTCTTGATAAGAACGCGATGCCCAGACACCTATTCGAAGATAGTGTGGATGAAGGCACAACACGAAGGGGCACTGACACCCCCGTGCATCGTCCGGAAAAGACCGCAGGTTACTCATACAGCTCAACAAGTGCCTGTCACCCAGTGAACAACTCGAGAGGCAAGCGGAGGTCCATTCCTGCACACAAGACAAGGCCTGACTCACCTCTCCCAACTATGCAGGGGGCTGCGATCGGAATCAGAAATGGAGAGGAACCCTGAGGTTCCTGCCTCCCCTCGAGATGAGGCCCCCTTCCATTTCACCAAACCCAGTGGAGTCCCGAGAGGTCTTTCCCAACTCCACAGTATCCCTGACTTCTCAGAGGCACCCGGAGAATCTCCCTGAGGTCACCGGCACAAGTCGAGGGAACCCAGGTATTCTTGCCAAGACCCGAGAGAGATCTTGAGAGTCCTTCAATGCCTCTAGAGGCCTGATTCCCCTACCATGACTCGAGAGCAATGACGCGCTCCCCCTCGCCACACGCATCGAGACCTAACTTCCCTGGCGCCACACAAGAGGCTCCCTGAGCTCCCCGTGGTACCTCCTGAGAAACCAACACAGGCGCTGCAGCTCGGTAAAACCACCGAGACCCCCCCCCCCCGTCATCGTGAGATGAGGGCCTTCTTTTCCTGCATGTCCTGGAGTGCAATCCCGAGTCCTCTCTCCAAACTCCAGAGGAGGCTTGACTCCCTTTAGTCCACTCAGTGGGCTCCAAGAAATACCCGTCGCGACTCGAGAAGAGAGAGAAGTCCTTTGTTTCCCCTCGAGAGGACGCCTGACTCCTGGGTGAGTCTAGAATGCAACCCCAAGATCCCAGTCATCCCTTGAGAGGAACATTAGGTCCTAGACACAAGCCTGGATGAGGTTTCTTTTGCCCTGCAGTGACTCGAGCGCAACCCCCAGCTCTCCCTCGCAACTCGAATGGAAGATTGGGCTTCCCTGGGCCAACACAAGAGGAAGCCAGAAATCCCCTTCGTAACTCGAGAATCCCACCGCAACTCGAGAAAAACCACGTGTTTCCAACGTCATCCCAAGATGAGGCCCTTGCTGCTATGGCGTCTCAAGAAAAGAACCACGTTCCGTCTTGAAGTGCGAAACGGTACTTTGCACCCTTGATGAGACACCAAATGTTCCCGGACACGCCGGTCTCACTCGACAGGAACACCGAGGTTCCCGCACCACTTCATCTGAGCACCTTCTCCCCTCCTGTTCGAGACAGGAGGGTCTATTCCCCTGCTTTGTTTGGAAGGGGTTCCCCACATTCCTGGCGCACCTCAGGATGAGGCCAGTCTCACGAGGAAATTCGAGACGTAGCATCGTGGGTGGTGTCACATGCCGAAATACCCCGATTTCCCGGCCCACTCTTGAGAAGAACCTGATGCCCAGACACCTCTTCGAAGGCAACCCTGTGGACGAAGGCACAAAACGAAGGGTCACTGACACTCCCGTGCATCATTCGGTAAAAGCCGCAGGTTCCACACACAGTTCGACAAGAGGCCTGTCATGCCATGAACAACTCGAGAGGCAAGCAGAGTTCCATTCCTCCACTCAAGACGAGGCCTGACTCTCCGGTCCCAACTCTGAAGGGACCCTGCGATCGGAGTCCGAAATGGAGAGGAACCCTGAGGTTCCTGACTCCACTCGAGATGAGGCCCTCTTCCATTACACCAAAAACAGTGGAGGCCCGAGAGGCCCCTCCCAAATCCACAGTATCGCGACTTCTCAGAGGCACCCTTAGAAGCTCCCTGAGGTCACTGGCACAAGTCGAGGGAACACAGGGTTTCCTGACACAACCCGAGAAAGACCTCGAAAATCCTCCTTCAACGCATCTTGAATCCCGATTCCCCTACCATGACTCGAGAGCAATGACGCATTCCCCCTCGCCACTCGCATGGAGACTTGACTTCCCTGGCGCCACACGAGAGGCTCCCTGAGCTCCCCGTCATACCTCGTGAGAAATCCCACACTGGCTCCCCAGCTCGAGAAAACCCACGAGACGCCTCCGTCATCGCGAGATGAAGGCCTTCTTTTCCTGCATGGCCTGGAGAGCAATCTCGAGGCCTCTCTTCAAACTCCACAGGAGGCCTGACTCCCTTTAGGCCACTCTGTGGGCTCCAAGAGATACCCGTTGGGACTCGAGAGGAGAGCGGAATTCTTTGCTTCCCCTATATACCAGGCCTGACTCCTCAGGTGAGTCTGGAATGCAACCCCGAGATCCCTGTCGCCCCTGGAGAGGAACATTAGGTCCTAGACACAAGCATAGATGAGGTCTCATTTGCCCTGAAGTGACTCGAGAGCAATCCCCTGCTCTCCCTCGCACCTCGAATGGAAGAATGGACTTCCCTGGGACAACACAAGAGGAAACCTGAATTCCCCGTCGTAATTCGAAAATCCCGCTGCAACTCGAGGAAAACCACGTGGTTCCCCCGTCATCGCAAGATGAGGCCCTTGCCAGCTACAGCGTCTCAGTAGAAGCCCTATGTTCCAACTTGAAGTTTAAAACGATAATTGGCAACCTTGATGTTAGCACAAAAGTTCCCCGACACCCTGGTCTCACTCGAGGGGAACACCAAGGTTCGGCGCACCGCTTGTTCTGAGCCCCTTATCCCCTCCTGATCGCGACGGGAGGGTCGATTACCCTGCTTTGTCTGGAAGGGGTTCCGGACCTTCCCGGCGCACCTCAGGATGAGGCCGGTCTCACGAGGAAATTCGAGACGTAGCCTTGTGGTTGGTGCCACACGCCGAAAGACCCCGATTTCCCTGTCTGCTCTTGATAAGAACCCAATGCTAGGACACCTCTTCGAAGGCAATCCTGTGGACGAAGGCACAAAACGAAGGGGTCTGACACCCTCCTGCATCGTTGGAAAAGCCCGCAAGTTCCACATACAGATCGACAAGTGGCCTGTCACCCCGTGAACAACTCGAGAGGCAAGAGGAGTTAAATTCCTCCACACAAGACGAGGCCTGACTCTCCTGTCCCAACTCTGCATGGACACTGAGATCCGATTCAGAAATGGAGAGGAACCATGAGGTTCCTGCCTCAACTCGAGATAAGGCCCTCTTCTACTGCACCAAACCCAGTGGAGTTCGGAGCGGCCCCTCCCAACTGCACAGTATCCCTGACTTCTCAGAGGCACCCTGAAAAGCTCCCTGAGGTCACGGGCATAAGTCGACGGAACCCAGGGTTTCCTGCCGTAACCTGAGAAAAACCTCGCGAGTCCTTCTTCACGCGTCTTGAGGCCCGATTCCCCTACCATGACTGGAGAAAAATGACGCGCTCCCCCTCGCCACGCGCATGAAGATCTGACTTCCCCGGCACCACATGAGAGGCTCCCTGAGCTCCCCATCGTACCTCGTGAGAAAACCCACACTGGCGCCGCAGCTCGAGAAAACCCACGAGACGCCCCTGTCATGGTGAAATGAGGGCCTTCTTTCCTGCATGACCTGAAGAGCAATCCCGAATCCTCTCTCCAAACTCCAAAGGAGGCTTGACTCCCTTTAGGTCACTCAGTGGGCTCCAAGAGATACCCGTCGATACTCAGGAGGAGAGCGGTGTCCTTTGCTTCCCCTCGAGATGAGGCCTGACTATGAGGGTGAGTCTGGAATGCAACCCTGGCTCCCTGTCGCCCCTGGAGAGGAACCTTAGGTCCTGGACAAAAGCCTAGATGAGGTCTCTTTGGCCCTGCAGTGACTCAAGCGCAACCCCTAGCTTTCCCTTGCAACTCGAATGGAAGATTGGCCTTTCTGAGCCAACACAAGAGGAAGCCTGAATTTCCAGTTGTAATTTGAGAAACCCGCCGCAACTCGAGAAAAATCACGTGGTTCCCCGTATTGCAAGATGAGGCCCTTGCCCCCTACAGCGTCTCAAGAGAAGTCTCACATTCCGTCTTGAAGTGCAAAACAGTACTTGGCACCCTTGATGCGAACCCCAAAAGTTCCCCTATATACCGATCTCACTAGAGGGGACACTGAAGTTTCCGGCACCACTTCATCTGAGGCCTTTCTCCTCTCCTGATCGCGATAGGAGGGTCGATTCCACTGCTTTGTCTCGAAGGGATTCCCGACCTTCCCGGCACACCTCAGGAGGAGGCCGGTCTCACGAGGAAATTCGAGACGAGCCACGTGGGTGGGGCCACATGCCGAACGCACCCAATTCCCCGGTCCGCCCTTGAGAAGGACCCGAGGCCCGGACCCCTCTTCGAAGGCAACCCTGTGGGTGAAGGCACAACACGAAGGGGCACTGCCACCCCCGTGCATCGTCCGCAAAGACCCGCGGGTGCCACACACAGCTCGACGAGGGGCCTGAGACCCCCTGAGCAACTCGAGAGGCCAGCGGGGTTCCCTTCCTCAGACAAGACGAGGCCTGACTCTCGTGTCCCAACTCTGCAGGGACCCTGCGGTCGGAGTCCGAAACGGAGAGGAAGCCTGAGGTTCCTGCCTCCCCTCGAGGTGAGGCCCTCTTCCGTTGCGCCAGACCCAGCGGAGTCCCGAGGGGCCCCACCACCTCCACTGGATCCCTCGCGTCTCAGAGGCACCCTGGGAAGTTCCCTAACGTCCCCGGCAGAAGGCGAGGGACACAAAGGTTTCCCGCCGCCCCCCAAGGAAGACCTCGAGAGTCCTTCTTCAACGCGTCTCGAGGCCCTAGTCCCCTCCCGTGACTCGAGAGCCAGGACGCGCTCCCCCTCGCCACGGGCATGGAGACCTGACTTCCCTGGCGCCGCACGAGAGCCTCCCTGAGATCCTCGTCGTGCCTCGGGAGAAAACCCCCACGGGCGCTGAAGCTCGAGGAAACCCCTGAGACGCCCCCGTCCTCGCGAGCTGAGGGCCTGCTTTTCCTGCATGGCCTAGAGAGCAATCCCGGGTCCTCTCTCCAAACGGAAGAGGAGGCTGGACTGCCTTGAGGCCGCTCAGGGGGCTCCAAGAGACCCGCGTCGCGACTCGAGAGGAGAGCGGAGTCCTTGGCTTCCCCTCGAGACGAGGCCTGACTCCCTGGTGGAGCCTGGAATGCAACCCCGAGATCCCTGCCTTCCCTGGAGAGGAATATGAAGTCCCGGACACACGCCTAGGTGAGGTCTCTTCGGCCCTGCAGTGACTCGAGCGCAACCCCCAGCTTTCCCTCGCAACCCGAGGGGAAGATTGGGCTTCCCAGGGCCAACCCAAGGGGAAGGCTGAGATCCCCGTCGTAACTCGAGAATCCCGCCGCAACTCGAGAAAAACCACGTGGTTCCCACCTCTTGGCAAGATGAGGCCCTTGCCCGCCACGGCTTCTCAAGGGAAGTCCCCTGTTCCACCCTGAAGGGCGAAACGGTCCCTGACAGCCTTCCTGCGACCCCCAAAAGTCCCCCGACACGCCGGGTTCCCTCGAGGGGAACACCGAGGGTCCCGGCACCGCTTCCTCTGAGCCCCTTCTCCCCTCCTGATCGCGACAGGAGAGGCGATTCCCCTGCGTGGTCTGGAAGGGGTTCCCGGCCTTCACAGCGCACCTCAGGAGGAGGCCGGTCTCACGAGGAAATTCGAGACGAGCCACGTGGGTGGGGCCACATGCCGAACGCCCCCGATTCCCCGGTCCGCCCTTGAGAAGGACCCGAGGCCCGGACCCCTCTTCGAAGGCAACCCTGTGGGTGAAGGCACAACACGAAGGGGCACTGCCACCCCCGAGCATCGTCCGCAAAGACCCGCGGGTTCCACACACAGCTCGACGAGGGGCCTGAGACCCCCTGAGCAACTCGAGAGGCCAGCGGGGTTCCCTTCCTCAGACAAGACGAGGCCTGACTCTCCTGTCCCAACTCTGCAGGGACCCTGCGGTCGGAGTCCGAAACGGAGAGGAGGCCTGAGGTTCCTGCCTCCCCTCGAGGTGAGGCCCTCTTCCGTTGCGCCAGACCCAGCGGAGTCCCGAGGGGCCCCGCCACCTCCACAGGATCCCTCGCCTCTCAGAGGCACCCTGGGAAGTTCCCTAAGGTCCCCGGCAGAAGGCGAGGGACACGAGGGTTTCCCGCCGCCCCCCGAGAAAGACCTCGAGAGTCCTTCTTCAAAGCGTCTCGAGGCCCTAGTCCCCTCCCGTGACTGGAGAGCCAGGACACGTTCCCCCTCGCCACGCGCATGGAGTCCTGACTTCCCTGGCGCCGCACGAGAGGCTCCCTGAGATCCTCGTCGTGCCTCGGGAGAAAATCCCCACGGGCGCCGCAGCTCGAGGAAACCCCTGAGACGCCCCCGTCCTCGCGAGCTGAGGGCCCTCTTTTCCTGCATGGCCTGGAGAGCAATCCCGGGTCCTCTCTCCAAACGGAAGAGGAGGCTGGACTCCCTTGAGGCCGCTCAGGGGGCTCCAAGAGACCGCGTCGCGACTCGAGAGGAGAGCGGAGTCCTTGGCTTCCCCTCGAGACGAGGCCTGACTCCCTGGGGGAGCCTGGAATGCAAACCCGAGATCCCTGCCTTCCCTGGAGAGGAATATGAGGTCCCGGACACACGCCTAGGTGAGGTCTCTTCGGCCCTGCAGTGACTCGAGCGCAACCCCCAGCTTTCCCTCGCAACCCGAGGGGAAGATTGGGCTTCCCAGGGCCAACCCAAGGGGAAGGCTGAGATCCCCGTCGTAACTCGAGAATCCCGCCGCAACTCGAGAAAAACCACGTGGTTCCCACCTCTTGGCAAGATGAGGCCCTTGCCCGCCACGGCGTCTCAAGGGAAGTCCCCTGTTCCGCCCTGAAGGGCGAAACGGTCCCTGACAGCCTTCCTGCGACCCCCAAACGTCCCCCGACACACCGGGTTCCCTCGAGGGGAACACCGAGGGTCCCGGCACCGCTTCCTCTGAGCCCCTTCTCCCCTGCTGATCGCGACAGGAGAGGCGATTCCCCTGCGTGGTCTGGAATGGGTTCCCGGACTTCCCGGCGCACCTCAGGAGGAGGCCGGTCTCACGAGGAAATTCGAGACGAGCCACGTGGGTGGGGCCACATGCCGAACGCCCCCGATTCCCCGGTCCGCCCTTGAGAAGGACCCGAGGCCCGGACCCCTCTTCGAAGGCAACCCTGTGGGTGAAGGCACAACACGAAGGGGCACTGCCAACCCCGTGCATCGTCCGCAAAGACCCGCGGGTTCCACACACAGCTCGACGAGGGGCCTGAGACCCCCTGAGCAACTCGAGAGGCCAGCGTGGTTCCCTTCCTCAGGCAAGACGAGGCCTGACTCTCCTGTCCCAACTCTGCAGGGACCCTGCGGTCGGAGTCCGAAACGGAGAGGAAGCCTGAGGTTCCTGCCTCCCCTCGAGGTGAGGCCCTCTTCCGTTGCGCCAGACCCAGCGGAGTCCCGAGGGGCCCCGCCACCTCCACAGGATCCCTCGCCTCTCAGAGGCACCCTGGGAAGTTCCCTAAGGTCCCCGGCAGAAGGCGAGGGACACGAGGGTTTCCCGCCGCCCCCCGAGAAAGACCTCGAGAGTCCTTCTTCAACGCGTCTCGAGGCCCTAGTCCCCTCCCGTGACTCGAGAGCCAGGACGCGCTCCCCCTCGCCACGCGCATGGAGACCTGACTTCCCTGGCGCCGCACGAGAGGCTCCCTGAGATCCTCGTCGTGCCTCGGGAGAAAACCCCCACGGGCGCCGCAGCTCGAGGAAACCCCTGAGACGCCCCCGTCCTCGCGAGCTGAGGGCCTTCTTTTCCTGCATGGCCTGGAGAGCAATCCCGGGTCCTCTCTCCAAACGGAAGAGGAGGCTGGACTCCCTTGAGGCCGCTCAGGGGGCTCCAAGAGACCCGCGTCGCGACTCGAGAGGAGAGCGGAGTCCTTGGCTTCCCCTCGAGACGAGGACTGACTCCCCGGGGGAGCCTGGAATGCAACCCCGAGATCCCTGCCTTCCCTGGAGAGGAATATGAGGTCCCGGACACACGCCTAGGTGAGGTCTCTTCGGCCCTGCAGTGACTCGAGCGCAACCCTCAGCTTTCCCTCGCAACCCGAGGGGAAGATTGGGCTTCCCAGTGCCAACCCAAGGGGAAGGCTGAGATCCCCGTCGTAACTCGAGAATCCCGCCGCAACTCGAGAAAAACCACGTGGTTCCCACCTCTTGGCAAGATGAGGCCCTTGCCCGCCACGGCGCCTCAAGGGAAGTCCCCTGTTCCGCCCTGAAGGGCGAAACGGTCCCTGACAGCCTTCCTGCGACCCCCAAAAGTCCCCCGACACGCCGGGTTCCCTCGAGGGGAACACCGAGGGTCCCGGCACCGCTTCCTCTGAGCCCCTTCTCCCCTCCTGATCGCGACAGGAGAGGCGATTCCCCTGCGTGGTCTGGAAGGGGTTCCCGGCCTTGCCGGCGCACCTCAGGAAGAGGCCGGTCTCACGAGGAAATTCGAGACGAGCCACGTGGGTGGGGCCACATGCCGAAAGCCCCCGATTCCCCGGTCCGCCCTTGAGAAGGACCCGAGGCCCGGACCCCTCTTCGAAGACAACCCTGTGGGTGAAGGCACAACACGAAGGGGCACTGCCACCCCCGTGCATCGTCCGCAAAGACCCGCGGGTGCCACACACAGCTCGACGAGGGGCCTGAGACCCCCTGAGCAACTCGAGAGGCCAGCGGGGTTCCCTTCCTCAGGCAAGACGAGGCCTGACTCTCCTGTCCCATCTCTGCAGGGACCCTGCGGTCGGAGTCCGAAATGGAGAGGAAGCCTGAGGTTCCTGCCTCCCCTCGAGGTGAAGCCCTCTTCCGTTGCGCCAGACCCAGCGGAGTCCCGAGGGGCCCCGCCACCTCCCCAGGATCCCTCGCCTCTCAGAGGCACCCTGGGAAGTTCCCTAAGGTCCCCGGCAGAAGGCGAGGGACACGAGGGCTTCCCGCGGCCCCCCGAGAAAGACCTCGAGAGTCCTTCTTCAACGCGTCTCGAGGCCCTAGTCCCCTCCCATGACTCGAGAGCCAGGACGCGCTCCCCCTCGCCACGCGCATGGAGACCTGACTTCCCTGGCGCCGCACGAGAGGCTCCCTGAGATCCTCGTCGTGCCTCGGGAGAAAACCCCCACGGGCGCCGCAGCTCGAGGAAAGCCCTGAGACGCCCCCGTCCTCGCGAGCTGAGGGCCTTCTTTTCCTGCATGGCCTGGAGAGCAATCCCGGGTCCTCTCTCCAAACGGAAGAGGAGGCTGGACTCCCTTGAGGCCGCTCAGGGGGCTCCAAGAGCCCCGCGTCGCGACTCGAGAGGAGAGCGGAATCCTTGGCTTCCCCTCGAGACGAGGCCTGACTCCCCGGGGGAGCCTGGAATGCAACCCCGAGATCCCTGCCTTCCCTGGAGAGGAATATGAGGTCCCGGACACACGCCTAGGTGAGGTCTCTTCGGCCCTGCAGTGACTCGAGCGCAACCCCCAGCTTTCCCTCGCAACCCGAGGGGAAGATTGGGCTTCCCAGGGCCAACCCAAGGGGAAGGCTGAGATCCCCGTCGTAACTCGAGAATCCCGCCGCAACTCGAGAAAAACCACGTGGTTCCCACCTCTTGGCAAGATGAGGCCCTTGCCCGCCACGGCGTCTCAAGGGAAGTCCCCTGTTCCGCCCTGAAGGGCGAAACGGTCCCTGACAGCCTTCCTGCGACCCCCAAAAGTCCCCCGACACGCCGGGGTCCCCCGAGGGGAACACCGACGGTCCCGGCACCGCTTCCTCTGAGCCCCTTCTCCCCTCCTGATCGCGACAGGAGAGGCGATTCCCCTGCGTGGTCTGGAAGGGGTTCCCGGCCTTCCCGGCGCACCTCAGGATGAGGCCGGTCTCACGAGGAAATTCGAGACGAGCCACGTGGGTGGGGCCACATGCCGAACACCCCCGATTCCCCGGTCCGCCCTTGAGAAGGACCCGAGGCCCGGACACCTCTTCGAAGGCAACCCTGTGGGGGAAGGCACAACACGAAGGGGCACTGCCACCCCCGTGCATCGTCCGCAAAGACCCGCGGGTTCCACACACAGCTCGACGAGGGGCCTGAGACCCCCTGAGCAACTCGAGAGGCCAGCGGGGTTCCCTTCCTCAGACAAGACGAGGCCTGACTCTCCGCTCCCAACTCTGCAGGGACCCTGAAGTCGGAGGGTCGGAGTCAGAAACAGAGAGGAAGCCTGATGTTCCTGCCTCCCCTCGAGATGAGGCCCTCTTCCATTGCGCAAACCCCAGCGGAGTCCCGAGAGACCCGGCTAACTCCACAGCATCCCTCACCTCTCAGAGGCACCCTGGGAAGTTCCCTCAGGTCCCGGGCAGAAGACGAGGGAAATAAGGGTTTCCCGCCGCCACTCGAGAAAGACCTCGATAGTCCTTCTTCAAAGTGTCTTGAGGCCCTTGTCCCCTCTCTGGACTAGAGAGCAATGATGCGCTCCCCCTCGCCTCGCGCATGCAGACCTGGCTTCCCTGGCGCCGCAAGAGAGGCTCCCTAAGATACTCGTCGTGCCTCAGGAGAAAACCCCCATGGGCACCGCAGCTCGAGGAAACCCCTGAGACGCCCCCGTCCTCGCTTGCTGAGGGCCTTCTTTTCCTGCCTGGCCTGGAGTGCAATCCCGAGTCCTCTCTCCAAACTGAAGAGTAGGATGGATTCCCTTGAGGCGACTCAGTGGGCTCCAAGAGATCCGCGTTGGGGCTCTAGAGGAGAGCGCAGTCCTTTGCTTCCCCTCGAGGCGAGGCCTGACTCCCCGGGGGAGTCTGGAATGCAATCCCGAGATCCTTGTCTTCCCTTGAGAGGACTATTAGGTCCTGGACACACGCCTAGATGAGGTCTCTTTGGCCTTGCAGTGGTTCGAGCACAACATCCAGCTTTCCCTCGCAACTCGAAGGTAAGTTTGGGCTTCCCAGGCTAACACAAGAGGAAGCCTGAGATCCACGTCGTAACTCGAGAATCCCGCCGCAACTCGATAAAAACCACGTGGTTCCATCGTCTTCGCAGCATGAGGCCCTTGCCCGCCACAGCGTCTCAAAAGAAGTCCCACGTTCCTACTGAAGTGCAAAACGGTACTTGGCACCCATGATGGCACCCCCAAAGTTCCCCAACATACAGGCCTCACTCGAGGGTAACACCCATGTTCCCCGCACCACATCATTTGAGCCCCTTCTCCCCTCCTGATTGCAACAGGAGTGTCTTTTCTCCTGCTTTGTGTGGAAGGGGTTACCGATCTTCCCAGCGCACATCAGGATGAGGCCTGTCTCACGAGGAAATTGGAGATGTAGCCTCGTGGGTGGTGCCACATGCGGAAAGACCCCATTTCCCGGTCAGCTATTAATAAGAACCCGATGCCCGTACACGTCTTGGAATGCATCCCGTAGGATGAAGGCACAACAAGGAGGGACCCTGAACACCCGTGCATCTTTTGGAAAATTCTGCAGGTTCCACATACAGCTCGACAAGTGACCTGTTACCTCGTGAACAACTCGAGAGGCAAGCTAAGTTTCATTTCTCCACAGAATATGAGGCCTGACTCTCCTGTCCCAACTCTGCAGGAATCCTGAGATCGGAGTCTGAAATGGAGAGGAACCCTGAGGTTCCTTCCTCAACACGAGATGAGGCCCTCTTGTATTATACCACACCCAGGGGAGTCCCGAGAGGCCCCTCCCAACTCCACAGTATCAGTGTCTTCTCAGAGGCACCCTGAGCAACTCCCTGAGGTCACCGGCACAAGTCGAGGGAACACAGGGTATCCTGCCGCAACCCGAGAAAGACCTCAAGAGTCCTTCTTCAACGCGTCTTGAGGACGGATTCCCCTACCATGACTCGAGAGCAATGACACGCTCCCCCTCGCCATGCGCATGGACACCTGACTTCCCTGGCGCCACATGAGAGGCTCCCTGAGCTCCCCGTCATACCTCGTGAGAAACCCCACACTGGCGCCGCAGCTCGGGAAAACCCACCGTCATCGCGAGATTGGGGACTTCTTTTCCTGCCTGACCTGGAGAGCAATCCCTGGTCTTTTCTCCAAACTTCACAGGAGGCTTTACTCCCTTTAGGCCACTCAATGGGCTACAAGAGATACCTGTCGCGACTTGAGAGGAGAGCAGAGTACTTTGTTTCCCCTCGAGACGAGGCCTTACCTCGGGTGAGTCTGGAATGCAACCCCGAGATCCCTGTTGTCCCTGGAGAGGAACATTATGTCCTGGACAAAAGCCTAGATGAGGTCTATTTTGCCCTACAGTGACTCGAGAGCAACACCCATCTCTCCCTCGCAATTCGAATGGAAGATTGGTCTTCATTGGGCCAACACAAGAGGAAGTCTGAATTTCCCGTTGTAACTCGAGAATCCCACCGCAACTCTTAAAAACCACGTGGTTCCCCATTCATCGCAATATGAGGCCTTTGCCCGCTACAGAGTCTCAAGAGAAGTCCCATGTTTCATCATAAAGTTCGAGATGCTACTTGGCACCCTTGATGCGACCCCAAAAGTTCCCCAATATACCGGTCTCACTCCAAGGGAACACCGAAGTTCCTGGCACCACTTCATTTGAGCCCCTTCTCCGCTCCTGATCACGGCAGGAAGGTCGATCCCCCTGCTTTGTCTAGAAGGGGTTCCCGACCTTCATGGCGCACCTCAGGATGAGGCCAGTCTCACGAAGAAATTCGAGACGTAGCCTCGTGTTGGTGCCACGTGCCAAAAGACCCCGATTTCTCGGTCTTGCTCTTGATAAGAACCCGATGCCCGGACACCTCTTCTAAGGCAACCCTGTGGATGAAGGCACTACACGAGGGGGCACTGGCAACCCTGTTCATCGTCAGGAAAACCCCGCAGGATCCACATACAGCTCCACAACTGGCCTGTCACCCCTTAAACAATGAGAGAGGAAAGCGGAGTCCCCTTCCTCAGACAAGACGAGGCCTGAGTATCCAATCCCAACTCTGCAGGCACGCTTCGATCTGAGTCAGAAATGGAGAGGAAACCTGAGGTTCCTGCCTCAACCCGAGATGAGGCCCTCTTCCATTAAAACAAACCCAGTGGAGTCCCGAGAGTCCCCTCCCATCTCCACAGTATCCCTGACTTCTCATAGGCATTCTGAGAAGCTCCTTGAGGCCACCGGCAAAAGTCGAGGGAAATAAGGGTTTCCTGCCACAACCGAAGAAAGACCTCGAGAGTCCTTCTTCAATGTGTCTTGAGGTCAGATTCCCCTACCATAGCTCGAGAGCAATAATGCGCTCCCCCTCGCCACGCACATGGAGACCTGACTTCCCTGGCGCCACACGAGAGGCTCCCTGAGCTCCCCGTCGTACCTCGTGTGAAACCCCACACTGGCGCCGCAGCTCGAGAAAACCCACAAGATCCCTCCGTCATCGCGAGATGAGGGCCATCTTTTCCTGCATGGCCTGGAGAGCAGTCCCAAGTCCTCTCTCCAAACTTCACAGGAGGCTTGACTCCCTTTAGGCCACAAAGTGGGCTCCAAGAGGTGCCCGTCGCGACTCGAAAGGAGAGCGGAGTCCTTTGCTTCCCTTCGACATGAGGCCTGATTCCCTGGGTGAGTCTGGAAAGCAAACCTGAGATCCCTGTGGCCCTTGGAGAGGAACACAAGCCTAGGTCCTGGACACAAGCCTAGATGAGGTCTCCTTTGCCCTGCAGTGACTCGAGCGCAACCCCCAGCTCTCCCTCGCAACTCGAATGGATGATTGGACTTCCCTGGCCCAACACAAGAGGAAGCCTGAAATCCCCGTCGTAACTCGAGAATCCCGCCGCAACTCGAGAAAAACCACGTGGCTCCCCCGTCATCGCAAGATGAGGCCCTTGGCCGCTACAGCATATCAAGAGAAGTCCCATGTTCCATCCTGAAATACAAAACGGTACTTGGCACCCTTGATGCGACCCCCAAAGTTCCCTGACATACCGGTCTCACTCGAGGGAAACACCAAAGTTCACGGCACCACTTCCTGTGAGCCCCTTCACCCCTCCTGATCGCGACAGAAGGGTCGATTCCCATGTTTTGTCTGCAAGGGGTTCCCGACGTTCCCCGCGAACCTCCGGATGAGGCCGGTCTCAGGAGGAAATTCGAAAAGTAGCCTCATGGTTGGTGCCATATGCTGAAAGATCCCGAATTCCCGGTCCACTCTAGATAAGAACCTGACGCCCGGACATCTCTTCGAAGGCAACCCTGTGGATGAAGGCACAACACGAAGGGACACTGACATCCCCATGCATCGTCTGGAAAAACCCGCAGATTCCACTCACAGCTCCAAATGTGGACTGTCACCTCGTGAACAACTCGAGAGGCAAGTGAAGTTGCATTCCTTCACACAAGAAGAGGCCTTACTCTCCTGTCCCAACTCTTCAGGGACCCTGCAATTGGAGTCAGAAATGGAGAGGAACCCTGAGGTTCCTGCCTCAACTAGAGAAGAGGCCCTCTTCCATTGAACCAAACTCAGTGGTGTCCCGAGAGACCCCTCCCAACACCACAGTATCCCTGAATTCTCAGAGGCTCCCTGAGAAGCTACCTGAGGTCACTGGCACAAGTCGAGGGAACCCAGAGTTTCCTGAAGTAACCTGAGAAAGACTTGGAGAGTCCTTTTTCAACGTCTCTTGATGCCCGATTCCCCTACCATGACTCCAGAGCAAGGACGCGTTCCCCTCGCCACGAGCAGGAAAACTGACTTCCCTAGTACCACACAAGAGGCTCCCTGAGTACCCCATCGTACCTCGTGAGAAAACCCACACTGGCGCCGCAGTTCGAGAAAAACCACAAGATGCCCCCGTCAAGGAGAGATGGGGGCCTTCTTTTCCTGCCTGACCTGGAGAGCAATTCCTGGTCCTCTCTCCAAACTTCACAGGAGTATTGACTCCCTTTAGGCCACTCAGTTGGGTCCAAGAAATACCCGGTGCGACTCGAGAGGAGAGTGGAGTCCTTTGCTTCCCTGGAGACGAGGCCTGACTCCCCGGGTGAGTTTGGAATGCAACCCCGAGATCCATGTCAGCCCTGGAGTAGAACATTATGTCCTAGACACAAGCCTAGATGAGGTCTATTTTGCCCTACAGTGACTCGAGCAACTTCCATCTCTCCCTCACAATTTGAATGGAAGATTGGTCTTCCCACGGTCAACACAAGAGGAAGTCTGAATTTCCCATCGTAATTCGAGAATTCAGCCTCAAGTCTTAAAAACCATGTGGTTCCCCCTTCATCGCAATATGAGGCCCTTGCCAGCTAGAGTCTCAAGAGAAGTCCCACGTTCCATCTTAAAGTTCGAAATGCTACTTGGCACCCTTGATGTGACCCCAAAGTTCCCCAACATACCGGTCTCACTCCAGGGGAACACCGAAGTTCCCGGTGTCTCCAGGGAAGTCCCATGTTCCGCCCTGAAGGGCGACACGGTACTTGACACCCTTGATGCGACCGCAAAAGTTCCCCGACACGTTGGGTTCCCTCGAGGGGAACACCGAGGGTCCCGGCACCATTTCATCTGAGCCCCGTCTCCCTTCCTGATCGCGACAGGAGAGTCGATTCCCCTGCTTTGTCTGGAAGGGGTTCCCGGCCTTCCTGGCGCACCTCAGGATGAGGCCGGTCTCAGGAGGAAATTCGAGACTAGCCACATGTGAGGTGCCACGAGCCGAACGACTCCGATTTTCCTGTCCGCTCTTGATAAGAACCCGATGCCCGGACACCTCTTCGAAGGCAACCCTGTGGGTGAAGGCACAACACGAAGGGGCACTGACACCCCCGTGCATCATCCGGAAAAACCCGCAGGGTCTACACACAGCTGGACAAGGGGCCTGAGACTCCCGGAACAACTCGAGAGGCAACCAGAATTCCATTCCTCAGACAAGACGAGGCATGACTCTCCTGTCCCAACACTGCAGGGACCGTGCAGTCGGAGTCCGAATCCGAGAGGAAGCCTGAGGTTCCTGCCTCCCCTCGAGATGAGGCCCTCTTCCATTGCGCCGAACGCAGCAGAGTCACGAGAGGCCCTGCCAACTGCACAGCATCCCTCACCTCTCAGAAGCACCGTGGGAAGTTCCCTAAGGTCCCCTGCAGAAGTCGAGGGAAACAAGGGTTTCCCGCCGCAACCCGAGAAAGACCTCGAGAGTCCTTCTTCAACGCCTCTTGAGGACCTAGCCGTTTCCCATGACTCGAGAGTGATGACCAGCTCCCCCTCGCCATGCGCATGGAGACCTGACTTGCCTGGCGCCGCACGAGAGGCTCCCTGAGGTCCTCATCGTGCCTCGTGAGAAAACCCCCATGGGCGCAGCAGCCTGAGGAAACCCATGAGACGCCCCCGTCATCGCGAGATGAGGGCCTTCTTTCTTGCCTGGCCTGGAGATCAATCCCGAGTCCTCTCTCCAAACTGAAGAGGAGGCTCGACACCCTTGAGTCCACTCAGTGGGCTCCAAGAGATCCGTGTCGCGACTTGAGAGGAAAGCGGAGTCTTTGCTTCCCCTCCAAGCGAGTCCTGACCCCCCCGGGGGAGTCTGGAATGGAAACCCGTGATCCCTGTCTTCCCTTGAGAGGAATATTAGGTCCTGGACACACGCCTCGATGAGGTCTCTTTGGCCCTGTAGTGACTCGAGCAGAACCCCCAGCTTTCCATCGCAACTCGAATTGATGATTGGGCTTCCCAGGGCCAACCCAAGAGGAAGCCTGAAATTCCTGTCGTTTTTGAGAATCCCAATGCAACTCGAGAAAAACGACGTGGTTCCAACGTCTTCACAGGATGAGGCCCTTGCCCGCTACAGCGTCTCCAGGGAAGTCCCATGTTCCGTCCTGAAGTGGGAAACGGTACTTGGCTCCCTTGATGCGACCCCTAAAGTTCCCTGAAACGCCGGGTTCCCTCGAGTGGAACACCGAGGGTCCCGGCACCACTTCATCTGAGCCCCATCTCCCCTCCTGATCGCGACAGGAGAATCGATTCCCCTACTTTGTGTGGAAGGTGTTCCCGGCCTTCCCGCCGCACCTCAGGATGATGCTGGTCTCACGAGGAAATTCGAGATGAGCCACGTGGGTGGTGCCACATGCCGAATGACCCCGATTTCCCGGTCCGCTCTTGAAATGAACCCGATGCCCGGACACCTCTTTGAAGGAAACCCTGTGGGGGAAGGCACCAAACGAAGGGGCACTGACACCCCCATGCATCTTCTGGAAACACCCGCAGGTTCCACACACAGCTTGTCAAGGGCCCTGAGACCCCCTGAACGACTCAAGGGGCAAGCAGAGTTCCATTACTCAGACAAGACGAGGCCTGACTCTCCTGTCCCAACTCTGCAGGGACCCTGTGGTCGGAGTCAGAAATGGAGAGGAAGCCTGAGGTTCCTGCCTCCAATCGAGATGAGGCCCTCTTTCATTTCGTCAAACCTAGTGGAGTCCCGAGAGGCCCCTCTAACTCCTCAGTATCCCTCACCTCTCAGAGGCACCTGGGAAGTTCCCTAAGGTCCCCTGTAGAGGTCGATGGAAACGAGTGTTTCCCGCCCCAACCCAAGAAAGACCTTGAGAGTCCTTCTTAAATGCCTCTTGAGGCCCTAGTCCCTCCCATGACTCGAGAGCAATGACGCGATCTGCCTGGCCACACGCATGGAGTCAGGCTTCTCTGGCGCCGCACGAGAGGCTCCCTGAACTCCCCATCATATCTCGTGAGAAACCCCACACTGGCGCCGCAGCTCGAGAAAACCCATGAGACGCCCCCGTCATCACGAGAGGAGGGCCATCTTTAACTGCATGGTATGCAGATCAAGCGTGAACCTTCTGTCCAAGCTACACAGGACGCTTGACTCCCTTTAGGCCACTCATTGGGCTCCAAGAGTTACGCGTCCCGACTCGAGAGGATAGTGGAGTCCTTTGCTTCCTTCCACTCGAGACGAGGTGTGACCCACCGGGTGAGACTGGAATGCGACCCCGATATCCCTGTCGCCCCTGGAGAGGAACATTACGTCCTGGACCCAAGCCTAGATGAGGACTCTTTGCCCTGAAGTGACTCGAGAGCAACCCCCAGCTCTCTCTGACAAGTTGAATGGAAGATTGGACTTCCTGGGCCAACACAAGAGGAAGCCTGAATTCCCCGTTGTAACTCGAGAATCCCGCCTCAACTCGAGAAAAACCACGTGTTTCCCTCGTCATCGCAATATGAGGCCCTTGCCCGCTACAGCATCTCCAGAGAATTCCCACGTTCCATCTTGAAGTGCGAAACTGTACTTGGCACCCTTGATGCGACCTCAAAAGTGCCGTGACATACCGGTCTCACTCGAGGGGACCACCGAGGTTCCCAGCACCACTTCATCTGAGCCCCTTCTCCCCTTCTGATCGCGAGCGGTGGGTCGATTCCCCTGCTTTGTCTGCAAGGGGTTCCCGACCTTCCCGGCGCACCTCAGGATGAGGCCGGTCTCCCGAGGAAATTCGAGACGTAGCCTCGTGGGTGGTACCACATGCTGAAAGACCCCAATTTTCCGGTACGCTCTTGAAAAGAACCCGATGCCCGGAAACCTCTTTGAAGGCAACCCTGTGGATGAAGGCACAACACGAAGGGGCACTGACACCCCCGTGCATCGTCCGGAAAAACCCGCAGGTTCCACACTCAGCTCAACAAGTGGCCTGTCACTCCGTGAACAACTCGAAAGGCAAGGGGAAATCCATTCCTCAACAGAAGACGAAGCGTGACTCTCTTGTCCATACTCTACAGGTACCCTGCGACCCGAGTCAGATATGGAGAGGACCCCTGAGGTTCCTGCCTCCATTCGAGATGAGGCCCTCTTCGATTGCACCAAACCCAGTTGAGTAACGAAAGGCCCCTCCCAAATCCACAGTGTGCCTGACTTCTCAGAGGCACCCTTAGAAGTTGCCTGAGGTCACTGACACAAATCAAGGGAACCCAGGGTTCCCTGCCGCAACCCGAGAAAGACCTCAAGAGTCCTTCTTCAATGTGTCTTGAGGCCCGATTCGCCTACTATGACTCGAGAGCAATCACGCACTCCCCTTCACCACACGCACGGAGACCTGACGTCCCTAGCACCACACGAGAGGCTCTCTGAGCTCCCCGTTGTACCTCGTGAGAAATCTGATACTGGCGCCGCAGCTGGAGAAAACCCACGAGATGCCCCCATCATCGCGAGATGAGGGCCTTTTTTCCTGCATGGCCAGGAAAACAATCCCGAGTCATCTCCAAACTCCATAGGAGGCTTCACTCCCTTTACGCCACGCAGTGGGCTCCAAGAGATACCCGTCGCGACTCGACAGGAGAGCGGAGTCCTTTTTTGCCCCTCAAGACGAGGCCTGACTCTCCGGGTGAGTCGAGAATGCAACCCTGAGATCCCTGTTGGCCCAGTAGTGGAACACTAGGTCCTGGACACAAGCGTAGATGAGGTCTATTTTGCCCTGCAGTGACTGGAGAGCAATCCCCAGTTCTAACTTGCAACTCGAATGGAATACTGGATTTTCCTGGCGCCATACAAGAGGCTCCCTGAGATCCCCGTGGTACTTCATGAGACACCCCACACTGGCGCCGCAGCTCGAGAAAACCCACGAGACGCCACCGTCATCTCGAGATGAGGGCCTTCTTTTCCTGCATGGCCTGGAGTCCAATCCCGAGTCCTCTCTCCAAACTCCACAGGAGGCTTGACTCCCTTTAGTACACACAGTGGGCTCCAAGAGATACCCATCGCGACTCAAGACGAGAGCAGAATTCTTTGCTTACCCTCGAGGTGAGAACTGACTCCCCGGATGAGTCTGGAATGCAAACCCGAGATCCCTGTCGCCCCTGGAGAGCAATGTTAGATCCTAAACACAAGCCTAGATTAGGTCTCTTTTGCCCTGCAGTGACTCTAGCGCAATCCCCAGCTCCCCCTCGCAACCCGAATGGAAGATAGGATTTCAAGGCCAACAAGAGGAAGCCTAAATTCCCGGTCATAACTCGAGAATCCCGCCGCAACTCGAGCAAAACCACGTGGTTCTCCCGTCATCGCAAGATGAGGCCCTTGCCCGCTACAGCGTTTCAAAAGATGTCCCAGGTTCCGTCTTGAAATGCGAAACGGTACTTGGCACCCTTGATGCGACCCCAAAAGTCCCCCAATACGCCGGTCTCACTCAAGGGGAACACCGAGGTTCCCGGCACCACTTCATTTAAGCCCCTTCTCCCCTCCTGATCGTGACCCGTGGGTCGATTCCCCTGCTTTGTCTGCAAGGGGGCCCGACCTTCCCTGCACAACTCAGGATGAGGCCGGTCTCATGGGGAAATTCGATACGTAGCTTTGTGGGTGGTGCCACTTGCTGAAAGACTCCAATTTCCCGGTCCGCTCTTGATAAGAATCCGATGCTCGGACACCTCTTGGAAAGCAGCCTTGAGTATGAAGGTACAACACGAAGGGCACTAACACACCTGTGCATCATCCGGAAAAACGGGCAGGTTACACACACAGCTCGACAAGTGGCCTGTCACCTCGAGAACAACTCGAGAGGCAAGAGGAGTCCCATCCTCCAGAAAAGACGAGGCCTGACTCTCCTGTACCAACATGCAGGGACCTTGCGATCTGAGTCAGAAATGGAGAGGAACACTGAGGTTCCTGCTTCAACTCGAGATGAGTCCCTCTTACATTCCACCAAATGCAGAGGAGTCTCGAGAGGCCCCTCCAAACTGCACAGTATCCCTGACTTCTCAGAGGCACTCTGAGAAGCTCCCTGAGCTCGCAGGCACAAGTCAAGGGAACCCTGGGTTTTATGCAGTGACCCGAGAAAGACCTCGAGAGTCCTTCTTCAACCCGTCTTGAGGCCCGATTACCCTACCATGACTTGAGAGCAATGACGAGCTCCCCCTAGCCATCTCATGGGGACCTGACTTCCCTGGCGCCACACGAGAGGCTCCCTGAGCTCCCTCTCGTACCTCGTCAGAAACCCGGCACTAGCGCAGCAGTCTAGAAAACCCACGAGACGCCGCCATCATCGCGAGATGAGGGCCTTCTTTTCCTGCATGGCCTGGAGAGGAATCCCGAGTCCTCTATCCAAACAGCACAGGAGGCTTGACTCCCTTTAGGGCACACAGTGGGCTCCAAGAGATACCCATCGCGACTCAAAAGGACAGCGGAGTTCTTTGCTTCCCCTCGAGACGAGGCCTGATTCCCCGGGTGAGTCTGGTATGCAACCCCAAGATCCCTGTCTCCCCTAGGGACGAGCATTAAGTCCTGGACACAAGCCTAGATGAGGTCTATTTTGCCCTGCAGTGACTCGAGAGCAATCCCCAGCTCTCCCTTTAAACTCGAATGGAAGATAGGACTTCCCTGGCCCAACACATGAGGAAGACTGTATTCCCCGTCGAAACTCGAGAATCCCGCCACAACTCGAGAAACGCCACGTGGTTCCCCCATCATCCCAAGATGAGGCCCTTGCCCCCTACAGCGTCTCAAGAGAAGTCCCACGTTCCGTCTTGAAGTGCGAAACGGTATTGGCACCCTTGATGCGCCCTCAAAAGTTCCTCGACACACCAGTCTGACTGGAGGAGAACACCGAGGTTCCCGGCACCACTACATCTGGGCCCCTTCTCCCCTCCTGATCGCGACAGGAGGGTCGATTCCCCTGTTTTGTCTTGAAGGGGTTCCCACCTTTCCCGGTGCATCTCAGGATGAGGCCGGTCTCACGAGGATATTCGAGACATAGCCACGTGGATGGTGACACATGCCGAAAGACCCCGATTTCCCGGTCCGCTCTTGATAAGATCCTGATGCCCGGACACCTCTTTGAAGATAACCCTTTTGATGAAGGCACAACACTTAGGGGCACTGACACCCCTGGGTATCGTCCGGAGAAACCCGCAGGTACCACACACAGCTCGAGAAGTGACCTGTCACCACGTGAACAACTGGAGAGGCAAGCAGACTTCCATTCCTCCACACAAGACGAGGCCTGACTCTCCTGTTCGAACTCTGCAGCGAAACTGTGATCCGAGTCAGATGTGGCCCAGGGGAAGTCAGGAGAGGAAACATGAGTTTCCTGCCTCCACTCGAGATGAGGCCCTCTTCCATTGCACCGAACCCAGTGGTGTCCCGAGAGACCCCTCCCAACTGCACAGTATCCCTGACTTCTCAGAGTCACCCTTAGACCTTCCTGAGATCACCGGCACAAGTCGAGGGAACCAAGGGTTTCCTGCCCCAACCCGTAAAAGACCTCGAAAGTCCTTCTTCAACGCGTCTTGAGGTGCGATTCCCCTACCATGACTCGAGAGCAATGACGCGCTCCCCCTAGCCACGCGCATAGAAACCTGACTTCCCTGGCGCCACAGGAGAGGCTCCCTGAGCTCCCCATTATACCTCGTGAGCAACACCACACTGGAGCCGCAGCTCGAGAATACCCACGAGACGCCCCAGTCCTCACGAGATGAGGGCCTTCTTTTGCTGTATGGCCTGGAGAGCAATCCTGAGTCCTCTCTCCAAACTCCACAGGAGGCTTTACTCATTTTAGGCCACACAGTGAGCTCCAAGATATACCCGTCGCGACTTGACAGGAGAGCGGTGTCCTTGGCTTCCCCTCGAGACGAGGCCTGACTCCCCGGGTGAGTCGAGAATGCAATGCTGAGATCGCTTTCGCCCCAGCAGAGGAACATTAGGTCCTGGACACAAGCCTAGATGAGGTCTATTTGGCCCTGCAGTGTCTCGAGAGCAATCCCCAGTTCTAACTCACAATTCGAATGAAAACTGGACTTCCCTGGGCCAGTTGAAGAGGAAGCCTGAATTCCCGGTTGTAACTCGAGAATCCCGCCCCAACTCAAGAAAAACCACGTGGTTGCCCCGTCATCGAAAGATGAGGCCCTTGCCTGCTACACCGTCTCAAGAGAAGTCCCACGTTCCGTATTGAAGAGCGAAAAGTTACTTGGAACCCTTGATGCGACCCCAAAAGTTCCCCGACATACCAGTCTCACTTGAGGAGAACACCGAGGTTCCCGGCACCACTTCATCTGAGACTCTTCTCCCCTCTTGATCGCGACAGGAGGTTCAATTCCCCTGCTTTGTCTGGAAGGCGTTCCCGACCTTCCTGGTGCACATCAAGATGAGGCCAGTCTCACGACGAAATTCGAGACATAGCCTCGTGGGTGGTGCGGCATGCCAAAAGACCCCGATTCCCTGGTCCGCTCTTGATAAGAACCCGATTGCAGAACCCAACTCGAAGGCAATCCTGTGGAACAAGGCACAACACGAAGGGGCAGAGACACCACGGTGCATCGTCCAGAAAAACCCGCAAGTTCCACATACAAATCGACAAGTGGCCTGTCACCCCATGAACAACGCGAGAGTCAAGTGGAGTTCCATTCCTCCACACAAGACGAGGCCTGACTCTCCTGTCCCAACTCTGCAGGGACTCTGGGATCCGAGTCAGATCCGGCGCATTCGAAGCCAGGAGAGGAACCCTGTGGTTCCTGCCTCAACTTGTCATGAGGCCCTCTTCCATTGCACCAAACCCAGTGGAGTTCCGAGAGGCCCCTCCCAACTCCACAGTGACCCTGACTTCTCAGAGGCACGCTGAGAAGCTTCCTGAGGTCACTGGCACAAGTCGATGGAACCCAGGGTTTCCTGCTGCAACCCAAGAAAGACCTCGAGAGTCCTTCTTTAACACCTCTTCAGGCCCAATTCCCCTACCATGACTCGAGAACAATGACGGGCTCCCTCTCACCACGTGCATAGAGACCTGACTGCCCTGGCACCACATGAGAGGCTCACTGAGCTCCCAGTCTTACTTCCTGAGAAACCCCACACTAGCGCCACAGCTCGAGAAAACCTACGAGACGCCCCAGTCATCGGGAGACGAGGGCCTTCATTTCCTGCATTGCCTGGAGAGCAATCCCGTGTCCTCCCTCCAAACACCAGAGGAGGTTTGACTCCCTTTAAGCCACTCAGTGGGCTCCAAGACATACCCGTCCGACTCGAGAGGAGAGCAGAGTCCTTTGCTTCCCCTCGAGACGAGGCCTGACTCCAGGGTGAGTCTGGAATGCAACCCCGAGATTCCTGTCGCCCCTTGACATGAACATTAGGTCCTGCACACAAGCCTTGGTGGGGTCTCTTTTGCCTTCAGTGACTAGAGCGCACCTCCAGCTCTTCCTCGAATCTCGAATGGAAGATAAGACTTTTGTGGGCCAACACAAGAGGAAGCATGAATTCCCTGTGGTAACTCAAATATCCCACCGCAACTAGAGAAAAACCAAGTGGTTCCCCAGTCATTCCAAGATGAGGCCCTTGCCCGCTGGAGCACCCCAAGAGAAGTCCCACGTTCCAATTTGAAGAGCGAAACGGTACTTGGAACGCGTTATGCGACCCCAAAAGTTACCCGACATACCTGTCTCACTTGAGGGAAACACCGAGGTTCCCAGCAGCACTTCATCTGAGCCACTTCTCCCCTCCTGATCGCCACAGGAGGGTCGATTCCTCTGCTTTGTCTGGAAGGGTTTCATGACCTTCGCGGCACACCTCAGGATGAGGCCGGTTTCATGAGGAAATTCGAGACTAGCCACGTGGGTGGTGCCAAATGCTAAACGACCCCGATTTCCCAGTCCGCTCTTCATAAGAACACGATGCCCGGACACCTCTTCGAAGGCAACCCTGTGGATGAAGACACAAAACGAAGGGTCACTGACACCCCCATGCATCGTCTGGAAAAACCTGCAGATTCCACACACAGTTTGACAAGGGGCCTGAAACCCCATGAACAACTCGAGAGGCAAGCGGAGTTCCATTCCTCAGAAAAGACATAGCCTGACTCTCCTGTCCCAACTCTGCAGGGACACTATGATCAGAGTCAGAATTGGAGAGGAAGCCTGAGGTTCCTGCCTCCACTCGAGATGAGGCCCTCTTCCATTGCGACAAACCCAGTGGAGTCCCGAGAGGCCCCGCCAAATCCACAGCGTCCCTCACCTCTCAGAAGCACCCTGGGAAGTTTCCTCAGGTCCCCGGCAGAAGTCGGGGGAAACGAGGGTTTAACGCTGCAACCCGAGAAAGACATCGAGAGTCCTTCTTCAACGTGTCTTGAGGCCCTAGTCCCCTCCCATGACTCAAGAACAATGACGCGCTCCTTCTCGCCATGTGCATGGAGACATGACTTCCCTGGAACCGCACGAGAGGCTCCCTGAGATCCTCGTCGTGCCTCGGGAGAAAACCCCACGGGTGCCGCAGCTCGAGGAAACCCCTGAGATGGCCCCTCCTCGCGAGGTGAGGGCCTTCTTTTCCTGCCTGGCCTGGAGAGTAATCACGAGTCCTCTCTCAAAAGTGAAGAGGAGGCTGGACTCCCTTGAGGCCACTCAGGGGGCACCAAGATATCCGCGTCGCGACTCGGGAGGAGAGTGGAGTCCTTTGCTTCCCCTCGAGGCGAGGCCTGACTCCCCGGGGGAGCATGGGATTCAACTCCGAGATCCTTGTCTTCCCTGGAGAGGAGCATTAGGTCCTGGACACAGGCCTAGATGAGGTCTCTTTGGCCCTGCAGTGACTCGAGCGCAACCCCCAGCTTTCGCTCGCCACTAGAATAGAAGATTGGGCTACCCAGGGCCGACACAAGAGGAAGCCTGTAATCCCCCGTCGTAACACGAGAATCCCGCCGCAACTCGAGAAAAACCACGTGGTTCCTACCTCTTCGCAAGATGATGCCCTTGCCCGTGAAGGCGTCTCAAGGGAAGTCCCCTGTTCCGCCCTGAAGTGCGAAACGGGACCTGACAGCCTTCATGTGACCCCAAAAGTTCCCCGACACGCCTGGTTCCCTTGAGGGGAACACCGAGGGTCCTGGCACCGCTTCATCTGAGCCCCTTCTCCCCTCCTGAGCTCGACAGGAGAGTCGATTCCCCTGCGTGGTCTGGAAGGGGTTCCTGGCCTTCCTGGCGCACCTCAGGAGGAGGCCGGTCTCACGAGGACATTTGAAATGAGCCACGTGGGTGGTGCCACACGCCGAACGACCCCGATTCCCCGGTCCGCTCTTGAGAAGAACCCGATGAAGTACCCCTCTTAGAAGGCAACCCTGTGGGTGAAGGCACAGACCTAAGCGGCATTGATATCACCGTGCATCGTCCGGAAAGACCCGCAGGTTCCACACACAGCTCGACGAGGGGCCTGTGGCCCCTGAACAACTCGAGAGGCAAGCGGGGTTCCCTTCCTCAGACAAGACGAGGCCTGACTTTCCTGTCCCAACTCTGCAGGGACCCTGCGGTCGGAGTCCGAAATGGAGAGGAAGCCTGAGGTTCCTGCCTCCCCTCGAGGTGAGGCCCTCTTCCGTTGCGCCAGACCCAGCGGAGTCCCGAGGGGCCCCGCCACCTCCACAGGATCCCTCGCCTCTCAGAGGCACCCTGGGAAGTTCCCTAAGGTCCCCGGCAGAAGGCGAGGGACACGAGGGTTTCCCGCCGCCCCCCGAGGAAGACCTCGAGAGTCCTTCTTCAACGCGTCTCGAGGCCATAGTCCCCTCCCGTGACTCGAGAGCCAGGACGCGCTCCCCCTCGCCACGCGCATGGAGACCTGACTTCCCTGGCGCCGCACGAGAGGCTCCCTGAGATCCTCGTCGTGCCTCGGGAGAAAACCCCCACGGGCGCCGCAGCTCGAGGAAACCCCTGAGACGCCCCCGTCCTCGCGAGCTGAGGGCCTTCTCTTCCTGCATGGCCTGGAGAGCAATCCCGGGTCCTCTCTCCAAACGGAAGAGGAGGCTGGACTCCATTGAGGCCGCTCAGGGGGCTCCAAGAGACCCGCGTCGCGACTCGAGAGGAGAGCGGAGTCCTTGGCTTCCCCTCGAGACGAGGCCTGACTCCCCGGGGGAGCCTGCAATGCAACCCCGAGATCCCTGCCTTCCCTGGAGAGGAATATTAGGTCCCGGACACACGCCTAGGTGAGGTCTCTTCGGCCCTGCAGTGACTCGAGCGCAACCCCCAGCTTTCCCTCGCAACCCGAGGGGAACATTGGGCCTCCCAGGGCCAACCCAAGGGGAAGGCTGAGATCCCCGTCGTAACTCGAGAATTCCGCCGCAACTCGAGACAAACCACGTGCTTCCCACCTCTTGGCAAGATGAGGCCCTTGCCCGCGACGGCGTCTCAAGGGAAGTCCCCTGTTCCGCCCTGAAGGGCGAAACGGTCCCTGACAGCCTTCCTGCGATCCGCAAAAGTCCCCCGACACGCCGGGGTCTCCCGAAGGGAACACCGAGGGTCCCGGCACCGCTTCCTCTGAGCCCCTTCTCCCCTCCTGATCGCGACAGGAGAGGCGATTCCCCTGCTTGGCCTGGAAGGGGTTCCAGGCCTTCCCGGCACACCTCAGGATGAGGCCGGTCTCACGAGGAAATTCGAGACGAGCCACGTGGGTGGGGCCACATGCCGAACGCCCCCGATTCCCCGGTCCGCTCTTGTGAAGGACCCGAGGCCCGGACCCCTCTTCGAAGGCAACCCTGTGGGTGAAGGCACAACACGAAGGGGCACTGCCACCCCCGGGCATCGTCCGCAAAGACCCGCGGGTTCCACACACAGCTCGACGAGGGGCCTGAGACCCCCTGAGCAACTCGAGAGGCCAGCGGGGTTCCCTTCCAAAGACAAGACGAGGCCTGACTCTCCTGTCCCAACTCTGCAGGGACACTATGATCAGAGTCAGAATTGGAGAGGAAGCCTGAGGTTCCTGCCTCCACTCGAGATGAGGCCCTCTTCCATTGCGACAAACCCAGTGGAGTCCCGAGAGGCCCCGCCAAATCCACAGCGTCCCTCACCTCTCAGAAGCACCCTGGGAAGTTTCCTCAGGTCCCCGGCAGAAGTCGGGGGAAACGAGGGTTTAACGCTGCAACCCGAGAAAGACATCGAGAGTCCTTCTTCAACGTGTCTTGAGGCCCTAGTCCCCTCCCATGACTCGAGAACAATGACGCGCTCCTTCTCGCCATGTGCATGGAGACATGACTTCCCTGGAACCGCACGAGAGGCTCCCTGAGATCCTCGTCGTGCCTCGGGAGAAAACCCCCACGGGTGCCGCAGCTCGAGGAAACCCCTGAGATGGCCCCTCCTCGCGAGGTGAGGGCCTTCTTTTCCTGCCTGGCCTGGAGAGTAATCACGAGTCCTCTCTCAAAAGTGAAGAGGAGGCTGGACTCCCTTGAGGCCACTCAGGGGGCACCAAGATATCCGCGTCGCGACTCGGGAGGAGAGTGGAGTCCTTTGCTTCCCCTCGAGGCGAGGCCTGACTCCCCGGGGGAGCATGGGATTCAACTCCGAGATCCTTGTCTTCCCTGGAGAGGAGCATTAGGTCCTGGACACAGGCCTAGATGAGGTCTCTTTGGCCCTGCAGTGACTCGAGCGCAACCCCCAGCTTTCGCTCGCCACTAGAATAGAAGATTGGGCTACCCAGGGCCGACACAAGAGGAAGCCTGTAATCCCCCGTCGTAACACGAGAATCCCGCCGCAACTCGAGAAAAACCACGTGGTTCCTACCTCTTCGCAAGATGATGCCCTTGCCCGTGAAGGCGTCTCAATGGAAGTCCCCTGTTCCGCCCTGAAGTGCGAAACGGGACCTGACAGCCTTCATGTGACCCCAAAAGTTCCCCGACACGCCTGGTTCCCTTGAGGGGAACACCGAGGGTCCTGGCACCGCTTCATCTGAGCCCCTTCTCCCCTCCTGAGCGCGACAGGAGAGTCGATTCCCCTGCGTGGTCTGGAAGGGGTTCCTGGCCTTCCTGGCGCACCTCAGGAGGAGGCCGGTCTCACGAGGACATTTGAAATGAGCCACGTGGGTGGTGCCACACGCCGAACGACCCCGATTCCCCGGTCCGCTCTTGAGAAGAACCCGATGAAGTACCCCTCTTAGAAGGCAACCCTGTGGGTGAAGGCACAGACCTAAGCGGCATTGATATCACCGTGCATCGTCCGGAAAGACCCGCAGGTTCCACACACAGCTCGACGAGGGGCCTGTGGCCCCTGAACAACTCGAGAGGCAAGCGGGGTTCCCTTCCTCAGACAAGACGAGGCCTGACTTTCCTGTCCCAACTCTGCAGGGACCCTGCGGTCGGAGTCCGAAATGGAGAGGAAGCCTGAGGTTCCTGCCTCCCCTCGAGGTGAGGCCCTCTTCCGTTGCGCCAGACCCAGCGGAGTCCCGAGGGGCCCCGCCACCTCCACAGGATCCCTCGCCTCTCAGAGGCACCCTGGGAAGTTCCCTAAGGTCCCCGGCAGAAGGCGAGGGACACGAGGGTTTCCCGCCGCCCCCCGAGAAAGACCTCGAGAGTCCTTCTTCAACGCGTCTCGAGGCCCTAGTCCCCTCCCGTGACTCGAGAGCCAGGACGCGCTCCCCCTCGCCACGCGCATGGAGACCTGACTTCCCTGGCGCCGCACGAGAGGCTCCCTGAGATCCTCGTCGTGCCTCGGGAGAAAACCCCCACGGGCGCCGCAGCTCGAGGAAACCCCTGAGACGCCCCCGTCCTCGCGAGCTGAGGGCCTTCTCTTCCTGCATGGCCTGGAGAGCAATCCCGGGTCCTCTCTCCAAACGGAAGAGGAGGCTGGACTCCATTGAGGCCGCTCAGGGGGCTCCAAGAGACCCGCGTCGCGACTCGAGAGGAGAGCGGAGTCCTTGGCTTCCCCTCGAGACGAGGCCTGACTCCCCGGGGGAGCCTGCAATGCAACCCCGAGATCCCTGCCTTCCCTGGAGAGGAATATTAGGTCCCGGACACACGCCTAGGTGAGGTCTCTTCGGCCCTGCAGTGACTCGAGCGCAACCCCCAGCTTTCCCTCGCAACCCGAGGGGAACATTGGGCCTCCCAGGGCCAACCCAAGGGGAAGGCTGAGATCCCCGTCGTAACTCGAGAATCCCGCCGCAACGCGAGACAAACCACGTGCTTCCCACCTCTTGGCAAGATGAGGCCCTTGCCTGCGACGGCGTCTCAAGGGACGTCCACTGTTCCCCCCTGAAGGGCGAAACGGTCCCTGACAGCCTTCCTGCGACCCCCAAAAGTCCCCCGACACGGCGGGGTCCCCCGAGGGGAACACCGAGGGTCCCGGCACCGCTTCCTTTGAGCCCCTTCTCCCCTCCTGATTGCGACAGGAGAGGCGATTGCCCTGCGTGGTCTGGAAGGGGTTCCCGGCCTTCCCGGCGCACCTCAGGATGAGGCCGGTCTCACGAGGAAATTCGAGACGAGCCTCGTGGGTGGGGCCACATGCCGAAAGGCCCCGATTCCCCGGTCCGCTCTTGAGACGGACCCGAGGCCCGGACCCCTCTTTGAAGGCAACCCTGTGGGTGAAGGCACAACACGAAGGGGCACTGCCACCCCCGGGCATCGTCCGCAAAGACCCGCGGGTTCCACACACAGCTCGACGAGGGGCCTGAGACCCCCTGAGCAACTCGAGAGGCCAGCGGGGTTCCCTTCCTCAGACAAGACGAGGCCTGACTCTCCTGTCCCAACTCTGGAGGGACCCTTCGGTCGGAATCCGAAACGGAGAGGAAGCCTGAGGTTCCTGCCTCCCCTCGAGTTGAGGCCCTCTTCCGTTGCGCCAGACCCAGCGGAGTCCCGAGGGGTCCCGCCACCTCCACAGGATCCCTCGCCTCTCAGAGGCACCCTGGCAAGTTCCCTAAGGTCCCCGGCAGAAGGCGAGGGACACGAGGGTTTCCCGCCGCCCCCCGAGAAAGACCTCGAGAGTCCTTCTTCAACGCGTCTCGAGGCCCTAGTCCCCTCCCGTGACTCGAGAGCCAGGACGCGCTCCCCCTCGCCACACGCATGGAGACCTGACGTCCCTGGAGCCGCACGAGAGGCTCCCTGAGATCCTCGTCGTGCCTCGGGAGAAAACCCCCAAGGGCCCCGCAGCTCGAGGAGACCCCGGAGACGCCCCTGTCCTCGCGAGCTGAGGGCCTTCTTTTCCTGCATGGCCTGGAGAGCAATCCCGGGTCCTCTCTCCAAACGGAAGAGGAGGCTGGACTCCCTTGAGGCCGCTCAGGGGGCTCCAAGAGACCCGCGTCGCGACTCGAGAGGAGAGCGGAGTCCTTGGCTTCCCCTCGAGACGAGGCCTGACTCCCCGGGGGAGCCTGGAATGCAACCCCGAGATCCCTGCCTTCCCTGGAGAGGAATATTAGGTCCCAGACACACGCCTAGGTGAGGTCTCTTCGGCCCTGCAGTGACTCGAGCGCAACCCCCAGCTTTCCCTCGCAACCCGAGGGGAAGATTGGGCTTCCCAGGGCCAACCCAAGGGGAAGGCTGAGATCCCCGTCGTAACTCGAGAATGCCGCCGCAACTCGAGAAAAACCACGTGCTTCCCACCTCTTGGCAAGATGAGGCCCTTGCCCGCGACGGCGTCTCAAGGGAAGTCCCCTGTTCCGCCCTGAAGGGCGAAACGGACCCTGACAGCCTTCCTGCGATCCCCAAAAGTCCCCCGACACGCCGGGGTCTCCCGAAGGGAACACCGAGGGTCCCGGCACCGCTTCCTCTGAGCCCCTTCTCCCCTCCTGATCGCGACAGGAGAGGCGATTCCCCTGCTTGGCCTGGAAGGGGTTCCAGGCCTTCCCGGCGCACCTCAGGATGAGGCCGGTCTCACGAGGAAATTCGAGACGAGCCACGTGGGTGGGGCCACATGCCGAACGCCCCCGATTCCCCGGTCCGCCCTTGAGAAGGACCCGAGGCCCGGACCCCTCTTCGAAGGCAACCCTGTGGGTAAAGGCACAACACGAAGGGGCACTGCCACCCCCGGGCATCGTCCGCAAAGACCCGCGGGTTCCACACACAGCTCGACGAGGGGCCTGAGACCCCCTGAGCAACTCGAGAGGCCAGCGGGGTTCCCTTACTCAGACAAGACGAGGCCTGACTCTCCTGTCCCAACTCTTCAGGGACCCTGCGGTCGGAGTCCGAAACGGAGAGGAAGCCTGAGGTTCCTGCCTCCTCTCGAGGTGAGGCCCTCTTCCGTTGCGCCAGACCCAGCGGAGTCCCGAGGGGCCCCGCCACCTCCACAGGATCCCTCGCCTCTCAGAGGCACCCTGGCAAGTTCCCTAAGGTCCCCGGCAGAAGGCGAGGGACACGAGGGTTTCCCGCCGCCCCCCGAGAAAGACCTCGAGAGTCCTTCTTCAACGCGTCTCGAGGCCCTAGTCCCCTCCCGTGACTCGAGAGCCAGGACGCGCTCCCCCTCGCCACGCGCATGGAGACCTGACTTCCCTGGCGCCGCACGAGAGGTTCCCTGAGATCCTCGTCGTGCCGCGGGAGAAAACCCCCACGGGCGCCGCAGCTCGAGGAAACCCCTGAGACGCCCCCGTCCTCGCGAGCTTAGGGCCTTCTTTTCCTGCATGGCCTGGAGAGCAATCCCGGGTCCTCTCTCCAAACGGAAGAGGAGGCTGGACTCCCTTGAGGCCGCTCAGGGGGCTCCAAGAGATCCGCGTCGAGACTCGAGAGGAGAGCGGAGTCCTTGGCTTCCCCTCGAGACGAGGCCTGACTCCCCGGGGGAGCCTGGAATGCAACCCCGAGATCCCTGCCTTCCCTGGAGAGGAATATTAGGTCCCGGACACACGCCTAGGTGAGGTCTCTTCGGCCCTGCAGTGACTCGAGAGCAACCCCCAGCTTTCCCTCGCAACTCGGGGGGAAGATTGGGCTTCCCAGGGCCAACCCAAGGGGAAGGCTGAGATCCCCGTCGTAACTCGAGAATGCCGCCGCAACTCGAGAAAAACCACGTGGTTCCCACCTCTTGGCAAGATGAGGCCCTTGCCCGCGACGGCCTCTCAAGGGAAGTCCCCTGTTCCGCCCTGAAGGGCGAAACGGTCCCTGACAGCCTTCCTGCGACCCCCAAAAGTCCCCCGACACGCCGGGGTCCCCGAGGGGAACACCGAGGGTCCCGGCAGCGCTTCCTCTGAGCCCCTTCTCCCCTCCTGATCGCGACAGGAGAGGCGATTCCCCTGCGTGGTCTGGAAGGGGTTCCAGGCCTTCCCGGCGCACCTCAGGATGAGGCCGGTCTCACGAGGAAATTTGAGACGAGCCTCGTGGGTGGGGCCACATGCCGAACGCCCCCGATTCCCCGGTCCGCTCTTGAGACGGACCCGAGGCCCGGACCCCTCTTCGAAGGCAACCCTGTGGGTGAAGGCACAACACGAAGGGGCACTGCCACCCCCGGGCATCGTCCGCAAAGAACCGCGGGTTCCACACACAGCTCGACGAGGGGCCTGAGACCCCCTGAGCAACTCGAGAGGCCAGCGGGGTTCCCTTCCTCAGACAAGACGAGGCCTGACTCTCCTGTCCCAACTCTGCAGGGACCCTGCGGTCGGAGTCCGAAACGGAGAGGAAGCCTGAGGTTCCTGCCTCCCCTCGAGGTGAGGCCCTCTTCCGTTGCGCCAGACCCAGCGGAGTCCCGAGGGGCCCCGCCACCTCCACAGGATCCCTCGCCTCTCAGAGGCACCCTGGCAAGTTCCCTGAGGTCCCCGGCAGAAGGCGAGGGACACGAGGGTTTCCCGCCGCCCCCCGAGAAAGACCTCGAGAGTCCTTCTTCAACACGTCTCGAGGCCCTAGTCCCCTCCCGTGACTCGAGAGCCAGGACGCGCTCCCCCTCACCACGCGCATGGAGACCTGACTTCCCTGGCGCCGCACGAGAGGCTCCCTGAGATCCTCGTCGTGCCTCGGGAGAAAACCCCCATGGGCCCCGCAGCTCGAGGAGACCCCTGAGACGCCCCCGTCCTCGCGAGCTGAGGGCCTTCTTTTCCTGCATGGCCTGGAGAGCAATCCCGGGTCCTCTCTCCAAACGGAAGAGGAGGCTGGACTCCCTTGAGGCCGCTCAGGGGGCTCCAAGAGACCCGCGTCGCGACTCGAGAGGAGAGCGGAGTCCTTGGCTTCCCCTCGAGATGAGGCCTGACTCCCCGGGGGAGCCTGCAATGCAACCCCGAGATCCCTGCCTTCCCTGGAGAGGAATATTAGGTCCCGGACACACGCCTAGGTGAGGTCTCTTCGGCCCTGCAGTGACTCGAGCGCAACCCCCAGCTTTCCCTCGCAACCCGAGGGGAAGATTGGGCTTCCCAGGGCCAACCCAAGGGGAAGGCTGAGATCCCCGTCGTAACTCGAGAATCCCGCCGCAACTCGAGAAAACACCTCGTGGTTCCCACCTCTTCGGAAGATGAGTCCCTTGCCCGCGATGGCGTCTCAAGGGAAGTCCCCTGTTCCACCCTGAAGGGCGAAATGGTCCCTGACAGCCTTCATGCGACCCCCAAAAGATCCCCGACACGCCGGGTTCCCTCGAGGGGAACACCGAGGGTCCCGGCACCGCTTCCTCTGAGCGCCTTCTCCCCTCCTGATCGCGACAGGAGAGTCGATTGCCCTGCGTGGACTTGAAGGGGTTCCCGGCCTTCCCCGCGCACCTCAGGAGGAGGCCGGTCTCATGAGGAAATTCGAACCGAGCCACGTGGGTGGCGCCACATGCCGAACGACCCCGATTCCCCGGTCCGCTCTTGAGAAGGACCCGAGGCCCGGACCCCTCTTCGAAGGCAACCCTGTGGGTGAAGGCACAACACGAAGGGGCACTGCCAATCCCGTGCATCGTCCGCAAAGACCCGCAGGTTCCACACTCAGCTCGACGAGGGGCCTGAGACCCCCTGAACAACTCGTGAGGCAAGCGGGGTTCCCTTCCTCAGACAAGACGAGGCCTGACTCTCCGCTCCCAACTCTGCAGGGACCCTGAGATCGGAGGGTCTGAGTCAGAAACAGAGAGGAATCCTGATGTTCCTGCCTCCCCTCGAGATGAGGCCCTCTTCCATTGCGCCAACCCCAGCGGAATCCCGAGAGACCCCGCTAACTCCACAGGATCCCTCACCTCTCAGAGGCACCCTGGGAAGTTCCCTCAGGTCCCCGGCAGAAGTCGTGGGAAATAAGGGTTTCCCGCCGCCACTCGAGAAAGACCTCGATAGTCCTTCTTCAAAGTGTCTTTAGGCCCTTGTGCCCTCTCTGGACTAGAGAGCAATGATGCGCTCCCCCTCGCCTTGCGCATGCAGACCTGGCTTCCCTGTCGCCGCACGAGAGGCTCCCTGAGATCCTCGTCGTGCCTCGGGAGAAAACCCCCATGGGCGCCGCAGCTCGAGGAAACCCCCTAGACGCCCCCGTCCTCGCGAGCTGAGGGCCTTCTTTTCCTGCCTGGCCTGGAGAGCAATCCCGTGTCCTCTCTCCAAACTGAAGAATAGGATGGATTCCCTTGAGGCGACTCAGTGGGCTCCAAGAGATCCGCGTCGGGGCTCTAGAGGAGAGCGCAGTCCTTTGCTTCCCCTCGAGGCGAGGCCTGACTCCCCGGGGGAGTCTGGAGTGCAATCCCGAGATCCTTGTCTTCCCTTGAGAGGACTATTAAGTCCTGGACACACGCCTAGATGAGGTCTCTTTGGCCTTGCAGTGGTTCGAGCACAACATCCAGCTTTCCCTCGCAACTCGAAGGGAAGTTTGGGCTTCCAGAGCCAACACAAGAGGAAGCCTGAAATCCACGTCGTAACTCGAGAATCCCGCCGCAACTCGAGAAAAACCACGTGGTTCCATCGTCTTTGCAGCATGAGGCCCTTGCCCGCCACAGCGTCTCAAAAGAAGTCCCACGTTCCTACTGAAGTGCAAAACGGTACTTGGCACCCATGATGGCACCCCCAAAGTTCCCCAACATACAGGCCTCACTCGAGGGTAACACCCATGTTCCCCGCACCACATCATTTGAGCCCCTTCTCCCCTCCTGATTGCAACAGGAGTGTCTTTTCTCCTGCTTTGTGTGGAAGGGGTTACCGATCTTCCCAGCGCACATCAGGATGAGGCCTGTCTCACGAGGAAATTGGAGATGTAGCCTCGTGGGTGGTGCCACATGCGGAAAGACCCCATTTCCCGGTCAGCTATTAATAAGAACCCGATGCCCGTACACTTCTTGGAATGCATCCCGTAGGATGAAGGCACAACAAGGAGGGACCCTGAACACCCGTGCATCTTTTGGAAAATTCTGCAGGTTCCACATACAGCTCGACAAGTGACCTGTTACCTCGTGAACAACTCGAGAGGCAAGCTAAGTTTCATTTCTCCACAGAATACGAGGCCTGACTCTCCTGTCCCAACTCTGCAGGAATCCTGAGATCGGAGTCTGAAATGGAGAGGAACCCTGAGGTTCCTTCCTCAACACGAGATGAGGCCCTCTTGTATTATACCACACCCAGTGGAGTCCCGAGAGGCCCCTCCCAACTCCACAGTATCAGTGTCTTCTCAGAGGCACCCTGAGCAACTCCCTGAGGTCACCGGCACAAGTCGAGGGAACACAGGGTATCCTGCCGCAACCCGAGAAAGACCTCAAGAGTCCTTCTTCAACGCGTCTTGAGGACGGATTCCCCTACCATGACTCGAGAGCAATGACACGCTCCCCCTCGCCATGCGCATGGACACCTGACTTCCCTGGCGCCACATGAGAGGCTCCCTGAGCTCCCTGTCATACCTCGTGAGAAACCCCACACTGGCGCCGCAGCTCGGGAAAACCCACCGTCATCGCGAGATTGGGGACTTCTTTTCCTGCCTGACCTGGAGAGCAATCCCTGGTCTTTTCTCCAAACTTCACAGGAGGCTTTACTCCCTTTAGGCCACTCAATGGGCTACAAGAGATACCTGTCGCGACTTGAGAGGAAAGCAGAGTACTTTGTTTCCCCTCGAGACGAGGCCTTACCACGGGTGAGTCTGGAATGCAACCCCGAGATCCCTGTTGTCCCTGGAGAGGAACATTATGTCCTGGACAAAAGCCTAGATGAGGTCTATTTTGCCCTACAGTGACTCGAGAGCAACACCCATCTCTCCCTCGCAATTCGAATGGAAGATTGGTCTTCATTGGGCCAACACAAGAGGAAGTCTGAATTTCCCGTTGTAACTCGAGAATCCCACGGCAACTCTTAAAAACCACGTGGTTCCCCATTCATCGCAATATGAGGCCTTTGCCCGCTACAGAGTCTCAAGAGAAGTCCCATGTTTCGTCATAAAGTTCGAGATGCTACTTGGCACCCTTGATGCAACCCCAAAAGTTCCCCAATATACCGGTCTCACTCCAAGGGAACACCGAAGTTCCTGGCACCACTTCATTTGAGCCCCTTCTCCGCTCCTGATCACGGCAGGAAGGTCGATCCCCCTGCTTTGTCTAGAAGGGGTTCCCGACCTTCATGGCGCACCTCAGGATGAGGCCAGTCTCACGAAGAAATTCGAGACGTAGCCTCGTGTTGGTGCCACGTGCCAAAAGACCCCGATTTCTCGGTCTTGCTCTTGATAAGAACCCGATGCCCGGACACCTCTTCTAAGGCAACCCTGTGGATGAAGGCACTACACGAGGGGGCACTGGCAACCCTGTTCATCGTCCGGAAAACCCCGCAGGATCCACATACAGCTCCACAACTGGCCTGTCACCCCTTAAACAATGAGAGAGGAAAGCGGAGTCCCCTTCCTCAGACAAGACGAGGCCTGAGTATCCAATCCCAACTCTGCAGGCACGCTTCGATCTGAGTCAGAAATGGAGAGGAAACCTGAGGTTCCTGCCTCAACCCGAGGTGAGGCCCTCTTCCATTAAAACAAACCCAGTGGAGTCCCGAGAGTCCCCTCCCATCTCCACAGTATCCCTGACTTCTCATAGGCATTCTGAGAAGCTCCTTGAGGCCACCGGCAAAAGTCGAGGGAAATAAGGGTTTCCTGCCACAACCGAAGAAAGACCTCGAGAGTCCTTCTTCAATGTGTCTTGAGGTCAGATTCCCCTACCATAGCTCGAGAGCAATGACACGCTCCCCCTCGCCATGCGCATGGACACCTGACTTCCCTGGGGCCACATGAGAGGCTCCCTGAGCTCCCCGTCATACCTCGTGAGAAACCCCACACTGGCGCCGCAGCTCGAGAAAACCCACAAGATCCCTCCGTCATCGCGAGATGAGGGCCATCTTTTCCTGCATGGCCTGGAGAGCAGTCCCAAGTCCTCTCTCCAAACTTCACAGGAGGCTTGACTCCCTTTAGGCCACAAAGTGGGCTCCAAGAGGTGCCCGTCGCGACTCAAAAGGAGAGCGGAGTCCTTTGCTTCCCTTCGACATGAGGCCTGACTCCCTGGGTGAGTCTGGAATGCAAACCTGAGATCCCTGTGGCCCTTGGAGAGGAACATTAGGTCCTGGACACAAGCCTAGATGAGGTCTCCTTTGCCCTGCAGTGACTCGAGCGCAACCCCCAGCTCTCCCTCGCAACTCGAATGGATGATTGGACTTCCCTGGCCCAACACAAGAGGAAGCCTGAAATCCCCGTCGTAACTCGAGAATCCCGCCGCAACTCGAGAAAAACCACGTGGCTCCCCCGTCATCGCAAGATGAGGCCCTTGGCCGCTACAGCGTATCAAGAGAAGTCCCACGTTCCATCCTGAAGTACAAAACGGTACTTGGCACCCTTGATGGGACCCCCAAAGTTCCCTAACATACCGGTCTCACTCGAGGGAAACACCAAAGTTCACGGCACCACTTCCTGTGAGCCCCTTCACCCCTCCTGATCGCGACAGAAGGGTCGATTCCCATGTTTTGTCTGCAAGGGGTTCCCGACGTTCCCCGCGAACCTCCGGATGAGGCCGGTCTCATGAGGAAATTCGAAAAGTAGCCTCATGGTTGGTGCCATATGCTGAAAGATCCCGAATTCCCGGTCCACTCTAGATAAGAACCTGACGCCCGGACATCTCTTCGAAGGCAACCCTGTGGATGAAGGCACAACACGAAGGGACACTGACATCCCCATGCATCGTCTGGAAAAACCCGCAGATTCCACTCACAGCTCCAAATGTGGACTGTCACCTCGTGAACAACTCGAGAGGCAAGTGAAGTTGCATTCCTTCACACAAGACGAGGCCTTACTCTCCTGTCCCAACTCTTCAGGGACCCTGCAATTGGAGTCAGAAATGGAGAGGAACCCTGAGGTTCCTGCCTCAACTAGAGAAGAGGCCCTCTTCCATTGAACCAAACTCAGTGGTGTCCCGAGAGGCCCCTCCCAACACCACAGTATCCCTGAATTCTCAGAGGCTCCGTGAGAAGCTACCTGAGGTCACTGGCACAAATCGAGGGAACCCAGAGTTTCCTGAAGTAACCCGAGAAAGACTTGGAGAGTCCTTTTTCAACGTCTCTTGATGCCCGATTCCCCTACCATGACTCCAGAGCAAGGACGCGCTCCCCTCGCCACAAACAGGAAAACTGACTTCCCTAGTACCACACAAGAGGCTCCCTGAGTACCCCATCGTACCTCGTGAGAAAACCCACACTGGCGCCGCAGTTCGAGAAAAACCACAAGATGCCCCCGTCAAGGAGAGATGGGGGCCTTCTTTTCCTGCCTGACCTGGAGAGCAATTCCTGGTCCTCTCTCCAAACTTCACAGGAGTATTGACTCCCTTTAGGCCACTCAGTTGGGTCCAAGAAATACCCGGTGCGACTCGAGAGGAGAGCGGAGTCCTTTGCTTCCCTGGAGACGAGGCCTGACTCCCCGGGTGAGTTTGGAATGCAACCCCGAGATCCATGTCACCCCTGGAGTGGAACATTATGTCCTAGACACAAGCCTAGATGAGGTCTATTTTGCCCTACAGTGACTCGAGCAACCTCCATCTCTCCCTAACAATTTGAATGGAAGATTGTTCTTCCCACAGTCAACACAAGAGGAAGTCTGAATTTCCCATCGTAATTCGAGAATTCAGCCTCAAGTCTTAAAAACCATGTGGTTCCCCCTTCATCGCAATATGAGGCCCTTGCCAGCTAGAGTCTCAAGAGAAGTCCCACGTTCCATCTTAAAGTTCGAAATGCTACTTGGCACACTTGATGTGACCCCAAAGTTCCCCAACATACCGGTCTCACTCCAGGGGAACACCGAAGTTCCCGGTGTCTCCAGGGAAGTCCCATGTTCCACCCTGAAGGGCGACACGGTACTTGACACCCTTGATGCGACCGCAAAAGTTCCCCGATACGCTGGGTTCCCTCGAGGGGAACACCGAGGGTCCCGGCACCAATTCATCTGAGCCCCTTCTCCCCTCCTGATCGCGACAGGAGAGTCGATTCCCCTGCTTTGTCTGGAAGGGGTTCCCGGCCTTCCTGGCGCACCTCAGGATGAGGCCGGTCTCAGGAGGAAATTCGAGAGTAGCCACATGTGAGGTGCCACGTGCCGAACGACTCCGATTTTCCGGTCCGCTCTTGATAAGAACCCGATGCCCGGACACCTCTTCGAAGGCAACCCTGTGGGTGAAGGCACAACACGAAGGGGCACTGACACCCCCGTGCATCATCTGGAAAAACCCGCAGGGTCTACACACAGCTCGACAAGGGGCCTGAGACTCCCGGAACAACTTGAGAGGCAACCAGAATTCCATTCCTCAGACAAGACGAGGCATGACTCTCCTGTCCCAACACTGCAGGGACCGTGCAGTCGGAGTCCGAAACCGAGAGGAAGCCTGAGGTTCCTGCCTCCCCTCGAGATGAGGCCCTCTTCCATTGCGCCGAACCCAGCAGAGTCCCGAGAGGCCCTGCCAACTACACAGCATCCCTCACCTCTCAGAGGCACCGTGGGAAGTTCCCTAAGGTCCCCTGCAGAAGTCGAGGGAAACGAGGGTTTCCCGCCGCAACCCGAGAAAGACCTCGAGAGTCCTTCTTCAACGCCTCTTGAGGACCTAGCCGTTTCCCATGACTCGAGAGTGATGACCAGCTCCCCCTCGCCATGCGCATGGAGACCTGACTTGCCTGGCGCCGCACGAGAGGCTCCCTGAGGTCCTCATCGTGCCTCGTGAGAAAACCCCCATGGGCGCAGCAGCCTGAGGAAACCCATGAGACGCCCCCGTCATCGCGAGATGAGGGCCTTCTTTTCTTGCCTGGCCTGGAGAGCAATCCCGAGTCCTCTCTCCAAACTGAAGAGGAGGCTCGACACCCTTGAGTCCACTCAGTGGGCTCCAAGAGATCCGTGTCGCGACTTGAGAGGAAAGCGGAGTCTTTGCTTCCCCTCCAGGCGAGTCCTGACCCCCCGGGGGAGTCTGGAATGGAAACCCGTGATCCCTGTCTTCCCTTGAGAGGAATATTAGGTCCTGGACACACGCCTCGATGAGGTCTCTTTGGCCCTGTAGTGACTCGAGCAGAACCCCCAGCTTTCCATCGCAACTCGAATTGAAGATTGGGCTTCCCAGGGCCAACCCAAGAGGAAGCCTGAAATTCCTGTCGTTTTTGAGAATCCCAATGCAACTCGAGAAAAACGACGTGGTTCCAACGTCTTCACAGGATGAGGCCCTTGCCCGCTACAGCGTCTCCAGGGAAGTCCCATGTTCCGTCCTGAAGTGGGAAACGGTACTTGGCTCCCTTGATGCGACCCCTAAAGTTCCCTGAAACGCCGGGTTCCCTCGAGTGGAACACCGAGGGTCCCGGCACCACTTCATCTGAGCCCCATCTCCCCTCCTGATCGCGACAGGAGAATCGATTCCCCTACTTTGTGTGGAAGGTGTTCCCGGCCTTCCCGCCGCACCTCAGGATGATGCTGGTCTCACGAGGAAATTCGAGATGAGCCACGTGGGTGGTGCCACATGCCGAATGACCCCGATTTCCCGGTCCGCTCTTGAAATGAACCCGATGCCCGGACACCTCTTTGAAGGAAACCCTGTGGGGGAAGGCACCAAACGAAGGGGCACTGACACCCCCATGCATCTTCTGGAAACACCCGCAGGTTCCACACACAGCTTGTCAAGGGCCCTGAGACCCCCTGAACGACTCAAGAGGCAAGCAGAGTTCCGTTACTCAGACAAGACGAGGCCTGACTCTCCTGTCCCAACTCTGCAGGGACCCTGCGGTCGGAGTCAGAAATGGAGAGGAAGCCTGAGGTTCCTGCCTCCAATCGAGATGAGGCCCTCTTTCATTTCGTCAAACCTAGTGGAGTCCCGAGAGGCCCCTCTAACTCCTCAGTATCCCTCACCTCTCAGAGGCACCTGGGAAGTTCCCTAAGGTCCCCGGTAGAGGTCGAGGGAAACGAGTGTTTCCCGCCCCAACCCAAGAAAGACCTTGAGAGTCCTTCTTAAATGCCTCTTGAGGCCCTAGTCCCTCCCATGACTCGAGAGCAATGACTCGATCTGCCTGGCCACACGCATGGAGTCAGGCTTCTCTGGCGCCGCACGAGAGGCTCCCTGAACTCTCCATCATATCTTGTGAGAAACCCCACACTGGCGCCGCAGCTCGAGAAAACCCATGAGATGCCCCCGTCATCACGAGAGGAGGGCCATCTTTAACTGCATGGTATGCAGATCAAGCGTGAACCTTCTGTCCAAGCTACACAGGACGCTTGACTCCCTTTAGGCCACTCATTGGGCTCCAAGAGTTACGCGTCCCGACTCGAGAGGATAGTGGAGTCCTTTGCTTCCACTCGAGACGAGGTGTGACCCACCGGGTGAGACTGGAATGCGACCCCGATATCCCTGTCGCCCCTGGAGAGGAACATTACGTCCTGGACCCAAGCCTAGATGAGGACTCTTTGCCCTGAAGTGACTCGAGAGCAACCCCCAGCTCTCTCTGACAAGTTGAATGGAAGATTGGACTTCCTGGGCCAACACAAGAGGAAGCCTGAATTCCCCGTTGTAACTCGAGAATCCCGCCTCAACTCGAGAAAAACCACGTGTTTCCCTCGTCATCGCAATATGAGGCCCTTGCCCGCTACAGCATCTCCAGAGAATTCCCACGTTCCATCTTGAAGTGCGAAACTGTACTTGGCACCCTTGATGCGACCTCAAAAGTGCCGTGACATACCGGTCTCACTCGAGGGGACCACCGAGGTTCCCGGCACCACTTCATCTGAGCCCCTTCTCCCCTTCTGATCGCGAGCGGTGGGTCGATTCCCCTGCTTTGTCTGCAAGGGGTTCCCGACCTTCCCGGCGCACCTCAGGATGAGGCCGGTCTCCCGAGGAAATTCGAGACGTAGCCTCGTGGGTGGTACCACATGCTGAAAGACCCCAATTTTCCGGTACGCTCTTGAAAAGAACCCGATGCCCGGAAACCTCTTTGAAGGCAACCCTGTGGATGAAGGCACAACACGAAGGGGCACTGACACCCCCGTGCATCGTCCGGAAAAACCCGCAGGTTCCACACTCAGCTCAACAAGTGGCCTGTCACTCCGTGAACAACTCGAAAGGCAAGGGGAAATCCATTCCTCCACGGAAGACGAGGCGTGACTCTCTTGTCCATACTCTGCAGGTACCCTGCGACCCGAGTCAGATATGGAGAGGACCCCTGAGGTTCCTGCCTCCATTCGAGATGAGGCCCTCTTCGATTGCACCAAACCCAGTTGAGTAACGAAAGGCCCCTCCCAAATCCACAGTGTCCCTGACTTCTCAGAGGCACCCTTAGAAGTTGCCTGAGGTCACCGACACAAATCAAGGGAACCCAGGCTTCCCTGCCGCAGCCCGAGAAAGACCTCAAGAGACCTTCTTCAATGCGTCTTGAGGCCCGATTCGCCTACTATGACTCGAGAGCAATCACGCACTCCCCTTCACCACACGCACGGAGACCTGACGTCCCTAGCACCACACGAGAGGCTCTCTGAGCTCCCCGTTGTACCTCGTGAGAAATCTGATACTGGCGCCGCAGCTGGAGAAAACCCACGAGATGCCCCCATCATCGCGAGATGAGGGCCTTTTTTCCTGCATGGCCAGGAAAACAATCCCGAGTCATCTCCAAACTCCATAGGAGGCTTCACTCCCTTTACGCCACGCAGTGGGCTCCAAGAGATACCCGTCGCGACTCGACAGGAGAGCGGAGTCCTTTTTTGCCCCTCAAGACGAGGCCTGACTCTCCGGGTGAGTCGAGAATGCAACCCTGAGATCCCTGTTGGCCCAGTAGTGGAACACTAGGTCCTGGACACAAGCGTAGATGAGGTCTATTTTGCCCTGCAGTGACTGGAGAGCAATCCCCAGTTCTAACTTGCAACTCGAATGGAATACTGGATTTTCCTGGCGCCATACAAGAGGCTCCCTGAGATCCCCGTGGTACTTCATGAGACACCCCACACTGGCGCCGCAGCTCGAGAAAACCTACGAGACGGCACCGTCATCTCGAGATGAGGGCCTTCTTTTCCTGCATGGCCTGGAGTCCAATCCCGAGTCCTCTCTCCAAACTCCACAGGAGGCTTGACTCCCTTTAGTACACACAGTGGGCTCCAAGAGATACCCATCGCGACTCGAGATGAGAGCGGAATTCTTTACTTACCCTCGAGGTGAGAACTGACTCCCCGGATGAGTCTGGAATGCAAACCCGAGATCGCTGTCGCCCCTGGAGAGCAACGTTAGATCCTGGACACAAGCCTAGATTAGGTCTCTTTTGCCCTGCAGTGACTCTAGCGCAATCCCCAGCTCCCCCTCGCAACCCGAATGGAAGATTGGATTTCAAGGCCAACAAGAGGAAGCCTAAATTCCCGGTCATAACTCGAGAATCCCGCCGCAACTCGAGCAAAACCACGTGGTTCTCCCGTCATCGCAAGATGAGGCCCTTGCCCGCTACAGCGTTTCAAAAGATGTCCCAGGTTCCGTCTTGAAATGCGAAACGGTACTTGGCACCCTTGATGTGACCCCAAAAGTCCCCCAACACGCCGGTCTCACTCAAGGGGAACACCGAGGTTCCCGGCACCACTTCATTTAAGCCCCTTCTCCCCTCCTGATCGTGACCGGTGGGTCGATTCCCCTGCTTTGTCTGCAAGGGGGCCCGACCTTCCCTGCAGAACTCAGGATGAGGCCGGTCTCATGGGGAAATTCGATACGTAGCTTTGTGGGTGGTGCCACTTGCTGAAAGACTCCAATTTCCCGGTCCGCTCTTGATAAGAATCCGATGCTCGGACACCTCTTGGAAGGCAGCCTTGAGTATGAAGGTACAACACGAAGGGGCACTAACACACCTGTGCATCATCCGGAAAAACGGGCAGGTTACACACACAGCTCAACAAGTGGCCTGTCACCTCGAGAACAACTCGAGAGGCAAGAGGAGTCCCATCCTCCAGAAAAGACGAGGCCTGACTCTCCTGTACCAACATGCAGGGACCTTGCGATCTGAGTCAGAAATGGAGAGGAACACTGAGATTCCTGCTTCAACTCGAGATGAGTCCCTCTTACATTCCACCAAATGCAGAGGAGTCTCGAGAGGCCCCTCCAAACTGCACAGTATCCCTGACTTCTCAGAGGCACTCTGAGAAGCTCCCTGAGGTCGCAGGCACAAGTCAAGGGAACCCTGGGTTTTATGCAGTGATCCGAGAAAGACCTCGAGAGTCCTTCTTCAACCCGTCTTGAGGCCCGATTACCCTACCATGACTCGAGAGCAATGACGAGCTCCCCCTAGCCATCTCATGGGGACCTGATTTCCCTGGCGCCACACGAGAGGCTCCCTGAGCTCCCTCTCGTACCTCGTCAGAAACCCGGCACTAGCGCAGCAGTCTAGAAAACCCACGAGACGCCGCCATCATCGCGAGATGAGGGCCTTCTTTTCCTGCATGGCCTGGAGAGGAATCCCGAGTCCTCTATCCAAACAGCACAGGAGGCTTGACTCCCTTTAGGGCACACAGTGGGCTCCAAGAGATACCCATCCCGACTCAAAAGGACAGCGGAGTTCTTTGCTTCCCCTCGAGACGAGGCCTGATTCCCCGGGTGAGTCTGGTATGCAACCCCAAGATCCCTGTCTCCCCTAGGGACGAGCATTAAGTCCTGGACACAAGCCTAGATGAGGTCTATTTTGCCCTGCAGTGACTCGAGAGCAATCCCCAGCTCTCCCTTTAAACTCGAATGGAAGATAGGACTTCCCTGGCCCAACACATGAGGAAGACTGTATTCCCCGTCGAAACTCGAGAATCCCGCCACAACTCGAGAAACGCCACGTGGTTCCCCTGTCATCCCAAGATGAGGCCCTTGCCCCCTACAGCGTCTCAAGAGAAGTCCCACGTTCCGTCTTGAAGTGCGAAACGGTATTGGCACCCTTGATGCGCCCTCAAATGTTCCTCGACACACCAGTCTGACTCGAGGAGAACACCGAGGTTCCCGGCACCACTACATCTGGGCCCCTTCTCCCCTCCTGATCGCGACAGGAGGGACGATTCCCCTGTTTTGTCTTGAAGGGGTTCCCACCTTTCCCGGTGCATCTCAGGATGAGGCCGGTCTCACGAGGATATTCGAGACATAGCCACGTGGATGGTGACACATGCCGAAAGACCCCGATTTCCCGGTCCGCTCTTGATAAGATCCTGATGCCCGGACACCTCTTTGAAGATAACCCTTTTGATGAAGGCACAACACTTAGGGGCACTGACACCCCCGGGTATCGTCCGGAGAAACCCGCAGGTACCACACACAGCTCGAGAAGTGACCTGTCACCCCGTGAACAACTGGAGAGGCAAGCAGAGTTCCATTCCTCCACACAAGACGAGGCCTGACTCTCCTGTTCGAACTCTGCAGCGAAACTGCGATCCGAGTCAGATCTGGCCCAGGGGAAGTCAGGAGAGGAAACATGAGTTTCCTGCCTCCACTCGAGATGAGGCCCTCTTCCATTGCACCAAACCCAGTGGAGTCCCGAGAGACCCCTCCCAACTGCACAGTATCCCTGACTTCTCAGAGGCACCCTTAGACCTTCCTGAGATCACCGGCACAAGTCGAGGGAACCAAGGGTTTCCTGCCCCAACCCGTAAAAGACCTCGAGAGTCCTTCTTCAACGCGTCTTGAGGTGCGATTCCCCTACCATGACTCGAGAGCAATGACGCGCTCCCCCTAGCCACGCGCATAGAAACCTGACTTCCCTGGCGCCACAGGAGAGGCTCCCTGAGCTCCCCATTATACCTCGTGAGCAACACCACACTGGAGCCGCAGCTCGAGAATACCCACGAGACGCCCCAGTCCTCACGAGATGAGGGCCTTCTTTTGCTGTATGGCCTGGAGAGCAATCCTGAGTCCTCTCTCCAAACTCCACAGGAGGCTTGACTCATTTTAGGCCACACAGTGAGCTCCAAGATATACCCGTCGCGACTTGACAGGAGAGCGGTGTCCTTGGCTTCCCCTCGAGACGAGGCCTGACTCCCCGGGTGAGTCGAGAATGCAATGCTGAGATCGATTTCGCCCCAGCAGAGGAACATTAGGTCCTGGACACAAGCCTAGATGAGGTCTATTTGGCCCTGCAGTGTCTCGAGAGCAATCCCCAGTTCTAACTCACAATTCGAATGAAAACTGGACTTCCCTGGGCCAGTTGAAGAGGAAGCCTGAATTCCCGGTTGTAACTCGAGAATCCCGCCCCAACTCAAGAAAAACCACGTGGTTCCCCCGTCATCGAAAGATGAGGCCCTTGCCCGCTACAGCGTCTCAAGAGAAGTCCCACGTTCCGTATTGAAGAGCGAAAAGTTACTTGGAACCCTTGATGCGACCCCAAAAGTTCCCCGACATACCAGTCTCACTTGAGGAGAACACCGAGGTTCCCGGCACCACTTCATCTGAGACTCTTCTCCCCTCTTGATCGCGACAGGAGGTTCGATTCCCCTGCTTTGTCTGGAAGGCGTTCCCGACCTTCCTGGTGCACATCAAGATGAGGCCAGTCTCACGACGAAATTCGAGACATAGCCTCGTGGGTGGTGCGGCATGCCAAAAGACCCCGATTCCCTGGTCCGCTCTTGATAAGAACCCGATGGCAGAACCCAACTCGAAGGCAATCCTGTGGAACAAGGCACAACACAAAGGGGCAGTGACACCCCAGTGCATCGTCCAGAAAAACCCGCAAGTTCCACATACAAATCGACAAGTGGCCTGTCACCCCATGAACAACGCGAGAGTCAAGCGGAGTTCCATTCCTCCACACAAGACGAGGCCTGACTCTCCTGTCCCAACTCTGCAGGGACTCTGCGATCCGAGTCAGATCCGGCGCATTCGAAGCCAGGAGAGGAACCCTGTGGTTCCTGCCTCAGCTTGTCATGAGGCCCTCTTCCATTGCACCAAACCCAGTGGAGTTCCGAGAGGCCCCTCCCAACTCCACAGTGACCCTGACTTCTCAGAGGCACGCTGAGAAGCTTCCTGAGGTCACTGGCACAAGTCGATGGAACCCAGGGTTTCCCGCTGCCCCCCGAGAAAGACCTCGAGAGTCCTTCTTCAACGCGTCTCCAGGCCCTAGTCCCCTCCCGTGACTCGAGGGCCATGACGCGCTCCCCCTCGCCATGCGCATGGAGATCTGACTTCCCTGGCGCCGCACGGGAGGCTCCCTGAGATCCTCGTCGTGCCTCGGGAGAAAATCCCCACGGGCGCCGCAGCTCGAGGAAACCCCTGAGACGCCCCCGTCCTCGCGAGCTGAGGGCCTTCTGTTCCTGCATGGCCTGGAGAGCAATCCCGGGTCCTCTCTCCAAACGGAAGAGGAGGCTGGACTCCCTTGAGGCCGCTCAGGGGGCTCCAAGAGATCCGGGTCGCGACTCAAGGGGAGAGCGGAGTCCTTGGCTTCCCCTCGAGACGAGCCCTGACTCCCCGGGGTAACCTGGAATGCTACCCCGAGATCCCTGCCTTCCCTGGAGAGGAATATTAGGTCCCAGACACACGCCTAGATGAGGTGTCTTGGGCCCTGCAGTGACTCGAGCGCAACCCCCAGCTTTCCCTCGGAACTCGAGGGGAAGATTGGGCTTCGCAGGGCCAACCCAAGAGGAAGCCTGAGATCCCCGTTGTAACTCAAGAATCCGCCGCAACTCGAGAAAAACCACGTGGTTCCCACGTCTTCGCAAGATGACGCCCTTGCCCGCGACGGCGTATGAAGGGAAGTCCCCTGTTCCGCCCTGAAGGGCGAAACGGTCCCTGACAGCCTTCATGCGACCCCCAAAAGTTCCTCGACACGCCGGGTTCCCTCGAGGGTAACACCGAGGGTTCTGGCCCCACTTCATCTGAGCCCCTTCTCCCCTCCTGATGGCGACAGGAGAGTCGATCCCCCTGCGTTGTCTGGAAGGCTCCCAGGCCTTCCCGGCATACCTCAGGATGTAGCCGGCCTCACTAGGAAATTTGAGACTAGCGCCGTGGGTGGTCCCACATGCCGAAAGACCCCGATTTCCCTGTCCGCTCTTGAAAAGAACCCGAGGCCCGGACACCTCTTCGAAGGCAACCCAGTGGGTGAAGGCACAACACGAAGGGGCACTGTCACCGTCGTGCATTGTCCGGAAACACCCGCAGGTTCCACACACAGCTGAACAAGGGGCCTGAGACCCCCTGAACACCTCGACAGGCAAGCGGAGTTCCCTTCCTCAGACAAGACGATTCCTGACTCTCCTGTCCCAACTCTGCAGGGACCCTGCGGTCGGAGTCCGAAACGGAGAGGAAGCCTGAGGTTCCTGCCTTCCCTGGAGATGAGGCCCTCTTCCATTGCGCCAAACCCAGCGTAGTCCTGAGAGGCCCCTCCAACTCCACAGCATCCCTCATCTGTCAGAAGCACACTGGGAAGTTCCCTAAGGTCACCGGTAAACTTTTATTGCACAAGGTCCACATGAAAAGGCCCACGCAGCAGGACAGCCACAGATTCTGTCTGCCATTAAAGGGCAGTAAGGTGCCCTCCCCCCTTCTTTGCTGCCTCGGTGGCCACCAGGGTGCAATTCGCGTACCCTTCCCTTTCCCATCCTAGCAGGTGCTCCAGGGCCCGCTGGCCTACAAAGTGCCAGAAGCAGGGCTGGGCCAGCCGGCCAGAATTCAGGGTTCTGTCCCTTGGACTTCCAGCGGACACTAGGCTGCTTGGGAAAACCGCGCAGACTATGAGGTTTTTCAGCAGAGGGGTGGAGTGGTAAAGGCCTTGACCCCAAAGACGAGGCCTTCCTGCGACCGCCAGGTTGGGGAGCTCAAAGACTGTGCCAACACAGGGCGGAATACATGGTTCCCTGCTCCACGCAGTCCCTGTTCCCTTACCTGTGTTCCGCACCCCTCCGCTGTGGCCGATGGATGCCGATCCTTGGGGATCCAGGAGTTCACGAAATGGGCATTCCCAGCCGCAATGGCGACCCCCAACAGCACATCTGGAAAGCCCTCCCCCACCCCCGCCAGGAGCCGACCCCCGCTGCGAACGGACCCCCACCCCGCCCCGCGCCGCCAGGTTTTGCCCCGGCCCTGCTGGGCTCCCGGCGGGTTCCCAGCCACATTGGCGACCACCGGGAGCACAACAGGGACCGACCCCCCACCCACAGCGAGCGGAATCTCGACCTGTGCAGCCCAGGTTTACCCCACCCTGGCTGCGCTCCCGGCGTGTTTCCAGCCGCAGTGGCCATCTCCGAGAGCACAACTGGGAAGCCCTCCCCTACCCCCGCCAGGAGCCGACACCCGCCCTGTGCCGCCCGGGTTCGCCCCGCCCCTGCCGCGCTCCAGGGGCGCTGCCCACCTTCACCAGCGGCTCTCGGTGAGCCCCGTCCCCACGCCCGGTTCCAGGAGAGGCTCTCGGACCTCGCTGCTGCTGCCAGGTCAAACATGAGGACAATACATACACCCCACAGAGACAATCCAAGCTGTCTATGATTTAGGGATAAAACGAGGACTACAGAAAGGCAAGATGACCTGACCTAGGAGGGCCATGATATTCTATAGAACCAGACAAAGTTGGTTACCAAGGAAACTTTTTTCCTTGGAACCCGGAAAGCTGGTTCTTTGCATATGCAATGACCAACAATTAGCTTGTTACCCAAGCCTGCCTTACTGCCACCCCCATCCCCCCACTCCCCAGAAGACTGGCTCAAAGAAATATTTTAAATCTCAGGCGGAAACCTGGAAGATGTCTTGTCTGTCTGTTTGGATTAAGGTATGTGTCAGTGTGAGCCTTGTGTTTTTTGATAATATTGCTCAAGTTCTGTGTTCTGATTTCAATGGTCTCAAGACAAGGCAGCCCTTCCAAATCAAACTGCTGGAAATACAAGAAAACATTGACCTAAATGAATGTCAGAGTCCCGTGAACTGGGAACTAGTCAATATTAAATATCTAGTATTTTTGGTTTTGCTCCTCCATTATAGACATGTCTAAGAGTCAACAACATTAAGCACAACATGTTCATAGTGCCTAGGTTTCTTTTGAGGTAAAAATTGCTCTATTGTTATATCTGTCACAAGCTTGTCAGCAAGAAACTACCTGGAAACGACAACAACAAAAGTAAAAAATGTAAATGTGATATGAGCTTTTAGACAAACTCTTTACAATAATTATACTCTAAAATATCTGCCTCTCATAGTCTTGATTGAAGGCAGAGGAGAAGGGGATGACAGAGGATACGATGGTTGTATGGCATCACTGACTCGATGGACATGAGTTTGAGCAAGCCCCTGGAGTTGGTGACGGACACGGAAGCCTAGCGTCCTTCAGGCCACGGGGTCCCAAAGAGTCAGACACGACTGAGCAACTGAACTGAACTGAACTAACAAACGTTTCTCCAGGTGTTTTGGTTACCCGAGTTTCTGTCCTTGTGACGACAGTGTATTGAATAGCTAGGTCATTTCCAAATAAATGAAAGTTCTGAAACATTCACGACTTGAAAGGACCTCCCTTTTACACAGAAACAAAAGAGATTTTTGACTCTCCATGAATAGTGTCTGGCACCATCCTGACATGTTAAATGTAAGAAAGCAATTGTTTTGTTTTGTTTTGTTCTGTTCTTGGGGGTGGGGGGAGGGGGGCGGGCTATAGCCAATGCCAATATAAAAGTCAGTTCTTGGTTGCTGAAGGGAAATGTATGACTTGTTATATCAAGAAAGTATGTGGAATGCAATGGCACTTGAGGAAGGAAAACGAAGTAGTTCTGTCTTACAGGTGGCAGTTTCAGGATGGGAGAAGCAAAGGAATGGGTACAGAATGGGATAAGGAGGTTGTAGGGAAAGTGGACCCCCAGAAAAGAGTTCTGTGCCTAGAACAAGTTTTCTTGAGATGTCGAACTGCCTTTGCTAATGGAGTTTAAGTTTCTTTACCTCTTAAGTGATCTCTTCTAGGTTGACCTAGAACAGAAATCTTTGGTTAGCTTTGGCTAAGTGGAGAAGTAGTGTTTCACGGTGACATATGTGATCCTTCCTGACTGTTTGCAGCCCTTTTGATATCGATGCCTTGCTTCTGCTGCTGCTGCCGCCGCCGCTGCTGCTAAGTCGTTTCAGTCGTGTCCGACTCTGTGCGACCCCATAGACGGCAGCCCACCAGGCCCCGCAGTCCCTGGGGTTCTCTAGGCAAGAACACTGGAGTGGGTTGCCATTTCCTCCTCCCATGCATGAAAGTGAAAAGTGAAGGTGAAGTCGCTCAGTGGTGTCCGACTCTTAACCACCCCATGGACTGCAGCCTACCAGGCTCCTCCATCCATGGGATTTTCCACGCAAGAGTACTGGAGTGGGGTGCCATTGCCTTCTCCCATATCTATGCACAAGCCTGCCTAAATAATTGACTTCTAGCTAGCTTTGGGATGCCAATGACCATCCACCCTTACCAGGCAACAGAGAAGAGAAAAACACTTACCACAGGAGGTCCTGGTAAGGAACAAGGAACTAACAAGCTCCCGCCAACCAGGATTCTGCAGAGGTCAACAAGAGGTCAGTAAGAGATGGAAGACTGCAGTCCAGAGGTCCTAGCAACTTCCATCTTGCAGCAGAGACCCAGCATAGTCAAAACGAATTCAATGTTGCAAAAAATAAGTAAACAAATAAAGGACAGAAGTTCTTTGAACACATGACTGAGATTAGGGGTGAGGCAGTACATGTATGGTGCCCGGAAAATCTTAAAGTATGAGAAAGGAAAGAAATTAAAGACAACTATCAAGCTGTCCAAACTGATAAAAACGAAAGATTACACGGTTTTTTCTGTATATATTAGCAGATAATAATCTGAAAAGGAATTTAAAAAAATTCCCTTTCAATAATGTCAACATGAATACAACACTTTGCCATGGATGTAACAAGGATGACAAGACTGGCACACTGGAAATTATACACCCTGGCTGAAAACTATCCTGAATACATGGACAGATATTCCATAACAATGGAAAGACTTAAGATGGCAATACCATGGAATGCATCTTCAATCTGAAATGAAGATTTGATATGATTTGATCGCTCAGAGCTTTTGTGTCATCAAGTGTTATTAAAGTATAAATGAGATAGAGAAAGCTGCTGACTTAGACTTGAGGCGGGGTGTAGGCCCTGCTGGTCTCTAGCCAGATATTCTACAGGCACTAGCAGTCAGCTAAGGAAGGAAAGGCACTGTCTCAGGGAATGGCACCAGGCCCCTCCCCCACGACATGCCTTGAGGTCACATTGGCAGCAGGTGAGTCATCCTGGGCCAAAAACTGATTGACATGAATCTTGAAGAAAGGCAGTATTCCAGGCAAATATATCATTTCCTTAACATAGATTAGGAGAACAAGGTACGAGGAAAACATACAGTTTTGTTCAAGTCGCTTCTGAGCCTATTGGGGGAACCGACCTGAAGCCAGAGTCCAGCGGATATACATAGGATATTTACATCGCTTAAGACAAACATTTCCTCAGGAACAAATGCATTGCTTAGCTCAAGTTTTGTCTGCGAAATTCTTACACATCAGGAGATGGCTCCGAGCTGGGTTTCTACACACAAGAACATGAATGCAAAGGACAAGACTGCACAGCCCATCTGCCCCCCTTCCCCACAGCCAGCAGCATTTCCAAGTGACCTCCTAAGGCCTTCCCCAAAATACAGGGGCACCTCTGGGTTTCCTGTTTCAAGCTCTTCGAACACTTTTCTTAAAAAAAAAAAAAATCCTGCACACTTCTTGATAGAATGCCACAGTGCAAGGAAAACAGGCCTTCAATACTTAAACCTCCCTGTGCCAAACACTTGGGGCTTGGTTTTGTTTTGTTTTGTTTTTTAATTACACCACCACATAATTTAAACTTTTTACAATTTCTAATTATTCAGTACCAAAACACCAAACTTTTATTGCACAAGGTCCCCATGAAAAGGCCCACGCATCAGGACAGCCACAGATTCTGCCATGAAAGGGCAGCAAGGTGCCCTCCCCACTTCTTTGCTGCCTGGGCGGCCACCAGGGTTTGAAATCCATGCACCCTACTAAGTTTCTAGGGTGCAATTCGTGGACCCTTCCCTTTCCCATCCCAGCAGGTGCTCAAGGGCCCGCTGGCTTACAAAGTGCCAGAAGCAGGGCTGGGCCAGCCGGCAAGAATTCAGTGTTCTGTCCCTTGGACTTCCAGCGGACACTAGGCTGCTTGGAAGAACCGCGCAGACTCTGAGATTTTTCAGCAGAGGGGTGGAGCGGTAAAGGCCTTGACCCCAAAGGCAAGGCCTTTCTGCGACCGCCAGTTTGGGGAGCTCCGAGAATGTGCCAACTGACGGCGGAATACTTGGTTCCCTGCTCCACGCAATCCCAGTTCCCTTACCTGTGGTCCGCAGCCCTCCGCTGCACCCATGGGATGGCGATCCTTGGGGACCCAGGAGCGGACGAAATGGGAGTTCCCAGCCGCAGTTGCAACCCCCGAGAGCGCAACTGGGAACCCCTCCCCATCCCCCCCATGAGCCGACCCCCGCCCCGCGCCGCCAGGGTTAGCCCCGCCCCTGCCGCGCTCCCGGCGCGTTTTCAGCCTCAGTGTCCACCTCCGAGAGCACAACTGGGAAGCCCGCCCCCACCCCCGCCAGAAGCCGACTCCCGCCCCATGCCGCCCGCGTTTGCCCCGCCCCTGCACGGTCCAGGTACCTTCCCAGCTTCTAGCGTTCACGCCCGGGTAGGAGCAGGATGTAGGAGTATGGGAGATGTGTCTGGAGCCTGACAGCCTCAGCTCCGCTCTGGCCTGCCCTTTGGACCTAGGAGCCAGGCCAACTTGCAGAGGGCTTAGGGCCCCATTGTATGCAAACTACCAAGGCCTACCGCAAGGAGAGCTCTGTCCGAGGGAAGGGAAGCGCCCCAGGCTGCGTTCCCAAGCTGTTGCTTGGCAATGCAGACTCAGCGGTAAACGGAGGGAATCAGGGTCCTAGTGCCCCTGTCTTGGGGAGGAAGCTCCACAGCCAGAGTGTTCCTCCCTTTGTGCCCAGAAAGCGCCTGCCAGACTGGGCTTCCCCGGAGCTCTGTTGCAGAGCAGAGACGTGTGGATGTGTTTTGGGGCCTTCCCCTGTGCCTTTGGGCTCCCTAGCACAGCCCCAGCGTAGGGGAACCAGCCCCTGAGCAGAGAGCTCCAGGCAGTGCTCTGTGCTCTGGATTGGAAGCCCACTCCCAGCACGCGGGAGGATAGAGTCAGGCCGCCGTCGGGTGCTTGCAAGCCTGTATTGGGAAGGACCGAATGATCTTCCACTCCGGCGGAGCTCCAGATCTGCACCCAGGCGCGATATCGCAGAGCCCCGGCCTAGAGGCTGCTCTGCCTGGGCGAGCCACGCCAAGCCCTTCCCAGCTTCTAGCTTTCGCGCAGGGGAAGGAACAGACTGCGGAAGTGGGGGAGACGTGACTGGCGGGCGCCTTACTGGCCTCAGCTCCGCTCTTCCTTTCCCTTTGCACCTATGATCCATGCCTCCTTGCAGAGGGCTTAGGGACCGAAGGAGAGCTCTGTCAGAGGGAAGGGAAGCGCCCCAGGCTGCATTCCCAAGCTGTTGTTTAGCCGCCCAGACTCAGCGCTGCACAGGGGTAATCAGGCTCTCTGTGCCCGCAGCTTCACACACAGGTGTGTCTCCGTAGGAATCAAGAAAGATCCTGACAGAGTGAGGTTCATTAGAGCTATACTAAAGAGCAAAGGCTTGTCCATGTGGTCTTGCCTTCCCCTGTGCCTTTGGGTCTCCAGGCTCGGCCCCAGCTCCGTGGAAACAACCCCTGAGAAAATATCTTCAAGATCCACTTTTCCCAGTGTCTGGGAACCGGGGTTCGTAGGAGGAGAGAAAAGCACGCCTCCATCGGGAACGAAAAGGCAGTCCACCTGCCTGTGTTTTGAAGCCTCTATTTGGAAGGAATGGGTTAGCTTCTCCTAAAGGAGACCTCCAGATCTGCTCAGAAGTCGGTAATTCCAGAGGCAGGGTACTGGTTCCTGACTGCCCTTTGCTAGCCTTGCAAAGATATTCCTAGATTCTAGAGTTATTTTCCATGAAGGAGCAGGCTTCGGGAATGTGTCAGACGGGACTGGCTCCTTATTGACCTCAGCTCAGCTATTGCCTTTCCATTCAAACTAGGGCAAGGCCCTACTTTATGAAGGGTAAGGGTCTTCTTCTTTGCAAACTGCCAAGGGCTACAGCAATGAGACCTCTGTCAAGGTGAGGGAAGCCTAAGAGGATGGATTCTCAAGCAGGTGCTTTGCCACAAAGCATCAGCACGCCACGAAGAGAATCAAGCTCCCTGTGCACCAATGTTGGGAGTGTAGCTTCACACACAGAGTTGTCTCTATAGGAGCCAAGAATGTTCCTGAGAGATTAGGTTCACTAAACCTCTCCTACAGAGCATAGACCTGTCAATGTGGTTTTGCCTTCCCCTGTGAGTTGGGTCCTCGAGGTCCGCCACACCTCCGGGGAAACTGTCCCTGAGAAAAGATCTCCAGGAACCGCTTCGCCGAGGCTGGGAAATGCTGTTCACAGGAAGTAAGGCAAGCGAATCTCCTGCAGAGTAAAAGAGGTCTTACAGTCCCTGGAGGAGCAGGCTGCCAGAGTGTGTGAAACCTGACTGTTGCCTTACTGGCCTCAGCTCCGCCATTGCCTGTTCATCCGAGCTAGCACCCAGGCCTACTTGGAAAAGCGTTTGGGTGCAGATTTCTACAAAGTGCCAAGGGCTACAGCAGTGAGAATTCTCTCGGAGGTAAGGGAGAGCATTTTATGGATTTTCAAGCTGTTTTCTGAACGACAGCGTCAAAATGAACAGAGAGAATCAGGCTCTCTGTGCCCCTATGTTAGGTACGCAGCTTCACACACAGAGGTGTCTCTATAGGAGCCAAGAATGCTCCTGAGAGATGAGGTTCACTAGAGGTCTGCTACAGAGCATAGACCTGTCCATGTGGTCTTGCCTTCCCCTGTGCCTTTGGGCCCCGGGCTCGGCCCCAGCTCCGTGGAAAGAACCCCTGAGAAAATATCTTCAAGACCCGCTTTTCCCAGAGGCTGGGAACTGGGGTTCATAGGAGGAGAGAAAAGCAAGCCTCCTTCGGGCACGAAAGGCTGCCAACCTGCCTGTGTTTTGAAGCCTCTATTTGGAAGGAATGGGTTAGCTTCTCCTAAAGGAGACCTCCAGATCTGCTCAGAAGTCGGTAATTCCAGAGGCAGGGTGCTGGTTCCTGACTGCCCTTTGCCAGCCTTGCAAAGACATTCCAAGATTCTAGAGTTATATTCCATGAAGGAGCAGGCTTCGGGAATGTGCCAGAGGGGACTGGCTCCTTATTGGCCTCAGCTCAGCTATTGCCTTTCCATTCAAACTAGGACAAGGGCCTACTTTATGAAGTGTAAGGGTCTTCTTCTTTGAAACTGCCAAGGGCTACAGCAATGAGACCTCTGTCAAGGTGAGGGAAGCCTAAGAGGACGGATTCTCAAGCAGGTGCTTTGCCACAAAGCATCAGCACCCCACGGAGAGAACCAAGATCCCTGTTCCCCAATGTTGGGAGTGTAGCTTCACACACAGAGTTGTCTCTATAGGAGCCAAGAATGTTCCTGAGAGATTAGGTTCACTAAACCTCTCCTACAGAGTATAGACCTGTCCATGTGGTTTTTCCTTCCCCTGTGAGTTGGGTCCCCGAGGTCCACCACACCTCCGGGGAAACTGTCCCTGAGAAAAGATCTCCAGGAACCGCTTCGCTGAGGCTGGGAAACGCTGTTCACAGGAATTAAGGCAAGCGAATCTCCTGCAGAGAAAAAGAGGCCTTACTGTCCCTGGAGGAGCAGGCTGCCAGAGTGTGTGAAACCTGACTGTTGCCTTACTGGCCTCAGTTCCACCATTGCCTGTTCCTCCGAACTAGGACCCAGGCCTATATGGAGAAGCGTTTGGCTGCGGATTTCTACAAAGTGCCAAGGGCTACAGCAGCGAGAATTCTCTCAGCGGTAATGGAGAGCATTTTATGGATTCTCAAGCTGTTTTCTGAACGACTGCGTCAAAATGAACAGAGAGAATCAGGCTCTCTGTGCCCCTATGTTAGGTACGCAGCTTCACACACAGAAGTGTCTCTATAGGAGCCAAGAATGTTCCTGAGAGATGAGGTTCACTAGAAGTCTGCTACAGAGCATAGACCTGTCCATATGGTTTTGCCTTGCCCTGTGAGTTGGGTCCCCGAGGTCCGCCCCAGCTCAGGGGAAGGAGCCCCTGAGAAAAGATCTCCAGGGACCACTATTCCCCCAGGCTGGCAAACGCAGTTCACAGGAGGTAACGCAAGCGAGCCTCCTGCAAGGCACAACAGGTCTTAGTGTCCCTGGACGATCAGGCTGCCAGAGTGTGTGAGACATGACTGGTGCCTTACTGGCCTCAGCTCCGCCATTGCATGTTCCTCCGATCTAGGACCCAGGCCTACTAGGAGAAGGGTTTGGGTATGGAATTCTAAATACTGCCAAGGGTTATAGCAATGAGAACTGTGTCACGGGTAAGGAAGAGCATTGTATGGATTTTCAAGCTGTTGTTTGAACGACAGCTTCAAAGCTGCACAGAGAGAATCAGACTCTGTGTCTCCATGTTCGGTACACAGCTTCACAGACAGGGGTGTCTCCATAGGAAACAAGAATGTTCCTGACAGAGTGAGGTTCACTAGAGCTCTCCTAGAGAGCAAAGACTTGTCCATGTGGTTTTTCTTCCCCTGTGCGTTTGGGGCTCCAGGCTCGGCCCCAGCTCCGTGGAAACAACCCCTGAGAAAAGATCTTCAAGATCCGCTTTTCCCAGAGGCTGGGATGTGGGGTTCATAGGAGGCGGGAAAAGCAGGCCTCCTTCAGAGAGCAAGAGGCAGCCAAGCGGCCTGCGTTTTGAAGCCTCTACTTGGAAGAATGGGTTAGCTTCCCCTAAGGGAGACCTCCAGATCTGTTCAGAAGTCGGTAATTCCAGAGGCAGTGTGCAGGGTCCTGACTGCCCTTTGCCAACCTTGCAAAGACATTCCTAGATTCTACAGTTATCTTCCTGAAGAAGCAGGCTTTGGGAATATGTCGGACTTGACTGGCGCCTTATTGGCCTCAGCTCAGCTATTGCCTTTCCATTCAAAGTAGGACAAAGGCCTACTTTATGAAGGGTAAGGGTCTTCTTCTTTCCAAACTGCCGAGGGCTACAGCAATGAGACCTCCGTAAATGCGAGGGAAGCATAAGCGGATGGACTATCAGGAAGGTTCTTTGCCACCAAGCATCAGCACCCCACGGAGAGAATCAGGCTCCCTTTGCCCCTATGTGGGGTGTGTAGATTCACACACAGTGGTGTCTCTACAGGAGCCAAGAATGTTCCTGAGAGATGAGGCTCACAAGAGCTATCCTACAGAGTGCTCACCTGTACATGTGGTTTCACCTTCCCCTGTGAGTTGGGTCCCCGAGGTCCGCCCCAGCTCCGAGAAAACAGCCTCTGAGAAAAGATCTCCAGGAACCGCTTTTCGCCCAGGCTGGGAAAAGCTGTTCACAGGAAGTAAGGCAAGTGAGCCTCCTGCAGAGAAAAAGAAGCCTTACTGTCCCTGGAGGAGCAGGCTGCCAGAGTGTGTGAAAACTGACTGGTGCCATAATGGTCTTAGCTCCGCCATTGCTTGTTCCTCCGAACTGGGACTCAGGCCTACTTGGAGAAGGGTTTAGGTGCAGATTTCTACAAACTGCCAAGGGCTACTGCAATGAGAACTCTCTCAGAGGTAAGGGCGAGAATTGTATGGATTCTCAAGCTGTTTTCTGAACGACAGCATTAAACCTGCACAGAGAGAATCAGGCTCTCTGCCGCCATGTTGGGTACGCAGTTTCACACACAGAGGTGTCCGCATAGGAGCCAAGAACGTTCGTCAAAGACTGAGGTTCACTAGAGCTCTCTTAGAGAGCAAAGACTTGTTCATGTGGTTTTGCCTTCCCCTGTATGTGTGGGTCTCTGGGCATAACCCCAGCTCCGTGGAAACAACCCCTGAGCAAAGATCTCCAAGATCTGCTTTTCCCCCATGCTGGAAACCAGGGATCATAGGAGGCAGGAAAAGCAAGCCTCCTTCAGGCAAGAAGAGGCAGCCAACCGGCCTGTGTTTGGAAGCCTCTATTTGCAAGGAATGGGTTAGCTTCTCCAGAAGGAGACCTCCAGATCTGCTCAGAAGATAGATATTCCAGAGGCAGGGTCGAGGTTCCTGACTGCCCTTTGCCAGCCTTGCAAAGACATTCCTAGATTCTAGCAATATTTTCCATGAAGGAGCAGGCATCGGGAATATGTCACAGTTGACGGGTGCCTCACTGGCCTCAGCTCAGCTATTGCCTTTCCTTTCAAACTAGGATCAGGGCCTACTTGGTGAAGGGTAAGGGTCTGCTTCTTTCCCAACTGCCAAGAGACACAGCAATGAGACCTCTGTCAAGGCGAGGGAAGCGTAAGCGGATGGATTCTCAAACAGGTGCTTTGCCACAAAGCATCAGCACCCCATGGAGAGAATCAGGCTCCCTGTGCCCCTATGTTCGGTGTGTAGCTTTACACACAGAGGTGTCTCTGTACGAGCCAAGAATGTTCCTAAGAGATGAGACACACTAACGTCTCCTACAGAGCATAGACCTGTCCATGTGGTTTTTCCTTCCCCTGTGAGATGGGTCCCCGAGGTCCACCCCAGCTCTGGGGATAGAGGCCCTGAGAAAAGATCTCCAGGAACCGCTGTTTGCCCAGGCTGGGAAACGCAGTTCACAGGAGGCCAGGCAAGCGAGCCTCCCACAGGGAAAAATAGGCCTTACTGTCCCTGGAGGAGCACGCTGCCAGAGTGTGTGACACCTGACTGGTGCCTTACTGACCTCAGCTCCGCCACTGCATGGCCATCCAAACCAGGACCCAGGCCTACTTGGAGAAGGGTTTGGGTGCGGATTTGTAAAAACTGCCAAGGGTTACAGCAATGAGAAGTCTCTCAGAGGTAAGGGAGAGCATTGTATGGATTCTTAAGCTGTTGTTTGAATGACAGCTTCAAAGCTGCAAAGGGAGAATCAGGCCCTGTGTGCCCCCTTGTTGGGTACGCAGCTCCACACACAGAGGTATCCCCGTGGAATCCAAGACTTTCCTCACATACTGAGGTTAACTAGAGTTCTCCTACAGAGCAAAGACTTGTCCATGTGGTTTTGCCTTCCTCTGTGCGTGTGGGTCTCCGGGCTCGGCTCCAACTCCGATGAAATAGCCCCTGAAAAAAGATCTCCAAGAACCACTTTTCCCGCAGGCGGGAAGCGGAGTTCACAGGAAGCGGAACAAGCAAGCCTCCTTCGGGCAAGTAGATGCAGCCAACTAGCCTGTGTTTGGAAGCCTCTACTTGGAAGGAATGGTTAGCTTCTCCAAAAGAAGACCTCCAGATCTGCTCAGAAGATGGAAATTCCAGAGGCAGGGTCGAGGTTCCTGACTGTCCTTTACCAGCCTTGCAAAGACATTTCTAGATTCTAGCGTTATTTTCCATGAAGGAGCAGGCTTCAGGAATATGTCAGACTTGACTGGCGCCTTACTGGCCTCAGCTCAGCTATCGCCTTTCCGTTCAAACTAGGACAAGGGCCTACTTGGTGAAGGGTAAGGGTCTGCTTCTTTCCAAACTGCCAAAGGCTACAGCAAAGAGACCTCTGTCAAAGAGAGGGAAGTGGAAGCGGATGGATTCTCAAACAGGTGCTTTGCCACAAAGCATCTGTACCCCACGGAGAGAATCAGGCTGCATTTGCCCCTATGTTGGGTGTGTAGCTTCAAACACAGAGGTGTTTCTATAGGAGCCCAGAATGTTCCTGGGAGATGAGGTTCACTAGAGCTCTGCTACAGAGCATAGACCTGTCCATATGGTTTTGCCTTCCCCTGTGAGTTGGGTTCCCGATGTTCGCCCCAGCTCCGAGGAAGAAACCCCTGAGAAAACACCTCCAGGAACTGCTTTTCGTCCAGACTGGGAAACGCAGTTCACAGAAGGCAAGGCAAGCGAGCCTCCTGCAGAGAAAAAGAGGCCTTACTGCCCCTGGAGGAGCAGGCTGCAAGAGTGTGTGAGACCTGACTGGTGCCTTACTGGCCTCAGCTCCGCCATTGCATGTTCCTCTGAACTAGGACCCAGGCCTACTAGGAGAAGGGTTTGGGTGCGGATTTCTAAAAAACTGCCAAGGGCTACAGCAATGAGAACTCTCTCAGAGATAAGGGAGAGAATTGTATGGATTCTCAAGCTGTTTTCTGAACAACAGCGTTAAACCTTCACAGAGGGAATCAGGCTCTCTGACCCCATAAGTTGTCCCTGTAGGAACCAAGAACGTTCGTCAAAGACTGAGGTTCACTAGAGCTCTCTTAGAGAGCAAAGACTTGTTCATGTAGTTTTGCTTTCCTCTGTATGTGTGGGTCTCCGGGCATAACCTCAGCTCCGTGGAAACAACCCCTGAGCAAAGATCTCCAAGATCTGCTTTTCCCCCATGCTGGGAACCAGGGATCATAGGAGGCAGGAAAAGCAAGCCTCCTTCGGGCAAGAAGAGGCAGCCAACTAGCCTGTGTTTGGAAGCCTATATTTGCAAGGAATGGGTTAGCTTCTCCAGAAGGAGACCTCCAGATCTGCTCAGAAGATAGATATTCCAGAGGCAGGGTCGAGGTTCCTGACTGCCCTTTGCCAGCCTTGCAAAGACATTCCTAGATTCTAGCGCTATTTTCCATGAAGGAGCAGGCATCGGGAATATGTCAGAGTTGACGGCTGCCTTACTGGCCTCAGCTCAGCTATTGCCTTTCCTTTCAAACTAGGATCAGGGCCTACTTGGTAAAGGGTAAGGGTCTGCTTCTTTCCAAACTGCCAAGGGACACAGCAATGAGACCTCTGTCAAGGCGAGGGAAGCGTAAGCGGATGGATTCTCAAACAGGTGCTTTGCCACAAAGCATCAGCACCCCACGGAGAGAATCAGGCTCCCTGTGCCCCTATGTTCGGTGTGTAGCTTTACACACAGAGGTGTCTCTGTACGAGCCAAGAATGTTCCTAAGAGATGAGACACACTAACGTCTCCTACAGAGCATAGACTTGTCCGTGTAGTTTTGCCTTCCCCTGTGAGTTTGGTCCCCGAGGTCCACCCCAGCTCCGGGGAAACAACTCCTTAGAAAAGATCTCCAGGAACCGCTTTTCGCCCAGGCTGGGAAACGCAGTTCACAGGAGGCAAGGCAAGGAGACTCCTGCAGGGAAAAAGAGGCCTTACTGTCCCTGGAGGAGCAGGCTACCAGAATGTGTGACACCTGACTGGTGCCTTACTGACCTCAGCTCCGCCATTGCATGGCCATCCAAACCAGGACCCAGGCCTACTTGGAGAAGGGTTTGGGTGCGGATTTCTAAAAACTGCCAAGGGCTACAGCAATGAGAACTCTCTCAGAGGTAAGGGAGAGCATTGTATGGATTCTCAAGCTGTTGTTTGAATGACAGCTTCAAAGCTGCAAAGAGAGAATCAGTCTCTCTGTGCCCCCTTGTTGGGTACGCAGCTTCACACACAGGGGTGTCTCCATAGGAGTCAAGAACGTTCCTGACAGAGTAAGTTTCACTTAGAGGTCTCCTGGAGAACAAAGACTTGTCCATGTGGTTTTCCTTCCCCTGTGCAATTGGGTCTCTGGTCTCGGCCCCAGCTCCATGGAAAAAACCCCTGAGAAAAGATCTTCAATATCCGCTTTTCCCAGAGCCTGGGAAGCTGGGTTCATAGGAGGCAGGAAAAGCAAGCCTCCTTCGGGCACGAAGAGGCAGCCGACCGGCCTGTTTTTGGAAGTCTCAATATGGAAGGAATGAGTTAGATTCTCCTAAAGGAGACCTCCAGATCTGCTTAGAAGTCGGTAATTCCAGAGGCAGGGTGCAGGCTCCTGACTGCCCTTTGCCAGCCTTGCAGAGACATTCCTAGACTCCAGCGTTATTTTCCATGAAGGAGCAGGCTTCGGGAATATGTCAGACTTGACTGGCGCCTTATTGGCCTCAGCTCAGCTCTTGCCTTTCCTTTCAAACTAGGACAAGGGCCCACTTTATGAAAGGTAAGGGTCCTCTTCTTTCCAAACTGCCAAGGGCTACAGCAATGAGACCTCTGTCAAGGCGAGGGAAGCGTAAGCTGATAGATTCTCAAGCAGGTGCTTTGCCACAAAGCATCAGCACCCCACGGAAAGAATCTGGCTCCCTTTGCCCCTACGTTGCGTGTGTAGCTACACACACAGAGGTGTCTCGATAGGAGCCAAGAATGTTCCTGAGAGAGGAGGTTCACTGTTGGGGGCCAGAGTGAGGCACTCCGCCCATGGCAAAGGTCATGAGGAAGGAGGCTCGACATACGCAAAGGCGGGATCGAGCCTCAGGAGTCCCCCTGGAAATCCTCGAGCATCTACCCCCATCACCAGAGCCTGCCTACCTTACTACTTTGTGCTCTCACCTACACCTCTGACTTTACGGGGGGCTGTCCCCCACCACCTCTTTCGGAGAAGGAGTTAACCTAGAGCTCCAGTTGATAAAAACCCCTGGGTGTGACAAGAGTGTTTTAACCTACAAACTCCTCTGAAGGTTCTCTAGCCTGCCTGACAGGCTTGTCCGGCCACATGTGATTGCTCACAGCCTCCCAACCATGAGAGGCACGAGATGCTTTAAACCTTCTAAAAACAGGTTCCTTAGAAAAGTTAGAAAATTATTAGTATAAGTATAATGGGCTGATTAGAAATCATATTGGTGAAGGGTTTTTCATTTGTTGAGCTGATGTTTACTGCTAAGTCTCCACATCCCCTGCCCTTCTACACATTAATGAATATATAGAAGAAATAAGTATTAACCTTTGATATAAATCACGTTAGACCTTAGGCTAAGTAAATTCTTTCCTTAACTAAAACCCACTACACCCTCACCCTATAGGAATGTAACTTTATTTGGGTGGCGTCTGTTTTAAGAATAATCACCCCTGGAGAAATAAGTGTCCTGGTTGACTGACCACTGTCACAAGGAGAGGGTCGTAAATTGTCAGCAGGCCCCCCGGCCAGAAGATGATGTAACACCCCCAAGACCTCTGTATACTTTTGTATGAAGCACCTGACTTTGATAAAAGTCAGGACTGCTGACCCCACGTGACTTTGGCATAACATCTCAGTGTATAAAAGTAGACCATGGAAAATAAAGAATTGGGATCAGTTTCTCGAAATACTGGTCTCCCCATGTCTCTCTCTCTCTCTCACTCTGGTTGAGTCTCCATCTGGAGCGCGGAACCCACCAAGCTTACTAATTTTGCCTGGGCTTCTAAGATCCGACCGGGGAGGCCTCAGTGTCTCCTCTCCTTCGGGAGAACGGAAGGACGCCTGCGGCCTACGTAAGTGGTGCAAGCTTCTTGTCTTGAAGTTTTATTGGTCCCCCGCGTAAACCAAGCTACTCAGCCTCTTTTCTCCACTGAATTTTCCTACTGAGCTATCCTCATTTTATTACTCTTTATATCCTTAATTAACGTTTAATTAAGCAGTTGTTCCCTGACCCTCGCCTACGCCGTCTCTGCTTCGAATACCCTGGATCAGCTGGGGCTGGACCCCAGCAGTTCACTAGAGATCTCCTACAGAGCATAGACCTGTCCATTTGGTTTTGCCTTCCCCTGTGAGTTGGGTCCCCGAGGTCCGCCCCAACTCCGGGGAAACAGCCCCTGAGAAAAGATCTCCAGGAACTGCTTTCCGCCCAGGCTGGGAAACGCTGTTCACAGGAAGTAAGGCAAGCGAGCCTCCTGAAGGGAAATAGAGGCCTTACTGTCCCTGGAGGAGCAGGCTGCCAGAGTGTGTGACACCTGACTGGTGCCTTACTGGCCTCAGCTCCGCTATTGCATGTTCATCTGAACTTGAACCCAGGCCTACTTGGAGAAGTGTTTGTGTGCCGATTTCCAGAAACTGCGAAGGGCTACAGCAATGATAACTCTCTCAGTGGTAAGGGAGAGCATTGTGTGAATTCTCAATTTGTTGTTTGAACGACAGCGTCAAAGCTGCACAGAGAGAATCAGGTCTCTGTGTCTCTATGTTGGCTATGCAGCTTCCCACACAGAGATGTCCCCGTTGGAGCCAAGAACATTCCCCATAGAGTGAGGTTCACTAGAGCACTCCTAGAGAGCAAAGACTTATCCATGCGGTTTTCCCTTCCCCTGTGCGTGTGGGTCTCCGGGATCGGCCCCTGCTCCGTGGAAACAGCCTCTGAGAAAAGATCTCCAAGAACCTCTTATCCCCCAGGCTGGGAAGCGGAGTTCGCAGGAGGTGGGATAAGCAAGCTTCCTTCGGCAAGAAGAGACAGCCAACCGGCCTGTGTTCGGAAGCCTATATTTGCAAGGAATGGGTTAGTTTCTCCTGACCGAGACCTCCGGATGTGCTGAGAAGATAGAAATTCCAGAGGCAGGGTCGAGGTTCCTGACTGCCCTTTGCCAGCCTTGCAAAGACATTCCCAGATTCTAACGTTATTTTCCATGAAGGAGCAGGCATCGGGAATATGTCAGACTTGACTGGCGCCTTACTGGCCTCAGCTCAGCTACTGCCTTTCCATTCAAACAAGGACAAGGGCCTACTTGGTGAAGGGTAAGGGTCAGCTTCTTTCCAAACTGCCAAGGACTACAGCAATGAGACCTCTGTCAAGGTGAGGGAAGCCTATGCGGATGGATTCTTAGCAGGTGCTTTGCCACAAAGCATCAGCACCCACGGAGAGAATCAGACTCCCTTTGCCACTATGTTGGGTGTGTAGCTTCATGCACAGAGGTGTCTCTGTAGAAGCCAAGAATGTTCCTGAGAGATGAGGTTCACTAGAGCTCTCCTACAGAGCATAGACCTGTCCATGTGGTTTTGTCTTCCCCTGTGAGTTGGGCCCCCGAGGTCCGACCCAGCTCCAGGGAAACAGCCCCTGAGAAAAAAATCTCCAGGAACAGCTTTGCGCCCAGGCTGGGAAATGCAGTTCACAGGAGGCAAGGCAAGCGAGCCTCCTGCAGGGAAAAAGAGGCCTTACTGCTCCTGGACGATCAGGCTGCAAGAGTGTGTGAGACCTCACTTGTGCCTTACTGGCCTCAGCTCCGCCGTTGCCTGTTGTTCCGAGCTAGGACCCAGGCCTACTTGGAGAAGGGTTAGGGTGCGGATTTCTACAAACTGTCAAGGACGACAGCAATGAGAATTCTCTTAGCAGTAAGGGAGAGCATTGTATGGATTCTCAAGCTGTTGTTTGAATGACAGCTTCAAAGCTACACAGAGAGAATCAGGGTCTCTGTTCCCCTATTTTGGCTGTGCAGCTTCACACACAGAATTTGACTCTGTTGGAGCCAGAAATATTCCTGAAAGACTTAGGCTCACCAAAGCTGTCCTCCAGAGCAAAGACATTGGATGTGGTTTTGCCTTCCCTTGCCAGTATGGGTCCCCTAGCTTGGCCCCAGCTCCGGGGATACAGCCTCTGAAAAAAATCTTGCAAGAAGCGATTTTTCCTCCAGGCTGTTAAGCGGAATTCGCAGTTTGCAAGTTAAGGAAGCCTGCTTTGTGGAAGAGCAAGCAGCCAACTGGCCCTGTGTTAGGAAGCCTGTATTTGAAAGGAATAGGTTAGCTTCTACAGCGGGAGAACCTCAGATCTGCTCAGGGGGCTGAAATACTAGAGTCAGGGTCGAGGTTCTCCCTTGTCCTTTGCGCACCTTGCAAAGACATTCCTAGCTTCTAGCGTTAGTGTCCCTGTAGTAGCAGGCTGCAGGAGCGTGTGATAAATGACTGCCGCGTTCCTGTCCTCAGCTCCGCTATTGACTTTCTATTCGAACTAGAACCCAGGCCTACTTTGAGAGGGGTTAGGGTCCAGTGTTTCCAAACTGCCAAGGGCTACGGCAATGCGAGCTCTGTCAGAGGTAAGAAAAGAGCAATTGGTTGGATTCTTCAGCTGCTGCGTGGCTGCACAGCTTCCGCGCCGCATGGAGAGCATGAGGCTCCTTGTGGCCCTATTTTGGGTACGCAGCAACATGCACACAGAATGTCTGTGTTCACTTATGTACAGGCTTATGTACACTAGAGCTCTCCTACAGAGCAAAGACCACTCAGTGGGCTCCAAGTGATACCTGTCGCGGCTCGAGAAGAGAGTGGAGTCCTTTGCTTCCCCTCGAGATGAGGCCTGACTCCCCGGGTGAGTATAGAATGCAACCCCAAATCCCTGTCGCCTATGGAGAGGAACATTAAGTCCTGGATACAAGCCTAGATGAGGTCTAGTTTGCCCTTCAGTGAATGGAGCCCAATCCACAGCTCTCCCTGGCAACTCGAATGGAAGATTAGACTTCCTGGGCCAACACAAGAGGAAGCCTGAATTCCCCGTCGTAACTCGAGAATCCCACCGAAACTCGAGAAAATCCACGTGCTTCCCTCGTCATCGCAAGATGAGGCCCTTTGTCCGCTACAGCATCTCAAGAGAAGTCCCACGTTCCATCCTGAAGTGCGAAACGGTACTTGGCACCCTTGATGCGACCCCAAAAGTTCCGCGACATACCAGACTCACTCAAGGGGAACACCGAGGTTCCCGGCACCACTTCATCTGACCCCTTCTCCTCTCCTGATTGCGACAGGAGGGTCGACTCCCCTTCTCTGTCTGCAAGGGGTTCCCGACCTTCCGGGCGCACCTCAGGATGAGGCCGGTCTCATGAGGAAGTTCGAGACGTAGCCTCGTGGGTGGTGCCACATGTCGAAAGACCCCAATTTCACGGTCCACTCTTGAAAAGAACCCGATGCCAGCACACCTCTTTGAAGGAAAACCTGTGGATGAAGGCACAACACGAAGGGGCACTGACACCCGCGTGCATCGTCCAGAAAAACCCGCAGGTCCCACAGACATTTCGACAAGTGGCCTGTCACCCTGTAAACAACTCGAAAGGCAAACGAAGGTCCATTCCTCAACAGAAGACTAGGTGTGACTCTCTTGTCCCTACTCTGCAGGGACCATGGGATCCGAGTCAGAAACGGAGAGGAAGCCTGAGGTTCCTGCGTCCACTCGAGATGAGGCCCTCTTCCATTGCACCACACCCAGTGGAGTCCCGAGAGGCCCCTACCAACTCCACAGTATCCCTGAGTTCTCAGAGGCACAATGAGAAGCTCCCTGAGGTCACAGGCACAAGTCGAGGGAACCCTGGGTTTTCTGCCATGACTCGAGAAAGACCTCGAGAGTGCTTCAAAATGTGTTGAGTCGCGATTCCCCTACCATGACTCGAGAGCCATGACACGCGCCCCCTCTTCACGCGCATGGAGACCTGACTAACCTGGCACTGCACGAGAGGCTCCCTGAGATCCTCATCGTACCTCGTGAGGAAACCCACACTGCCGCGGCAGCTCGAGGAAACACATGAGACACCCCGGTCATCGCGAGATGAGGGCCTTATATTCCTGCATGGCCTGGAGACCAATCACGAGTCCTCCCTCCAAACTGAAGAGCAGGCTGGACTCCGTTGAGGCCGCTCAGGGGGCTCCAACAGATCCTTGTCGCGACTCAAGAGGAGAGCGCAGTCCTTGGCTTCCCCTCGAGATGAGGTCTGACTCCCCGGGGGAGCCTGGAATGCAACCCCGAGATGCCTGTTTCCCTGGAGAGGAATAGTAGGTCCTGGACACACGCCTAGGTGAGGTCTCTTCGGCCCTGCAGTGACTCGAGCGCAACCCCCAGATTTCCCTTGCAACTCGAGGGGAAGATTGGGCTTCCCAGGGCCAACCCAAGAGGAAGGCTGAGATCCCCATTGTAACTCGAGAATCCCGCCGCAACTCGAGAAAAACCACGTGGTTCCCAACTCTTGGCAAGATGAGACCCTTGCCCGCGACGGCGTCTCAAGGGAAGTCCCCTCTTCAGCCCTGAAGGGCGGAAAGGATCCTGTCCGCCTTCATGCGACCCCCAAAAGTTCCCCGACACGCCGGGTTCCCTCGAGGGGAACACCGAGGATCCCGGCACCGCTTCCTCTGAGCCCCTTCTCCCCTCCTGATCGCGACAGGAGAGTCGATTCCCCTGCGTGGTCTGGAAGGGGTTCCCGGCCTTCCCGGCGCACCTAAGGATGAGGCCGGCCTCACGAGGAAATTGGAGACGAGCCACTTGGGTGGTGCCACATGCCCAACGCCCCCGATTCCCCGGTCCGCTCTTGAGAAGGACCCGAGGCCCGGACCCCTCTTCGAAGGCAACCCTGTGGGTGAAGGCACAACACGAAGGGGTACTGCCAACCCCGTGCACCGTCCTCAAAGACCCGCGGGTTCCACACACAGCTCGACGAGGGGCCTGAGACCCCCTGAGCAACTCGAGAGGCAAGCGGGGTTCCCTTCTTCAGACAAGACGAGGCCTGACTCTCCAGTCCCAACTCTGCAGGGACCCTGCGGTCGGAGTCCGAAACGGAGAGGAAGCCTGAGGTTCCTGCCTCCCCTCGAGCTGAGGCCCTCTTCCATTGCGCCAGACCCAGCGGAGTCCCGAGGGTCACCGCCAACTCCACAGGATCCCTCGCCTCTCAGAGGTACCCTGGGAAGTTCCCTAAGGTTCCCGGCAGAAGGCGAGGGAAACGAGGGTTTCCCGCCGCCCTCCAACAAAGACTTCGAGAGTCCTTCTTCAACGCGTCTCGAGGCCCTAGTCCCCTCCCGCGACTCGAGAGCCATGACGCGCTCGCCCTCGCCACGCGCATGGAGACCTGACTTCCCTGGCGCCGCACGAGAGGCTCCCTGAGATTCTCATCGTGCCTCGGGAGAAAACCCCCAGGGGCGCCGCAGCTCGAGGAAACCCCTGAGACGGCCCCGTACTCGAGAGCTGAGGGCCTTCTTTTCCTGCATGGCCTGGAGAGCAATCCCGGGTCCTCTCTCCAAACGGAAGAGGAGTCTGGTCAATTGAGGCTGCTCAGGAGGCTCCAAGAGACCCGCGTCGCGACTCGAGAGGAGAGCGGAATTTTGGCTTTCCCTCGAGACGAGGCCTGACTCCCCGGGGGAGCCTGGAATGCAACCCCGAGATCCCTGCCTTCCCTGGAGAGGAATATTAGGTCCCGGACACACGCCTAGGTGAGGTTTCTTGGGCCCTGCAGTGACTCGAGCGCAACCCCCAGCTTTCCCTCGCAACTCGAGTCGAAGTTTGGCCTTCCCAGGGCCAACCCAAGAGGAAGCCTGAGATCCCCGTCGTAACTCGAGATTCCCTCCGCAACTCGAGAAAAACCACGGGGTTCCCACCTCTTGGCAAGATGAGGCCCTTGCCCGCGACGGCGTCTCAAGGGAAGTCCCCTCTTCCGCCCTGAAGGGCGAAACGGTCACTGACAGCCTTCCTGCGACCCCCAGTTCACCGACACGCCGGGTTCCCTCGAGGGGAACACCGAGGGTCCCGGCACCGCTTCATCTGAGCCCCTTCTCCCCTCCGGATTGCGACAGGAGAGGCGATTCCCCTGCGTGGTCTGGAAGGGGTTCCCGGCCTTCCAGGCGCACCTCAGGATGAGGCTGGCCTCACGAGGAAATTCGAGACGAGCCACGTGGGTGGGGCCACATGCAGAATGCCCCCGATTCCCGGGTCCGCTCTTGAGAAGGACCCGAGGCCCGGACCCCTCTTCGAAGGCAACCCTGTGGGTGAAGGCACAACACGAAGGGGCACTGCCACCCCCGTGCATCGTCCGCAGAGTCCCGCGGGTTCCACACACAGCTCGACGATGGACCTGAGACCCCCTGAGCAACTCGAGAGGACAGCGGGATTCCCTTCCTCAGACAAGACGAGGCCTGACTCTCCTGTGCCAACTCTGCAGGGACCCTGCGGTCGGAGTCCGAAACGGAGAGGAAGCCTGAGGTTCCTGCCTCCCCTCGAGGTGAGGCCCTCTTCCGTTGCGCCAGACCCAGTGCAGTCCCGAGAGGCCCCGCCAATTCCTCCGGATCCCTCGCCTCTCAGAGGCACCCTGGGAAGTTCCCTAAGGTCCCCGGCAGAAGGCGAGGGAAACGAGGGTTTCCCACCGCCCCCCGAGAAAGACCTCGAGAGTCCTTCTTCAACGCATCTCGAGGCCCTAGTCCCCTCCCGTGACTCGAGAGCCATGACGCGCTCCCCCTCGCCACGCGCATGGAGTCCTGACTTCCCTGGCGCCGCACGAGAGGCTCCCTGAGATCCCCGTCGTGCCTCGGGAGAAACCCCACACTGGCGCCGCAGCTCGAGAAAACCCACGAGACGCCCCCGTTATCGTGAGATGAGGGCCATCATTAACTGCATGGCCTGGAAGGCAATCCCAAGTCGTCTCTCCAAACTCCACGGGAGGCTTGACTCACTAAGGCTACCCAGTGCGCTCAATAGGTACCCGTCGCGACTCGAGAGGAAAGCGGAATACTTTGCTTCCCCTAGAAACAAGGCCGGACTTCCTGGGTGAGTCTGGAATGCCACCCCGAGATCCCTGTCACCCCTGGAGAGGAATATTCGGTCCTGGACACAAGCCTAGATATGGTCTATTTTGCCCCGCAGTGACTTGAGTGGGATCCCAGCTCACCCTCGCAACTCGAATGGAAGATTGGACTTCCATGGGCCAACACAGGAGGAAATCTGAATTCCCCGTCGAAACTCGAGACTCCCGCCGCAATGCGAGCAAAAGCACGTGATTCACTCGTCATCCCAAGATGAGGCCCTGGCCCGCTACAGCGTCTCAAGTGAAGTCCCACGTTCCGTCTTGAAGTGCGAAATGCTACTTTTCACCCTTGATGTAACCCCAAAAGTTCCCCAACACACCGTTCTCACCGAGGGGAACACCGAAGTTCCCGGCACCACTTCATCTGATCACTTTCTCCCCTCCTGATCACGACAGGAGGGTATATTCCCCTGCTTTGTCTGGAAGGAGTTCCCGCCCATCCCGGCGCACCTAAGGATGAGGCCTTTCTCAGGAGGAAATTCGAGACGTAGCCTCGTGGGTGGTGCCACATGCCGAAAGACCCCGATGGTGCGGTCCAATCTGGATAAGAACCCGATGCCCGGACACCACTTCGAAGGCAACCCTGTGGATGAAGGCACCACAGAAGGGTTACTAAAACTCCCGTGCATCGTCCAGAAAAACCCACAGGTTCTACACACAGCTCGACAAGTGGAATGTCACCCCGTGAACAGTTCTATAGGCAAGCAGAGTTCGATTCCTCCACACAAGATGAGGCCTGACTCTCCTGTCCCAACTCTTCAGGGACCCTGCCATCCGAGTTAGAAATGGAGAGGAAACCTGAGGTTCCTGTCTCAACTCGAGGTGAGGCCCTCTTCCATTGCACCAAACCCAGATGAGTCGCGAGAGGCCCCTCCCAACTCCACAGTATCCCTGAATTCTCAGAGGCACATTGAGAATCTACCTGAGGTCACCGGCACAAGTCAAGGGAACCCAGGGTTTCCTGCTGCGACCCGAGAAAGACCTTGAGAGTCCTTCAGCGCGTCTTGAGGCCCGATTCCCCTACCATGACTCGAGAGCAAAGACCCGCTCCCCATCGCCATGCGCATGGAGACCTGACTTCCCTGACGCCTGAAGAGAGTCTCCCTGAGCTCCCCGTCGTACCTCTTCGGAAACCCCATTCAGGCACCGCAGCTCGAGAAAACCCACGATACGCCCCCGTCATCACGAGATGAGGGACTTCTTTCCTGCCTGGCGTGGAGAGCAAAACCGAGTCCTCTCTCCAGACTCCACAGGAGGCTTGACTCTCTTTAGGCCTCTCAGTTGGCTCCAAGAGATACCTGTCAGGACTTGAAGGGAGAGAGGAGTCCTTTGCTTCCCCTCGAGATGAGGCCTGACTCCCCGTGTGAGTCTGGAATGCAACCCCGAGTTCCTGTCACACCTGGAGAGGAAAACTCTGTCCTGGACACAAGCCTAGATGAGGTCTATTTTGCACTGCAGTTACTAGAGAGCAATCGCCAGCTCTCCCTCGCAAATCGAATTGAAGATTGGACTTCCCTGGGCCAATACAATTGGAAGCCTGAATTCGACATCGTAACTCGAGAATCCCGCCGAAACTCGAGAAAATCCACGTGGTTCCCCCATCAGCGCTAGATGAGGCCCTTGCCCGCTACAGCGACTCAAGAGAAGTCCCACGTTCTGTCTTGAAGTGCGAAACGGTACTTGGCACCCTTGATGCAATCTCAAAATTCCCCGACATACCGGTCTCACTCGAAAGGAACACCGAGGTTCCCGGAACCACTTCATTTGAGCTCCTTCTGCCCTCGTGATCGTGACAGGAGTGTTGATTCCCCTGCTATGTCTGGAAGGCGTTCCCGACCTTTCCAGCGCGCCTAAGGATGAGGCAGGTCTCAGGAGGAAATTCGAGACATAGCCTCGTGGGTGGTGCCACAAGCCGAAAGACCCCGATTTCCCGGTCTACTCTTGATAAGAACGCGATGCCCTGACACCTTTACGAAGGAAAACCTGTGGATGAAAGCACAACACGAAGGGGCACTGACACCCTCGTTTATCATCCAGAAAAACCCGCAGGTTACAAACACAGTTCAACAAGTGGTCTGTCACCCCATGAACAACTCGAGAGGCAAGTGGAGTTCCATTCCTCCACACAAGACGAGACCTGATTTTCTGTACCAACTCTGCAGGGAAACTGCGATCCGAGTCAGTACCGGCGCAAGGAAACCCAGGAGAGGAAACATGAGGTTCCTGCCTCCACTCGAGATGAGGCTCTCATCCATTGCACCAAACCCAGTGGAGTCCAGAGAGGCTCCTCCCAACTCCACAGTACCCCTGACTTCTCAGAGGCACCCGGAGAAGCTCCATGAGGTCACCGGCACATGTCGAGGGAACCCAGGGTTTCCTGCCACAATGCGAAAAAGACCTCAAGAGTCCTACTTCAACGTGTCTTGAAGCCCGAATCTGCTTCCATGGCTCTATAGAAATGACACGCACCCCCTCGCCATGCACATGGAGACCTGACTTCCCTGGCGCCATAAGAGAGGCTCCCTGAGCTCCCTGTTGTACCTGGTGAGAAACCCCACACTGACGCCGCAGCTTGAGAAAACCCACCATACGCCCCTGTCATCGCGAGATGAGGGCCTTCTTTTCCTGCATGGCCTGGAGAGGAATACCGAATCCTCTTTTCAAACTCCACAGGAGGCTTGACTCCCTTTAGGCCACTTAGTGGGCTCCAAGAGATACCCATCGCGACTCGAGAGGAGAATGGAGTCCTTTGCTTCCCCTCGAGACAAGGCCTGACTCACCAGGTGGGTCTGGAATGCAACCCCGAGATCCCTGTCTCCCCTGGAGAGGAACATTAGGTCCTGGAAACAAGCCTAGATGAGGTCTCTTTTGCCCTTCTGTAACTCGAGAGCAATCCCCCGCTCTCCCTGACAACTCGAATGGAAGATTGGACTTCCCTGGGCCAACACAAGAGGAAGCCTGAATTCCCCTTCGTAACTCGAGAATCCCGCCGCAACTCGAGAAAAAGCACTCTGTTCCCTCGTCATCGCAAGATGAGGCCCTTGCCCGCTACAGCTTCTCAAGAAAAGTCCCACGTTCCGTCTTGAAGTGCGAAACGATACTTGACACCCTTGATGTGACCCCAAAAGTTCCCCAAAATATCGGTCTCACTCGAGGTGAACACCGAGGTTCCCGGCACCAGTTTATCTGAGCCCCTTCTCCCCTCCTGTTCGTGATAGGAGGGTCACTTCCCCTGCTTTGTTTGTAAGGGGTTCCCGACCTTCACGGGGCACTTCAGGATGAGGCCGGTCTCACGAGGAAATTCGAGACGTAGCTCGCGGGTGGTGCCACATGCCAAAAGACTATGATTTCCCTGTACACTCTTCATAAGAACCCGATGCCTGGACACCTCTTCGAAGGCAACCCTGTGGATGAAGGCACAACACAAAGGGGCACTGACACCCTCATGCATCGTCCGGAAAAACCCGCAGGTTCCACATACAGCTCAACAAGTGGCTTGTCACCCCTGAAGAACTCGAGAGGCAAGTGGGGTTTCATTCCTCTACACAAGACGAGGCCTGACTCTCCTGTCCCAACTCTGCAGGGACTTTGCGAGGCGAATCAGACCAGCGCCAGTGAAGTCACGAGAAGAACGCTGAGGTTCCTGCCTCCACTCGAGATTAGGACCTCTTCCATTGCACGAAAACCAGTGGAGTCCCGAGAGACGCGTCCCAGCTCCACAGTATCCCTGACTTCTCAGAGGCACCCTGAGAAGCTCCCTGAGGTCACCAGCACAATTCGTGTGAACCCAGGGTTTACTGCCGCCACCATAGAAAGAACTCAAGAGTCCTTCTTCAACGCATTTTGAGGCCTGATTCCCCTACCATGACTCGAGGGCAATGACGCGCTCCCTCTGCTACACTCATGAAGCCCTGACTTCCCTGGCGCCACACGAGAGGCTCCCTGAGCTCCCTGTCATACCTCGTGAGAAACCCCACACTGGCGCCGCAGATAGAGAAAACCCACGAGACGCCCCCGTTTTCGCGACATGACGGCCTTCTTTTCTAGCATGGCCTGGAGATCAATCCCGAGTCCTCTCTCCAAACTCCACAGTAGGCTTGACTCCCTTTTGGTCACTCAGTGGATTCCAAGACATACCCGTCGCGAGTCGAGAGGAGAGTGGAGTCTTTTCCTTCCCCACAAGGCGAGGCCTGACTCCTCGGGTGAGTCTGATATGCGAACCGGAGATCCCTGTCGCCCCTGGAGAGAAACATTAGGTCCTGGACACAAGCCTAGATGAGGTCTCTTTTTTCCTGCAGTGACTCGAGAGCAATCCCCAACTCTCCCTCGCAACTCAAATGGAAGACTGGACTTCCCTGGGCCAACAGAAGAGGAAGCCTGAATTTCCCGTTGTAACTCAAGAATCCCGCCACAACTCGAGAAAAACCACATCGTTCCCTATTCATCGCAAGATGCGGCCATTGCCGCTACAGCGTCTCAAAAGAAGTCTTACGTTCCATCTTGAAGTGCGATACGGTACTTGGCACCTTTGATGCGACACCAAAAGTTCCCCAACACACTGGTCTCACTGGAGGGGAACACCGAGGTTCCCGGCATCACCTCATCTGTGCCCCTTCTCCCCTCCTGATCGAGACAGGAGGGTCGATTCCCCTGCTTTGTCTGCAAGGGGTTCCGACCTTCGCAGCGCACCTCAGGATGACGCCGGTCTCACGAGGAAATTCGAGACGAACCACGTGGGTGGTGCCACATGCCGAACGCCCCCGATGCCCCGGTCCGCTCTTGAGAAGGCCCTGAGGCCCGGACCCCTCTTCCAAGGCAACCCTGTGGGTGAAGGCACAACACGAAGGGGTACTGACATCCCCATGCATAGTATGGAAAAACACGCAGATTCCAAACACAGATTGACAAGTGTCCTGTCATCCCTTGAAGAACTAGAGAGGCATGCGGAGTTCCTTTCCTCCACACAAGAGAAGGCCTGACTCTCCTTTCCCAACTCTGCAGGGACCGTGCGATCGGAGTCAGAAATGTAGATGAAACCTGACGTTCCTGCATCAACTCGAAATGAGGCCCTGTTCCATTGTGCCATACCCAGTGGAGTTCCGAGAGGCCCCTCCCAAATCCACAGTATCCCTGATTCTCAGAGGCACCCTCAGAAGTTCTCTGCGGTCACTGGCACAAGTCGAGTGAACCCAGGGTTTCCTGCTGCATTCTGAGCAAGACCTCGAGAGACCTTCTTTACCGCATCTTGAGGCCCGATACCCTACCATGACTGGAGAGCAATGACGCATTCCCCTCGCCACGCCCATTGAAACCTAACTTCCCTGGCGCCACACGAGAGGCTCCCTGCGCTCCCCGTCCTACCTCATGAAAACCCCACACTGGCACCGCCGCTCGAGAAAACTCACGAGACGCCCCCATCATCGTAAGATGAGGGCCTTCTTTTCCTACATGACCTAGAGAGCAATCCCGAGTCCACTCTCCAAACTCCACTGGAGGCCTGACTCCCTTTAGGCCACTCAGTAGCCTCCAAGAGATACACGTCGCTACTCTAGAGGAGAGCGGAGTCCGTTGCTTCCCCTCGAGCAGAGGCCTGACTACTTGGGTGAGTCTGGAATGGGATCCCGAGATCCGTGTCGCCCCTGTAGAGGAAAACTCGGTCCTGGACACAAGCCTAAATGAGGTCTTTTTTGTCCTGCATTGACTCAAGTGCAATCCCCAGCTCTCCCTCCCAACTCGAATGGATGATTGGACTTCCCTGGGCCAACACAAGAGGAAGCCTGTATTCCCCGTTGTAATTCGAGAATCCCGCGGCAACTGGAGAAAAGCAACGTGGCTCCTCCGTCATCGAAATATGAGGCCCCTGTCAGCTATAGCGTCTCCAGGGAAGTCCCATGTTCCGTCTTGAAGTGTGAAACGGTAGTTGGCACCCTTGATGCGACCCCCAAATTTCCCTGACACCCCGGTCTCACTCGAGGAGAACATGGAGGTTCCCAGCACCGCTTCAGCTGAGCCTCTTCTCCCCTCCTGATGGAGATAGGAGGGTCGATTCCCCTGCTTTGTCTGGAAGGGGTTCCCAGACTTCCCGGCGAACCTCAGGATGAGGCCAGTCTCACGAGGGAAGTCGAGACGTAGCCTCGTGGGTTGTGCCACATGCCGAAAGACCCCGATTTCCTGGTCCGCTATTGATAAGATCCCGATGCCTGGTCACCTCTTCGAAGGTAACCCTGTGGATAAAGGCACAACACGAAGGGGCACTGACACCCCTCTGCATCGTCCCCCAAAACCGCAGGTTCCACATACAACTCGACAGGTGGCCTGTCATCCCGTGAACAACTCGAGAGGCAAGCGGAGTTCCATTACTCCACACAAGACGAGGTCTGACTCTCCTGTCCCAACTCTGCAGGGACCCTGCTATCCGAGTCAGAAATGGAGAGGAACCCTGACGTTACTGCCTCAATCCGAGATTAGGTCCTCTTCAATTGCACCAGTCCCTGTGATGTCCCGAGAAGCCCCTCTCAACTCCACAGTATCCCTGACTTCTCAGAGGAACCCCGCTAAGCTCCCTGAGGTCATGGGCACAAGTCGAGGGAACCCAGGGTTTCCTGCCACACCCCGAGAAAGACCTCGAGAGTTCTTCTTCGAAGCGTCTTGAGGCTTGATTCCCCTACCATGACTCGAGAGCAATGAGGCGCTCCCCCACGCCACGTCCATGGAGACCTGACTTCCGTGGCACCACAGGAGTCTCCCTGAGCTCCCCGTCCTATCTCGTGAGAAACCCCAACCAGGCACTGCACCTTGAGAAAACCCACGAGACGCCCCCGTCATCGCGAGATGAGGGCCTTCTTTTCCTGCATGGCCTAGAGAGCAATCCCGAGTCCTCTGTCCAAACTCCACAGGAGGATTAACTCCATTTAGGCCACTCTTGGGCTCCAAGGGATACCCGTCGCGACTCGAGAGGAGAGCGGAGTCCATTCATTCCCTTCGAGACGAGGCCTGACTCCCCGGGTGAGTCTGGAATGCAACCCCGAGATCCCTGTCGCCCCTGGAGAGAAAAACTCGGTCCTGGACACAAACCTAGATGAGCTCTATTTTGCCCTGCAGTGACTCGAGAGCAATCTCCAGCTCTCACTTGCAACTCGAATGGAAGACTGGACTTCCCTGGACCAACACAAGAAGAAACCTGTATTCCCCATCGTAACTCAAGAATCCTGCCGCAACTCGAGAAAAAACACGTGGGTCCCCCGTCAGCGCTAGATGAGGCCCTTGCCCACTACAGCGTCTAAAGATAAGTCCCAGGTTCCGTCTTGAAGTGCGAAACGGTACTTGGCACCCTTGATGCAACGCGAAAAGTTACCCGACTTTCACTCAAGGAGAGCACCGAGGTTCCCGGCACTACTTCATCTGAGCCCTTTCTCTCCTCCTGATCCCGAAAGGAGGGTCGATTCCCCTGCTTTGTTTGGAAAGGGTTCCTGGACTTTCCTGCGCGCCTCAGGATGAGGCCGGTCTCACGAGGAAATTCGAGACGTAGCCTCGTGGGTGGTGCAACATGCTGAAAGAACCCAATTTCCCGGTCCGCACTTGAGGAGAACCCGATGCCCGGACACCTCTTCGAAGGCAACCCTGTGGATGAAGGCACAACAGGAAGGAGCACTGACGCCCCCGTGCATCTCCGAAAAACCCGCAGGTTCCACACACATCACGAAAAGTGGTGTCATCCTTGAACAACTTGAGATGTAAGCGGAGTTCCATTCCTCCGCAGAACACGAGACCTGACACTCCTGAGCAAACTCAACAGGGACCCTGCGATCTGAGTCAGATCTGAGCCTCCAGGAAGTCAGGAGCAGAACCCTGAGGTTCCTGCCTGAACTCGAGATGAGGCCCACTTCCATTGCACCAAACCCAGAGGAGTCCCGAGAGGCCTCTCCCAAATCCACAGTATCCCTGACTTCTCAGAGGCACCCTGAGACGCTCCCTGAGGTCACCGGCACAAGTCAAGGGAACCCAGGGTTTCCTGCCGCAACCCTAGAAAGACATCGAGAGTTCTTTTTCTACCCGTCATGAGGCCCGATTCCCCTACCCTGACTTGAGAGCAATGACGCGCTCCCACTTGCCCCGCCAATGGAGACCTGACTTCCCTGTTGCCACACGAGAGGCTACCTGAACTCCCCGTCGTACCTCGTGAGAAACCCCACACTGGCGCCGCAGCTCGAGAAAACACACGAGATGCCCCCGTCATCTCGAGATGTGGGCCTTCTTTTCCTGCATGGCCTGGAGAGCAATCCCGAGTCCTCTCTCCAAACTGAAGAGGAGGGTTGACTCCCTTTAGACCACTCAGTGGGCTCCAAGAGATACGCGTCGCAACTCGAGAGGAGAGCCGAGTCCTTTGCTTCCCCTCGAGACGAGGCCTAACTCCCTGGGTGAGTCTGTAATGCAAACCCGAGATCCCTGTCGCCCTTGGAGAGGATCATTGGGTCCTGAACACAAGGCTAGATGAGGTCGCTTTTGCCCTGCAGTAACTCGAGAGCACTCCCCAGCTTTCCCTCGCAACCCGAATGGAATATTGGACCTCCCTGGGCCAACACAAGAGGAAGCCTGAATTCCCAGTAGTAATTCGAGAATTCCACCTCAACTTGAGAAAAACCACGTGGTTTCCCCTTCATTGCAAGATGAGGCCCTTGCCCGCTCCAGCGTCTCAAGAGTAGTCCCACGTTCTGTCTTCAAGTGCGAAATGATATTTGGCACCCTTAATGCTACCCCAAAAGTTCCCCGACATACGGGTCGCACTCGAGGGGAACACCGAGGTTCCTGGCACCACTTCATCTGAGCCCCTTCTCCCCTCCTGATCGCGAAAGGAGGGTCGATTCCCCTGCTTTGTCTGCAAGGGGTTCCCGACCTTCTCCACGCACCTCAGATGAGGCTGTCTCACGAGGAAATTCGAGACGTAGCCTCGATGGTGGTGCCACATGCCGAAAGACCGCGATTTCCCGATCCGCTCTTGATAAGAACGCGATGCCCAGACACCTATTCGAAGATAGTGTGGATGAAGGCACAACACGAAGGGGCACTGACACCCCCGTGCATCGTCCGGAAAAGACCGCAGGTTACTCATACAGCTCAACAAGTTCCTGTCACCCAGTGAACAACTCGAGAGGCAAGCGGAGGTCCATTCCTGCACACAAGACAAGGCCTGACTCACCTCTCCCAACTATGCAGGGGGCTGCGATTGGAATCAGAAATGGAGAGGAACCCTGAGGTTCCTGCCTCCCCTCGAGATGAGGCCCCCTTCCATTTCACCAAACCCAGTGGAGTCCCGAGAGGTCTTTCCCAACTCCACAGTATCCCTGACTTCTCAGAGGCACCCGGAGAATCTCCCTGAGGTCACCGGCACAAGTCGAGGGAACTCAGGTATTCTTGCCAAGACCCGAGAGAGATCTTGAGAGTCCTTCTTCAACGCATCTAGAGGCCTGATTCCCCTACCATGACTCGAGAGCAATGACGCGCTCCCCCTTGCCACACGCATCGAGACCTAACTTCCCTGGCGCCACACAAGAGGCTCCCTGAGCTCCCCGTCGTACCTCCTGAGAAACCAACACAGGCGCTGCAGCTCGGTAAAACCACTGAGACACCCCCCCCCCCGTCATCGTGAGATGAGGGCCTTCTTTTCCTGCATGTCCTGGAGTGCAATCCCGAGTCCTCTCTCCAAACTCCAGAGGAGGCTTGACTCCCTTTAGTCCACTCAGTGGGCTCCAAGAAATACGCGTCGCGACTCGAGAAGAGAGATAAGTCCTTTGTTTCCCCTCGAGACGACGCCTGACTCCTGGGTGAGTCTGGAATGCAACCCCAAGATCCCAGTCACCCCTTGAGAGGAACATTAGGTCCTAGACACAAGCCTGGATGAGGTTTCTTTTGCCCTGCAGTGACTCGAGCGCAACCCCCAGCTCTCCCTCGCAACTCGAATGGAAGATTGGGCTTCCCTGGGCCAACACAAGAGGAAGCCAGAAATCCCCTTCGTAACTCGAGAATCCCGCCGAAACTCGAGAAAAACCACGTGTTTCCAACGTCATCCCAAGATGAGGCCCTTGCTGCTATGGCCTCTCAAGAAAAGAACCACGTTCCGTCTTGAAGTGCGAAATGGTACTTTGCACCCTTGATGCGACACCAAATGTTCCTGGACACGCCGGTCTCACTCGACAGGAACACCTAGGTTCCCGCACCACTTCATCTGAGCACCTTCTCCCCTCCTGTTCGAGACAGGAGGGTCTATTCCCCTGCTTTGTTTGGAAGGGGTTCCCCACATTCCCGGTGCACCTCAGGATGAGGCCGGTCTCACGAGGAAATTCGAGACATAGCATCGGGGGTGGTGTCACATGCCGAAATACCCCGATTTCCCAGCCCACTCTTGAGAAGAACCCGATGCCCGGACACCTCTTCGAAGGCAACCCTGTGGACGAAGGCACAAAACGAAGGGTCACTGACACTCCCGTGCATCATTCGGTAAAAGCCGCAGGTTCCACACACAGCTCGACAAGAGGCCTGTCATCCCATGAACAACTCGAGAGGCAAGCAGAGTTCCATTCCTCCACTCAAGACGAGGCCTGACTCTCCGGTCCCAACTCTGAAGGGACCCTGCGATCGGAGTCCGAAATGGAGAGGAACCCTGAGGTTCCTGACTCCACTTGAGATGAGGCCCTCTTCCATTACACCAAAAACAGTGGAGGCCCGAGAGGCCCCTCCCAAATCCACAGTATCGCGACTTCTCAGAGGCACCCTTAGAAGCTCCCTGAGGTCACCGGCACAAGTCGAGGGAACACAGGGTTTCCTGACGCAACCTGAGAAAGACCTCGAAAATCCTCCTTCATGCGTCTTGAATCCCGATTCCCCTACCATGACTCGAGAGCAATGACGCGTTCCCCCTCGAAACTCGCATGGAGACTTGACTTCCCTGGCGCCACACGAGAGGCTCCCTGAGCTCCCCGTCATACCTCGTGAGAAATCCCACACTGGCTCCCCAGCTCGAGAAAACCCACGAGACGCCTCCGTCATCGCGAGATGAAGGCCTTCTTTTCCTGCATGGCCTGGAGAGCAATCTCGAGGCCTCTCTTCAAACTCCACAGGAGGCCTGACTCCCTTTAGGCCACTCTGTGGGCTCCAAGAGATACCCATTGGGACTCGAGAGGAGAGCGGAATTCTTTGCTTCCCCTATATACCAGGCCTGACTCCTCAGGTGAGTCTGGAATGCAACCCCGAGATCCCTGTCGCCCCTGGAGAGGAACATTAGGTCCTAGACACAAGCATAGATGAGGTCTCATTTGCCCTGAAGTGACTCGAGAGCAATCCCCTGCTGTCCCTCGCACCTCGAATGGAAGAATGGACTTCCCTGGGACAACACAAGAGGAAACCTGAATTCCCCATCGTAATTCGAAAATCCCGCCACAACTCGAGGAAAACCACGTGGTTCCCCCGTCATCGCAAGATGAGGCCCTTGCCAGCTACAGCGTCTCAGGAGAAGCCCCACGTTCCATCTTGAAGTTTAAAACGATAATTGGCAACCTTGATGTTACCACAAAAGTTCCCCGACACCCTGGTCTCACTCGAGGGGAACACCAAGGTTCGGTGCACCGCTTGTTCTGAGCCCCTTATCCCCTCCTGATCGCGATGGGAGGGTCGATTACCCTGCTTTGTCTGGAAGGGGTTCCGGACCTTCCCGGCGCACCTCAGGATGAGGCCGGTCTCACGAGGAAATTCGAGACGTAGCCTTGTGGTTGGTGCCACACGCCGAAAGACCCCGATTTCCCTGTCTGCTCTTGATAAGAACCCAATGCTAGGACACCTCTTCGAAGGCAATCCTGTGGACGAAGGCACAAAACGAAGGGGTCTGACACCCTCCTGCATCGTTGGAAAAGCCCGCAAGTTCCACATACAGATCGACAAGTGGCCTGTCACCCCGTGAACAACTCGAGAGGCAAGAGGAGTTAAATTCCTCCACACAAGACAAGGCCTGACTCTCCTGTCCCAACTCTGCATGGACACTGAGATCCGATTCAGAAATGGAGAGGAACCATGAGGTTCCTGCCTCAACTCGAGATAAGGCCCTCTTCTACTGCACCAAACCCAGTGGAGTTCGGAGCGGCCCCTCCCAACTGCACAGTATCCCTGACTTCTCAGAGGCACCCTGAGAAGCTCCCTGAGGTCACGGGCATAAGTCGAGGGAACCCAGGGTTTCCTGCCGTAACCTGAGAAAAATCTCGAGAGTCCTTCTTCACGCGTCTTGAGGCCCGATTCCCCTACCATGACTGGAGAAAAATGACGCGCTCCCCCTCGCCACGCGCATGAAGATCTGACTTCCCCGGCACCACATGAGAGTCTCCCTGAGCTCCCCATCGTACCTCGTGAGAAACCCCACACTGGCGCCGCAGCTCGAGAAAACCCACGAGACGCCCCTGTCATGGTGAAATGAGGGCCTTCTTTCCTGCATGACCTGAAGAGCAATCCCGAATCCTCTCTCCAAACTCCAAAGGAAGCTTGACTCCCTTTAGGTCACTCAGTGGGCTCCAAGAGATACCCGTCGATACTCAGGAGGAGAGCGGTGTCCTTTGCTTCCCCTCGAGATGAGGTCTGACTACGAGGGTGAGTCTGGAATGCAACCCTGGATCCCTGTCGCCCCTGGAGAGGAACCTTAGGTCCTGGACAAAAGCCTAGAGGAGGTCTCTTTGGCCCTGCAGTGACTCAAGCAAAACCCCTAGCTTTCCCTTGCAACTCGAATGGAAGATTGGCCTTTCTGAGCCAACACAAGAGGAAGCCTGAATTTCCAGTTGTAATTTGAGAAACCCGCCGCAACTCGAGAAAAATCACGTGGTTCCCTGTATTGCAAGATGAGGCCCTTGCCCCCTACAGCGTCTCAAGAGAAGTCTCACATTCCGTCTTGAAGTGCAAAACAGTACTTGGCACCCTTGATGTGACCCCAAAAGTTCCCCTATATACCGATCTCACTAGAGGGGACACTGAAGTTCCCGGCACCACTTCATCTGAGGCCTTTCTCCTCTCATGATCGCGATAGGAGGGTCGATTCCACTGCTTTGTCTCGAAGGGGTTCCCGACCTTCCCGGCGCACCTCAGGATGAGGCCGGTCTCACGAGGAAATTCGAGACGTAGCCTCGAGGGCCATACTACATGCCGAAAGATCCCGATTCCATGGTCCACTTTTGATCAAAACCAGACTCCTGGACACCTCTTCGAAGGCAAGCCTGTGGATGAAGGCACAACACGTAGGGGCACTGACACCCCGTGCATCTTCCGGAAAAACCCGCAGGTTCTCACACAGCTCCACAAGTGGTCTGTCACCTCGTGAACAACTCGAGAAGCAAGCGGAGTTCCATTCCTCCACACAAGACGATGCCTGACTCTCCTGTCACAACTCTAGGGACCTTGCGCACCGAGTCAGAAATGGAGAGGAAGCCTGAGGTTCCTGCCTCCACTCAAGACGAGGCCTTTTCCATTGCCGCAAAACCAGAGGAGTCCCGAGAGGCCCGTCCCAAATCCACAGTATGCCTGACTTCTCAGAGGCACCCTGAGAAGCTCCCTAAGGTCACCGGCAGAAGTCGACGGAACCCAGGGTTTCCTGCCCCAACCTGAGAAAGACCTTGAGAGTCCTGCTTTAACGTATCTTGAGGCCCGATTCCCGTACCATATCTCGAGAGCAATGACGCGCTCCCCCTTGCCATGCGCATGGAGACCTGACTTCCCTGGCGCCACACGAAAGGCTCTCTGAGCTTCCCGTCGCACCTCATCAGAAACCGCACACTGGCACCACAGCTCGAGAAAACCAACAAGACGCCCCTGTCATCGCGAGATGAGGATCTTCTTTTCCTGCATGGCCTGGAGAGCAATCCCGAGTCTTCTCTCCAAACTCCACAGGGGGCTTGACTCCCTTTAGGCCACTCAGTGGGCTCCAAGAGACACCTGTGGCGACTCGAGAGGAGAGCGGGGTCCTTTGCTTCCCCTCGAGTCGAGCTCGGACTCCCAGGATGCGTCTGGAATGCAAACCCGAGATCGCTGTCGGCCCTGGAGAGGAATATTAGGTCCTGGACACAAGCCTAGATGAGGTCTCTTTTGCCCTGCAGTGACTCAAGAGCAAACCCCAGCTCTCCCTCGAAACTCGAATGGAAGATTGGACTTCCCTGGGCCAACACAAGAGGAAGCCTGAATTCCCCGTAGTAACTCGAGAATCCCGCCGCACCTTGAGAAAAACCACGTGATTCCCCCGTCATCCCAAGATGAGGCCCTTGCCCTCTACAGCGTGTCAAGTGAAGCCCCAAGTCCGTATTGAAGTGCAAAACGGTACTTGGCACCCTTGAAGCGACCCCAAAAGTTTCCCGACACACCGGTTCCACTCGAGGGGAACACCGAGGTTCCCGGCATGACTTCAACTGAGCCCTTTCACTCCTCCTGATCGCGACAAGATGGTCGATTCCCCTGCTTTGTCTGGAAGGGGTTCCCGATCTTCATGGCGCACCTCAGGATGACACCAGTCTAACGAAGAAATTCGAGACGTAGCCTCATGGATGGTGCCACGTTCTGAAAGACCCCGATTTCCTGCTCCGCTATTGATAAGAACCCGATGTCCAGACACCTCTTTGAAGGCAACCCTGTGGATGAAGGCACAACACGAAGGGGCACTGACCCCCTCATGCATCTTACGGAAAAAACCGAAGGTTCCACTCAAAGCTCAACAAATGGTCTGTTATCCTGTGAACAACTCGAGAGGCAAGTGGAGTTCCATTCGTCCACACAAGACGAGGCCTGACTCTCCTGTCCCAATTCTTCAGGGACCCTGTGGTCGGAGTTTTAAATGGAGAGGAACACTTAGGTTCCTGCCTCAACTCGAGATGAGAACCTTTGCCATTGCACCAAACCCAGTGGAGTTCCGAGAGCCCCTCCCAAGTCCACAGTATGCCTGACTTCTCAGAGGCACCCTGAGAAGCTCCCTAGGTCACCGGTACAAGTCGAGGGAACCCAGGGTTTCCTGCCACAACCTGAGAAAGACCTTGAGACTCCTTCTTCAACGCGTCTTGAGTCCCGATTTCCCTACCATGACTCGAGAGCATTTATGGGCTCCCCCTCATCACACGCATAGACACCTGACTTTCCTGGCGCCACATGAGAGGCTCCCTGAGATCCCCGTTGTACCTCGTGAGAAAATTCATACTTGCGCCCCAACTCGAGAAAACCCACAAGACGCCCCCGTCATTGCGAGCTGAGGGCCTTCTCTTCCTGTATGGCCTGGAGAGCAATCCCGAGTCCTCTCTCCAACTCCACAGGAGGCTTGACTCCCTGGAGGCCACTCAGTGGGCTCCAAGAGATACCTATCGTGACCCAGGAGGATATCAGAATCCTTTGCTTCCCCTCGAGCCGAGGCCTGACTCACTGGGTGAGTCTGGAATGCGTCCCCGTCATCCCTATCGCCCCTGGAGAGGAACATTAGGTCCTGGACACAAGCCTAGATGAGGTCTATTTTGACCTGCCGTGACTCGAGAGCAATTCCCACCCAGCTCTCTCTGGCAACTCGAATGGAAGAATGGACTTCCCTGGGCCAACAGAAGAGGAAGCCTGAATTCCCCGTCGTAAGTCAACAATCCCATCGCAACTCGAAAAAAACCACGTGGTTTCCCCTTCATCACAAGATGAGGCCCTTGCCCACCACAGCGTCTCAAGAGAAGACCCACGTTTCGTCTTGAAGTTTGAAACAGTATTTGGCAAGCTTCATGAGACCCCAAAAGTTCCGACATACCAGTCTCACTCAAGGGGAACACCGAGGTTCCCGGCACCACTTCATCTGAGCCCCTTCTCCCCTCCTGATCGCGACAGGAGGGTCGATTAACCTGCTTTGTCTGGAAGGCTTTCCCCACCTTCCAGGGGCACCTCAGCATGAGGCCCGTCTCATGAGGAAATTCGAGACGTAGCCTCGTGTGTGGTGCCGCATTCCAAAAGACCCCGATTTCCTGGTCCGCTCTTGATAAGAACCTGATGCCCACACACCACTTCGAAGGCAACCCTGTGGATGAAAGCACATCACGAAGGGGCACTGACACCGCCGTGCATTGTCTGAAAAAAACCGCAGGTTCCACACACAGCTCGACAAGTGGCCTGTCACTCCTTGAACAACTTGAGAGGCAAGCGGAGTTCCATTCCTCCACACAAGACGAAGCCTGACTCTCCTGTCCCAACTCTGCAAGGACCCTGCGATCTGAGTCCGAAATGGAGAGGAACCCTGAGGTTCCTTCCTGATCTCAAGATTAGGCCCTCTTCCATTGCAGCAAACCCAGTGGAGTCCCGAGAGGCCTCTCCCAGCTCCATAGTATCCCTGACTTCTCAGAGGCACCCTGAGAAGCTACCTGAGGTCACAGGCACAAGTCGAGGGAACCCAGGGTTTCCTGCCGCAACCCGAGAAAGACCTCGAGCGTCCTTTTTCATTGTGTTGAGCCCTGATTCCTCTACCATGACTCGAGAGCAATGACGTGCGCCCCCTCGCCACTCGTATGGAGACTTGACTTCCCTGACACCACACAAGAGGCTCCCTGAGCTTCCGGTCGTACCTTGTGAGAAACCCCACACTGGCACCGCAGCTCCAGAAAAACCACGAGACTCCCCCGACATCGCGAGATGAGGGCCTTCTTTTCCTGCATGGCCTGGAGAGCAATCCCGCGTGCTCTCTCCAAACTCCACAAGAGAGGAGCCAAGATTGCTGAGGAGTATGACGGGGAGAACTCTTTTCCTCCCCAAACAATTTCATCAAAAGAGCATTTAAACGTCGAGTAAATTCCACAATACAACTTATGAATGCTGCCAGAGGACATCAGGCACCCAGAAAAGCAACCCAACTCTTGGAAAGTAGGTAGGAAAAAGTATAAAAGACAAAAAAAGAGACAAAAGAGGGAGGGAGGGATTTCCGTCCCGGGAAGATAGTCTTAAAAAGAGAAAAGTTTCCAAACACCAGGAAAGCTTTTCACTGCCAAATCTTTGCCAAGCTTTGGAAGCACAAAGGGCAACATAAGGGGGATAAAAATAAATAAACAATTAAAACTCGCAGATTGCAAGCCCTACGGTAACTCCCCCAGCCGCGAAGCAGTGCAGACGCCTGCTCACACCATTAGCAAGCAGGGGCTGGGCAGGGAGGCGCGGCGCGGGCTGCATCGCTTAGAGTAAGAATCTGGCCTGAATACCATGAGCGATATCTGAACGAAATAACTTGGGCTAGCAAACCAGACTCTGGGATATCTACCACGCAAAAAGCCAGCCCTAACCTAAGACACCGCCAGGCCCACGCACGGAACAAAGGACTGAACAGAGATAGCCGGCTGCAGACCTTCCCCCTCCGGTGACAGGCAGCCAGAGCCGGAAGGGGGCAATTGCAGCCCCAGAGAGACATTATCTATAAAACTGTAAGCAGGCTTCTTTGCTAACTAAAACTTCTTGGGGATCTGGACGGTCAACATCTGCCTGAGAAAGTGCGCCTGTTTTACACCCAGATAACCGAGTGGTGGGGAGGCGATAAGTCACAACATTGGCGCTCGCCAAACACCTCATTACCTGAGCTGCTCGGACCTGGGAAGAGCACAAAACGCAGGCCGAACTGAGTCTGTGCCTCTGAGGACTACCCGAGTGCCTGAACCTGAGCGGCTTGGACCTGGGAGGTGCATGCAGCCCACGGCCAGCCTCGGATTGTTCCCGGTGGAACAACCTAGAGCCCGAGCAGTGTGGGCAGGAAGGCTACACGCGCCGTGAGCGGGGGCAGACCCAGTGTGGCTGAGGCACTGCGAACGCACGCCAGTGTTATTTGTTTGCAGCATCACTCCCTCCCTCCCTCCCCACAGCGCAACTGAACAAGTGAGCCTAAAAAAAAAAAGTGTCCTCCACCGTCCCCTTTGTGTCAGGGCGTAAACCAGACACTGAAGAGACCAGCAAACAAAAGAAGCTATAACAGAGGGAAACGCCTTGGAAGCTACAGGCAATAGATTAAAACCCTGTGGTTATTAGGACTACATAGGAAGGCGCCTATAGATCTTGAGAAATATAAGTCGGACCAAGGAACTAGCCAAAAATGAACCGAACCCACGATACTCACAACAAAACCAGAGAAAGTCCTAGATATATTTTTATGATCATTCTTTCTTTTTTTTAATTTTTTTAATTTTAAGTCCTCTATTGTTCATTTAATTTTCACTTTTATAACCTATTACTTTGCAAAAAAAAGACCCTATTTTTTTCTTCTTCAGCAAACTTCATATATATATATTTATATATATATATATATATAATAATTTTTTGACCTTGTTTTTTTGTTTTGTTTTTTTTTTCTTCTTTTCTTTAACATTGTATTTTTGAAATTCCAAACTGTACTCTAGATTTTTAATTTATGCTTTTTGATATTTGATATCAATTTTGTACCTGTAGTTTCTTTATAATTTTTGCGACATTGCTTGCTTTTGTTTGTTTGTTTTCTCTTTAGTTTTCTTCTTCCTTTTTTTTAACATTGTATTTTTGAAATTCCAAACTCTACTCTAGATTTTTAATTTTTGCTTTTTGGTATTAGTTATCAATTTTCTACCTGTATTTTCTTGATAATTTTTGCGACCATGTTTGTTTTTCTTTGTTCGTTTTTTCTCTCTTTCTTTTCCTTCTTCTTTTCTTTAACATCGTATTTTTGAAATTCCAAACTCTACTCTAGATTTTTAATTTTTGCTTTTATGTATTTGTTACCAATTTTGTACCTTTAAGAACCCAATCTTCAGTACCCATTTTTCACTAGGGAGCGAGATTACTGGCTTGACTGCTCTCTCTCCCTTTGGACTCTCCTTTATCTCCACCAGGTCGCCTGTGTCTCCTCCCTAACCCCTCTCTACTCTACCCAACTCTGTGAATTTCTGTGTATTCCAGACGGTGGAGAACACTTAGGGAACTGATTACTGGCTGGATCTGTCTCCCTCCTTTTCATTCCCCCCTTTTATCCTTTTGGCCACCTCTGTCTCCTTCCTCCTTCTTCTTGTCTCTGTATAACTCTGTGAACATCTCTGAGCGGTCCAGTTGTGGAGTGCACATAAGGAAGTGACTACTGGCCAGCCCACTCTCTCCACTATTGATTCCACCTCATCTCATTTGGGTCACCTCTAACTCCCTCCTCCCTCTTCTCTTCTCCATGTAACGCTGTGAACCTTTCTGAGTGACCCTCACAGTAGAGAAACTTTTCTTCTTTAACGTAGATGTTTTATCAATGGTGCTGTATAGAAGGAGAAGTTTTGAAACTACTGTAAAAGTAAGACAGATAACTGGAAGCAGGAGGCTTAAGTCCAAACCCTGCCTCCAGGGAACTCCTGACTCCAAGGAACATTAATTGACAGGAGCTCATCAAATGCCTCCATACCGACACTGAAATCAAGCACCACACAAGGGCCAACAAGTTCCAGGGCAAGACATACCAAGCAAATTCTGCAGCAACAAAGGAACGCAGCCCTGAGCTTCAAGATACAGGCTGCCCAAAGTCACCCCAAAGCCACAAACATCTCATAACTCATTACTGGACACTTCATTGCACTCCAGAGAGAAGAAATACAGCTCCACCCACCAGAACATGGACACAAGCTTCCCTAACCAGGAAACCTTGACAAGACACCTGTACAAACCCACACACAATGAGGAAATGCCAGAGTAAAGAACTCCACAAACTGCCAGAATACAGAAAGGACACCCCAAACTCAGCAATTTAAACAAGATGAGACAGAGGAATACCCAGCAGATAAAGGAACAGGATAAATGCCCACCAAACCAAACAAAAGAGGAAGAGATAGGGAATCTACCTGATAAAGAATTCCGAGTAAGGATAGTGAAATGGATCTAAAATCTTGAAATTAAAATGGAATCACAGATAAATAGCCTGGAGACAAGGATTGAGAAGATGCAAGAAAGGTTTAACAAGGACCTAGAAGAAATAAAAAAAGAGTCAATATATAATGAATAATGCAATAAATGAAACTAAAAACACTCTGGAGGCAACAAATAGTAGAATAACAGAGGCAGAAGATAGGATTAGTGAATTCGAAGATAGAATGGTAGAAATAAATGAATCAGAGAGGATAAATGAAAAACGAATTAAAAGAAATGAGCACAATCTCAGAGACCTCCAGGACAATATTAAACGCTACAACATTCGAATCATAGGGGTCCCAGAAGAAGAAGACAAAAAGAAAGACCGTGAGAAAATACTTGAGGAGATAATAGTTGAAAACTTCCCTAAAATGGGGAAGGAAATAATCACTCAAGTCCAAGAAACCCAGACAGTCCCAAACAGGATAAAGCCAAGGCGAAACCCCCCAAGACACATATTAATCACATTAACAAAAATCAAACACAAAGAACAAATATGAAAAGCAGCAAGGGAAAAACAACAAATAACACACAAGGGAATTGCCATAAGGATAACAGCTGATCTTTCAATAGAAACTCTTCAAGCAAGGAGGGAATGGCAAGACATACTTAAAATGATGAAAGAAAATAACCTACAGCCCAGATTATTGTACCCAGCAAGGATCTCATTCAAGTATGAATGAGAAATCAAAAGCTTTTCAGACAAGCAAAAGCTGAGAGAATTCTGCACCACCAAACCAGCTCTCCAACAAATACTAAACAGGAAACACAAAAACGGTGTATAAATTCGAACCCCAAACAATAAAGTAAATGGCAATGGGATCATACTTATCAGTAATTACCTTAAACGTAAATGGGTTGAATGCTCCAACCAAAAGACAAAGACTGGCTGAATGGATACAAAAACAAGACCCCTACATATGTTGTCTACAAGAGACCCACCTCAAAACAGGGGATACATACAGACTGAAAGTGAAGGGCTGGAAAAAGATTTTCCATGCAAATAGGGACCAAAAGAAAGCAGGAGTAGCGATACTCATGTCAGATAAAATAGACTTTAAAACAAAGGCTGTGAAAAGAGACAAAGAAGGTCACTACATAATGATCAAAGGATCAATCCAAGAAGAAGATATAACAATTATAAATATATATGCACCCAACGTGGGAGCACCACAGTATGTAAGACAAATGCTAACAAGTATGAAAGGAGAAATTAACACTAACACAATAATAGTTGGAGATTTTAATACCCCATTCACACCTATGGATAGATCAACTAAACAGAAATTTAACAAGGAAACACAAACTTTAAATGATACAATAGACCAGTTAGACCTAATTGATATCTATAGGACAATTCATCCCAAAACAATGAATTTCAACTTTTTCTAAAGTGCACATGGAACCTTCTCCAGGATAGATCACATCCTGGGCCATAAAGCTAGCATTGGTAAATTCGAAAAAATAGAAATCATTCCAAGCATCTTTTCTGACCACAATGCAGTAAGATTAGATCTCAATTACAGGAGAAAAACTATTAAAAATTCCAACATATGGAGGCTGAACAACACGCTGCTGAATAACCAACAAATCACAGAAGAAATCAAAAAAGAAATCAAAATTTGCATAGAAACGGATGAAAATGAAAACAGAACAACCCAAAACTTGTGGGACACGGTAAAAGCAGTCCTAAGGGGAAAGTTCATAGCAATACAGGCACACCTCAAGAAACAAGAAAAAAGTCAAATAAATAAACTAACTCTACACCTAAAGCAACTAGAAAAGGAAGAAATGAAGAACCCCAGGGTTAGTAGAAGGAAAGAAATCTTAAAAATTAGAGCAGAAATAAATGCAAAAGAAACAAAAGAGACCATAGCAAAAATCAACAAAACCAAAAGCTGGTTCTTTGAAACGATAAATAAAATTGACAAACCATTAGCCAGACTCATCAAGAAACAAAGGGAGAAAAATCAAATCAATAAAATTAGAAATGAAAATGGAGAGATCACAACAGAAAACACAGAAATACAAAGGATCATAAGAGACTACTATCAACAATTATATGCCAATAAAATGGACAACGTGGAAGAAATGGACAAATTCTTAGAAAAGTACAACTTTCCAAAACTGGACCAGGGAAGAAATAGAAAATCTTAACAGACCCATCACAAGCACGGAAATGGAAACTGTAACCAAAAATCTTCCAGCCAACAAAAGCCCAGGTCCAGACGGCTTCACAGCTGAATTCTACCAAAAATTTAGAGAAGAGCTAACACCTATCCTGCTCAAACTTTTCCAGAAAATTGCAGAGGAAGGTAAACTTCCAAACTCATTCTATGAGGCCACCATCAGCCTAATACCAAAACCTGACAAAGATCCCACAAAAAAAGAAAACTACAGGCCAATATCACTGATGACATAGATGCAAAAATCCTTAACAAAATTCTAGCAATCAGAATCCAACAACACATTAAAAAGATCATACACCATGACCAAGTGGGCTTTAACCCAGGGATGCAAGGATTCTTCAATATCCGCAAATCAATCAATGTAATACACCACCTTAACAAATTGAAAAATAAAAACCATATGATTTTCTCAATAGATGCAGAGAAAGCCTTTGACAAAATTCAACATCCATTTATGATAAAAAAATCTCCAGAAAGCAGGAATAGAAGGAATATACCTCAACATAATAAAAGCTATATATGACAAACCCACAGCAAACATTATCCTCAATGGTGAAAAATTGAAAGCATTTCCTCTAAAGTCAGGAACAAGACAAGGGTGCCCACTTTCACCATTACTATTCAACATAGCTTTGGAAGATTTGGCCACAGCAATCAGAGCAGAAAAAGAAACAAAAGGAATCCAAATTGGAAAAGAAGAAGTAAAACTCTCACTGTTTGCAGATGACATGATCCTCTACATAGAAAACCCTAAAGACTCCACCAGAAAATTACTAGAACTAGCCAATGACTATAGTAAAGTTGCAGGATATAAAATCAACACACAGAAATCCCTTGAATTCCTATACACTAATAATGAGAAAACAGAAAGAGAAATTAAGGAAACAATTTCATTCACCATTGCAACGGAAAGAATAAAATACTTAGGAATATACCTACCTAAAGAAACTAAAGACCTATATATAGAAAACTATAAAACACTGGTGAAAGAAATCAAAGAGGACACTAATAGGTGGAGAAATATACCATGTTCATGGATTGGAAGAATCAATATAGTGAAAATGAGTATACTACCCAAGGCAATTTATAGATTCAACGCAATCCCTATCAAGCTACCAACAGTATTCTTCACAGAGCTAGAACAAATAATTTCACAATTTGTATGGAAATACAAAAAACCTCGAATAGCCAAAGCGATCTTGAGAAAGAAGAATGGAACTGGAGGAATCAACCTACCTGATTTCAGGCTCCGCTACAAAGCCACAGTTATCAAGACAGTATGGTACTGGCACAAAGACAGAAATATAGATTAGTGGAACAAAATAGAAAGCCCAGAGATAAATCCACACACATATGGACACCTTATCTTTGACAAAGGAGGCAAAAATATACAATGGATTAAAGACAATCTCTTTAACAAGTGGTGCTGGGAAATCTGGTCAACCACTTGTAAAAGAATGAAACTAGAACACTTTCTAACACAATACACAAAAATAAACTCAAAATGGATTAAAGATCTAAACGTAAGACCCGAAACTATAAAACTCCTAGAGGAGAACATAGGCAAAACACTCTCTGAAATACATCACAGCAGGATCCTCTATGACCCACCTCCCAGAATATTGGAAATAAAAACAAAAATAAACAAATGGGACCTAATTAACCTTAAAAGCTTCTGCACATCAAAGCAAACTATTAGCAAGGTGAAAAGACAGCCTTCGGAATGGGAGAAAATAATAGGAAATGAAGCAACTGACAAACAACTAATCTCAAAAATATACAAGCAACACCTACAGCTCAACTCCAGAAAAATAGATGACCCAATCAAAAAATGGGCCAAAGAACTAAATAGACATTTCTCCAAAGAAGACATACAGATGGCTAACAAACACATGAAAAGATGCTCAAAATCACTCATTATCATAGAAATGCAAATCAAAACCACTATGAGGTACCATTTCACGCCAGTCAGAATGGCTGCAATCCAAAAGTCTACAAATAATAAATGCTGGAGAGGGTGTGGAGAAAAGGGAACCCTCTTACACTGTTGGTGGGAATGCAAACTAGTACAGCCACTATGGAGAACAGTGTGGAGATTCCTTAAACAACTGGAAATAGAACTGCCTTATGATCCAGCAATCCCACTGCTGGGCATACACACTGAGGAAACCAGAAGGGAAAGAGACACGTGTACCCCAATGTTCATCGCAGCACTGTTTCTAATAGCCAGGACATGGAAGCAACCTAGATGTCCATCAGCAGATGAATGGATAAGAAAGCTGTGGTACATATACACAATGGAGTATTACTCCGCCATTAAAAAGAATAGAATGAATCAGTTCTAATGAGGTGGATGAAACTGCAGCCTATTATACAGAGTGAAGTAAGCCAGAAAGAAAAACACCAATACAGTATACTAACGCATATATATGGAACTTTGAAAGACGGTAACAATAACCCTGAGTATGAGACAGCAAAAGAGACACTGATGTATAGAAGAGTCTTATGGACTCTGTGGGAGAGGGAGAAGGTGGGAAGATTTGGGAGAATGGCATTGAAATATGTAAAATATCATGTATGAAAAGAGTTGCCAGTCCAGGTTTGATGCATGACACTGGATGCTTGGGGCTAGTGCTCTGGGACGACCCAGAGGGATGCTATGGGGGGGAGGAGGGAGGAGGGTTCAGGATGGGGAGCACATGTATACCTGAGGCGGATTCATTTTGATATTTGGAAAAACTAATACAATTATGTAAAGTTTAAAAATAAAATAAAATTAAAAAAAAAATCCACAGGAGGCTTGACTCCCTTTAGGCCACTCAGTGGTCTCCAAGAAATACCCGTCGGGACTCGAGAGCAGAGCAGAGTCTTTTCCTTCCTCTCGAGATAAGGCCTGACTCCTCGGGTGCGTCTAAAATGCAACCCCGAGATCTCTGTCGCCCCTGGAGAGGAACATTAGGTCCCGGACACAAGCTTAGATGAGGTCTCTTTTGCCCTGAAGTGACTCGAGAGCAATCCCTAGCTCTCTCTCGCAACTCTAATGGAAGATTGGACTTCCCTGGGCCAACACAAGAGGAAGCCTGAATTCCCCATCATAACTCGAGAATCCCGCCGAAACTCGAGAAAAACCACATGGTTACCCCGTCATCGCAAGATGAGGCCCTTGCCCGCTACAGCGTCTAAAGAGAAGTCCCAGGTTTCTTCTTGAAGTGTTTTCACACTTCAAGTGTGAAAACTTGGCACCCTTGATGCGATTCCAAAAGTTCCCCAACACCCTGGTCTCTCTCGAGGGGAACACCGAGGTTCCCGGTACGACTTCATCTGAGCCACTTCTCCCCTCCTGATTGCGACTGGAGGGTCGACTCCCGTGTTTTGTCTGGAAGGGGTTCCCAACCTTCCCGGCGCACCTCAGGATGAGGCCGGTCTAACGAGAATATTTGAGACGTAGCTTCATGGGTGGTAACACATGCTGAAAGACCCCGATTCCCCGGTCCGCTCTTGATAAGAACCCGATGCCCGGACACCTCTTCAAAGGCAACCCTGTGGAAGAAGGCACAACACGAAGGGGCACTGACACCCTCGTGCATCGTCCGGAAAAACCCGCAGATTCCAAACACAGTTCGACAAGTTGCCTGTCACCCCATGAATAACTCGAGAGGCAAGCGGAGTTCCATTCCTCCTTACAAGACGAGGCATGACTCTCCTGTCCTAACTCTGCAGGGACCCTGCGATCAGAGTCAGAAATGGAGATGAACCTTGAGGTTCCTGCCTCCACTCGAGATGAGGCCCTCTTCTATTGCACCAAACCCAGTGGAGTCCCGAGAGGGCCCTCCCAACTCCAGGGTATCCCTGACTTCTCAGAGGCACACTGAGAAGCTCCCTGAGGCCACCGGCACTAGTCGAGGGAACCCAGGGTTTACTGCCGTGACCCAAGAAACACCTTGAAAGTCCTTCTTTAACGGTTCTTGAGGCCCGATACACCTACCATGACTCTAGAGCAATGACGCGCTCCCCCTCGCAATGCGCATGGAGACCTGACTTCCCAAGCGCCACATGAGAGGCTCCCTGAGCTCCCCGTAGTACCTCATGAGAAACCCCACACTGGCGCTGCAGCTCGAGAAAACCCACGAGACGCCCCCTTCATCGCGAGATGATGGCCTTCTTTTCCTGCATGGCCTGGAGAGCAATCCTGAGTCCTCTCTCCAAACTCCACAGGAGGCTTGACTCCCTTTAGGCCACTCAGTGGGCTCCAAGAGATACCCGTCGCAACTCGAGAGGAGAGCGGAGTCCTTCGCTTCCCCTCGAGACAAGGACTGACTCCCCGGGTGCATCAGGAAAGCAACCCCGAGATCCCTGTCCCCCCTGGAGACGAACATTATGTCCTGGACACAAGCCTAGATAAGGTCTCTTTTGCCCTGCAGTAACTCAAGCGCAATCCCTAGCTCTCCCTCGCAACTCGAATGGAAGACTGGACTTCCCTGGGCCAACACAAGAGGAAGCCTGAATTTCCTGACCTAACTCGAGAATCCCGCCACAACTCGAGAAAAACGACGTGGTTAACCCGTCACCACAAGATGAGGCCCTTGCCAGCTACAGCGTCTCAAGAGAAGTCTCACGTTCCGTCTTGAAGTTTGAAACGGTACTTAGAACCTTTGATGTGACTCCAAAAGTTCCCCGACATCCCAGTTTTACTCGAGGGGAACATCGAGGTTCCCGGCACCACTTCATCTGAGCCCCTTCTCCCCTCCTGATTGGGACAAGAGGGTCGATTCACTTGCTTTGTCTGAAAGAGTTACCGACCTTCCTGGTGCACCTCAGGTTGAGGTCCGTCTCAAGAAGAAATTCGAGACGTAGGCTTGTGGGTGGTGCCACATGCCGAAAGACCCTGATTTCCTGGTCTGCTCTTGATAAGAACCTGAAGGCTGGATACCTCTTCGAAGGCAACCCTGTGTATGAAGGCAAAAAACAAAGGGGAACTGACACCCCCATGCATCGTCCGGATAAAACCGCAGGTTCCACAAACAGCTCGACAAGTGGCCTGTTATCTGGTGAACAACTCGAGAGTCCAGTGGAGTTCCATTCCTCCACACAAGACGAGGCCTGACTCTCCTGTCCTAACTCTGTAGGGACTCTGTGTTCAGAGTCAGAAATGGAGAGCAACCCTGAGGTTCCTGCTTCAAATCGAGATGAGGCCCTCTTCTGACAAGGTCCAGCCTCGGCTGGTCCAGGGTTTTCGAAGGGGAGACAGAGTAGGCGACCTATTGATTTATTTATCAAAGATATAAAGAGTAATAGAATGAGGATAGCTCAGTAGGAAAATTTAGTGGAGAAAAGAAGCTGAGTAGCTTGGTTTATGCGGAAAATCAGTATAACCCGTGACACCAGGTTAGCTCTTACCACGGAGGCCGCAGTCTCCCTCTCGAATAGCGAAAAGTGCCCCACCTTAGACACCTTCTCAAGTGGTCTTCGAAGCCCAGGCAAATAAATGGTCGCAGAGGATATCCGCGCTCCAGATGGACACTCATCTGAAAATTGAGGGGAAGAATGACATTAGGAGACTAAGCGTTGGCAATCAAGGCCCGTAGCTTTAGTTTCAACAGGGGTTTTTATACCCTAAGTTACACATAGAGGATAATGGGGATGCAAAGTCAGCAGCCTTTGATCCTTATCAAAAACCAGGGTTTCTTTCCTGCAAATGTATCATATACAAATGGTTTAGGTGATTTACATCATCTTCTAGCCAGAAGACCTATTAACATTTTATGACTCTTGACAAAGACTTATCAACCGTAAGACTTATTTTCTCTAAGAGCAATTATTTTAAGGTTTGGCCCCATCTTTCGAAGATAAAATTGCATTCCTATAGGGCAGATATGTAATGGGTTTACAACAAAGGAAAGAATTTATTACCTTAAGGGTCTAAAGTTAGTAACACCAAGGCCACTACTTATTTCTTCTACATACCAACTATATTAATTAATACACATTCAATTATACAATTCAGGGGATGTGGAAACTTGGCAACAAGCATTGGTTCATCAATGAAATCTTTTACTAGTTTTATTCTGACAGTTTCTAACTCTCTGAGAGGCTCTAAGCTATTTGAATATCTTAAACTTCCCGTGCCTCTCGAGGCTTGGAGACTGTAAACAATTGTATGCATTGCTGTAGGTGTCCGGGTAAACTTGTCAGGCGAGTTAGAGAGCCATCTGACGTGTTTGGATTTAAACACTCCTAATTGCCCAGGAACTTTATTAATTGGAGCTGTAAGTTAGCTCTTTGACAGAAAGAATGAGATGGTGGTGGGGGACAGCCCCCAGTAAAGTCAGAGGTGAGAGCACAAAGCAATAAAGTAGGCAGACACTGGTTTTGGGGGGTAGATGCTCAAGAATATCCGGGAGGACTCCCGAGGCTCGATCCCGCCTTTGTGTATGCCCAGCCTCCTTCCTCATGACCTTTGTCACGAGTGGAATGTCTCTCGCCGGCTCCCGGCATCTCCCTGTTTTTTATTTCTTAAAACAGCCAGATGTAGCTCAGTCGCGAGCCTCTGAATACTCTGCCGAAGAATCCTGACAATACAAGGAAGAATGATTATGAGAAGCAGAATTAAAGCAGCCACCGCAGCATAGCTAAAGACATTAGACAGAATATTCTTTCCTGAGATGTAGTTAGGGAAAGTATGGAAGAAATCATTTGCTGTTCCAGCAGCAGTAAAATCTAATCGGGAGTGCTCCATGGTTGCTATTTGATAGTGAAGTTTCCCTACGTCTCAACCAATGTCAGAGCTGTTCCAGATACCTGAAATATGGTTTTTAATCTTTTCCCATTCAAAATCTGTCTCATTTACTTTCAGGGGTGTTCCACATATCCACCGATAGTCAGCATGACAAGACAATGCCATTTTCACCTTTAAAGCCTGCAATTCAGTCCCAATATGTATTACTGCTTCCTCTAGGGCGTCTACCCTCATTTCTAATTTTCTCTCTATAGCTTCCTGTGTTGCCAATGTTAAAGAAACATTTTTGGACATAGAATCAACATATTGAGCAGTATGTACTTGTTGAGTCAATGATATTTCTGCCACAGTAACAGAAGTGATTGCACTTATCAAAGCTGCTGTTCCCAAGATAATTAAGCCCACAAACCGTCGTGTTTGCATTAAATCCTGTAGTTGTTGTAATACAGCAAGACCATAATTCAATAAGTGGTTACATCATAAGATAAGGTGGATGTTGTAGCATTACAAAGGAGCAAACATTATATTGAGGGTTTAAACAAGATGAACCAGGGAGCAGCTGTAGGCGTCAGCCCGGGGGAGCAGTGTCCCCAGCATCAGGAGGCAGAACGCGAGCGGCAGGCTGTGGGCCAAGGCGCCTATGGTGGGCGGAGGGGCAGGGTTCGTGGTTTAGGGCTAGCTGCCACCGCTTGGGCTCAGGGCGGTCCCCTCTCGCCGGTGGGGCCACGCTGGTCTGGACGGCACTCCGCGGGTGCGCTTTCCTCTCTGGCCCTCACTCGCTGCACAGACTTCTTTGCTCTAGGTCACGGGGTGCAGCGAGGTGGGTGCGAGGCACTGCTGGTGGCACGGAGGCGAGAGCTGGCTGGGGGAGGGGGAGCGAGCGAGTGCGCGCGCCACAAACCTGGTCTTTGGGGAATGTGACATGACGAATTTGTCTGAGATCCAAACCGGAGAATCTGCATTCTGTAGAAATATACAAGCATACCCTCTCCCACAAGTTAGCAACACATCTGGCCTTTTTCACTCTCCCGTAAGGAGGCCTTTTTACTTGACCAGGGGCCGAGTCGTAGCCTGTAATTCAGGCATCTAGTGTCTCATCATTGTAGTCTGCCCCTGTGTGTTTACGTTTAAGTGATTAATTACAATTGGAACATAACTTCACTATTTGTCTAGCTGTTTCCCTATGGATATGTTAATTTAGGTCTAATGTTTAGTTTAGGTCTCTGTATAAATTTAAGTAATAAATGTATAACCTCCTTATCTCATTTTAGTATACAGGTATACAGATATACCTAAATGCAAAATGCATTTATATATGTATTTATATATGGCAACAAGTATAAAGTTATTGACATATAATATATATAAATCAATATACTTGAATTAATCTTTATAATTAATATATTAATTAATATATATTACAACAATACAACACATACACAGCTAATACCAACCAACACAAACCAATATACTGTAATAATACATGTCACACATTTATAATTATACAGTATATAGAACATTTATCATCACAGCACATCAATCCATACCAATTAATATCAGCCACACACACATTATATTCTGCCATATATATTTAATTATACAGTATATATATATATGTGTGTGTATATAGTATACATATTAATTTATATACAAATTAATTAAGTATAGATCTATAAATAGAATTAGGTATACCTTTATTATATTTTATTTATACCCATACCTAATTAGGCAAACTGTAATTAGGCAAATATATTTATATTATGTATTTATAACAATATATAAAGTATTGTTAAATGTACCACCTGTACAGCATCTCCACCCCACATACCACTTTCTCTAATCCCACCAACTCATTTTCAGTATTATGTGTTGGCCAGGAGCTGGGCCAGTCTTTCCCAGCAATGTTAAGAGACGTCTGTTCCTGTGTCTAATAGCCCTGGCATTTTATTCTCTTGAATTAAAAGATCTTTTAAAGGCCTTGGAACTGTAATTTCCTGCACCCAAAAGGCTAGATCACTAGATCCAAATGTTTTGTGGCTCTTAGCTTGAGAAGTCAAGTTTTTCCTTGTCTGATAGTAAGGTAAAAGTAAAAGCTGTGTTACTCTTTGACCTTTATTAATTTGTACAGTTTTGATAGGCAGTGAGATCAAGACTTTAATTTCTCAATATCATCAGAATCTACTACACCATGCACCAGCGAAATTTCTTTTCTTTCTTTTTTTTTTATTTAATTTTTTTTTAAAAGAAAGCGAGCTACGCCCCAGGACAAATCTTACAATGTCCTCAGATAGGGGGCCAGCCACTCCGGTTGGAATTGGAGTAAGCGGCACATCAGGGGTTAATATTGTTATTAAATCTCCTTGCCTTTTCGCTTTTCTCCTAGCCTGGGTGAGACCCCCCTGAGGGAGTTTTCTCCAAGGAGCACGCTCTGAATATTGTGTACTAAAAGCTCCTTTGTTTAAAAAACTTTTTATCTTCCTCAGTCTTAGGCAACACTTTGGGAGGCTTTGGGGGCAAAGTGGGGAACTCCTGGGTCCTGGGAGGCACAATCAAAGGCGGTGGCGGTCTCCTTAAATCAGAAAGTGGTGGATAAGTTTTTTAAAGGTTTGTGCAGAGGGGGAGGGAGCTCGCCAGGGCTCTCGGCTGCAGCGTCCTGTAAGCCCTCTCCTTCCTCGGGAGGTAGACCACTTTCTCCCTCCTTTTTTTTTTTTCAATGGCAGAAAATATGATCTGTGCAGTAAATGGAGACTCACCACCATCCACCTCTATAGCCTCCCCCATAGGCTATTTAACAGCCTCGTGACGGAGGTCCAGGACATTTCTAATCATATTCCACAGTCAATAAATATTTGTCTATTCTTAGATGCAGAGAAATCCATTTTTAATTTTTTTTTAATTTTAGAGAATATTTTTATTTATTTTGTAACCTCTTTACCCTGGCTAAACTGCAGAGGGGACTAGAAAAGAAGCCTCAAGGTGAGGATCGAGTTCATCCTTGGGACTAGAGAAAATCCTTCTCCGGGAAACTCCTAGCGGTGGCCCTTTACCCCGACATGGAGGAGGAGGCATAGGGGGATGGGAGCGTCCCGAAGTTTTCCTCTTCTGTTCCGGAGATCCTTTAACTGTTTGGTAACTAAATCTTACGAACTGTCTGATCGGGGATGTTTCCCTCAACCTCCTAGGAGCGGATGGTCTGATTAGGGATGTTTTCTTAAACTTTTAGGAGCATCTTTAGCTAAAAAAAAAAAAAACAATCCTCATCAGAATGGCATCGAGCTGCTGTTTCCTCTAAACCTTTTTCAAATTGAGGGGAGAGCTGATCTTTCTTTTCATCCCTATCTTTTACATGCTCATTGGCAGTCATAGCGGCTAGCCATTCATTTAGCTGTCGATAGCTAGGTATAGCCTCTTCATTTTCACTTTTCTTTATAACAGGTACCTTTTCAGATTTGCTTTTTTGTTTAACAGGTACTTTTCCAACTTTACTTTCCACTTTAACAGGTACCTTTTCAAATTCATGAGCTGGATCTAAAACATCTCTAGTCATATTCCACAGAGGAAAGGTGTAAGTAGGGATTTTTTCCAAACCTTGCTGAGCACAATAAGCTCTTAGCTGTTTTCCTAGTTTTTTCAAGATATCTAGGTTAACAGTGCCTTGTTGTAGAAACCAAGGGCAGTGGTCTTGTACAAATGTAAAAAATGATTGAATGGAAGATGTTTTAACCTTGATTCTTCTTTTACTTAATAACTGTAAAATTACTCCTATAAAGAGCTGTCTTTCATTTGATTCAGTGTTGCCCATGTCAGAAAATTAAGGATACTAAAAGATTTTGCTTTTAGCTATCTAAAGATTAGGCCCTTTTTGTCAGCCTTTTTAGAAACCGTTTTTTCTCTCTAACTCTTCAACACTTCCCACTCCTCTCGCCCTGTCTATTCTACAGGGGGATCTGCAGCCCCCTAAGTGGGATCCTATCTGTCCCCAAAACTGAACACTGGGGGAATGGGGTTGGGGATTTACCTTCGAAATGCCTGTCTCGGGCGCCACCTGCAGAGGTCCAGCCCCAGCTGATCCAGGGTATTTGAAGGGAAGATGGAGTAGGCGACCTATTTATATATTTATTTATTCATCAAAGATATACAGAGTAATAGAATGAGGATAGCGCAGTAGGAAAATTCAGTGGAGAAAAGCAGCTGAGTAGCTTGGTTTATGCGGAAAATCAATATAACCCATGACACCAGGTTAGCTCTGACCACGGAGGCTGCAAGTGCCCTCTAGAATAGAGGAAGTTGCCCCACCTTAGACACCTTATCGAGTAGGTCTTCGAAGCCCAGGCAAATAAATGGTCGCAGAGGATATCCGCGCTCCAGATGGACACTCATCTGAAAATTGAGGGGAATAATGACATGGGGAGACCAAGCGTTGGCGAGCAAGGCCCGTAACTTTATTTTCAACACAGGTTTTAATACCCTAAGTTACACATAGAGGATAATAGGGGATGCAAAGTCAGCAGTCTTTAATCCTTATCAAAAACCAGGGTTTCTTTTCTGCAGATTTATCGTATTAAAATGGTTTAGATGATTTACATCATCTTCTGGCCAGAAGACCTATTAACATTTTATGACTCTTGACAAAGACTTATCAACCATAAGAGTTATTTTCTCTAAGAGTAATTGTTTAAGGTTTGGCGCAATCTTTCGAAGATAAAATTGCATTCCTATAGGGAGGATGTGTAATGGGTTTACAACAAAGAAAATAATTTATTACCTTAAGGGTCTAAAGTTACTAACATCAAGGCCAGTACTTATTTTTTCTACATACCAACTATATTAATTAACACACATTCAAGGATACAATTCAGGGGATGTGGAAACTTGGCAAAAAGGATTGGTTCATCAATGAAATCTTTTACTAGTTTTATTCTGACAGTTTCTAACTCTCTGAGAGGCTCTAAGCTATTTGAATATCTTAAACTTCCCGTGCGTCTCGAGGCTGGGAGACTGTACACAATCGTATGCATAGCTGTAGGAGACCGGGTAAACTTGTCAGGCGAGTTAGAAAACCATCTGAGGGGTTTGGATTTAAACACTACTAATTGCCCAGGAACATTATTAGTTGGAGCTGTAAGTTAGCTCTTTGACAGAGAGAGTGAGATGGTGGTAGGGGACATCCCCAGTAATGTCAGAGGTGAGAGAACAAAGTCATAAAAAAGGCAGACTTTGGTTTTTGGGGGTAGATGCTCAAGAATATACGGGGGAACTCCCGGAGGCTCGATCCCGCCTTTGCGTATGCCGAGACTCTTTCCTCATGACATTTGTCACGAGTGGAATGTCTCTCGCTGGCTCCCGGCAATCTTCCATTGCACCAAACGCAGTGGAGTCCCGAGAGGCCCCTCCCAACACCACAGTATCAGTGTCTTCTCAGAGGCACCCTGAGCAACTCCCTGAGGTCACCGGCACAAGTCGAGGGAACACAGGGTCTCCTGCCGCAACCCGAGAAAGACCTCAAGAGTCCGTCTTCAACGCGTCTTGAGGCCGGATTCCCCTACCATGACTCGAGAGCAATGACACGCTCCCCCTCGCCATGCGCATGGACACCTGACTTCACTGGCGCCACATGAGAGGCTCCATGAGCTCCCCGTCATACCTCGTGAGAAACTCCACACTGGCGCCGCAGCTCGGGAAAACCCACGAGACGCCACCGTCATCGCGAGATTGGGGACTTCTTTTCCTGCCTGACCTGGAGAGCAATCCCTGGTCCTTTCTCCAAACTTCACAGGAGGCTTTACTCCCTTTAGGCCACTCAATGGGCTCCAAGAGATACCTGTCGCGACTTGAGAGGAGAGCAGAGTACTTTGTTTCCCCTCGAGATGAGGCCTTACCTCGGGTGAGTCTGGAATGCAACCCCGAGATACCTGTTGCCCCTGGAGAGGAACATTATGTCCTGGACAAAAGCCTAGATGAGGTCTATTTTGCCCTACAGTGACTCGAGAGCAACACCCATCTCTCCCTCGCAATTCGAATGGAAGATTGGTCTTCACTGGGCCAACACAAGAGGAAGTCTGAATTTCCCGTTGTAACTCGAGAATCCCGCCGCAACTCTTAAAAACCACGTGGTTCCCCATTCATCGCAATATGAGGCCTTTGCCCGCTACAGAGTCTCAAGAGAAGTCCCATGTTTCGTCATAAAGTTCGAAATGCTACTTGGCACCCTTGATGCGACCCCAAAAGTTCCCCAATATACCGGTCTCACTCCAAGGGAACACCGAAGTTCCTGGCACCACTTCATTTGAGCCCCTTCTCCGCTCCTGATCACGGCAGGAAGGTCGATCCCCCTGCTTTGTCTAGAAGGGGTTCCCGACCTTCATGGCGCACCTCAGGATGAGGCCAGTCTCACGAAGAAATTCGAGACGTAGCCTCGTGTTGGTGCCACGTGCCAAAAGACCCCGATTTCTCGGTCTTGCTCTTGATAAGAACCCGATGCCCGGACACCTCTTCTAAGGCAACCCTGTGGACGAAGGCACTACACGAGGGGGCACTGGCAACCCTGTTCATCATCCGGAAAACCCCGCAGGATCCACATACAGCTCCACAACTGGCCTGTCACCCCTTAAACAATGAGAGAGGAAAGCGGAGTTCCCTTCCTCAGACAAGACGAGGCCTGAGTATCCAATCCCAACTCTGCAGGCACGCTTCGATCTGAGTCAGAAATGGAGAGGAAACCTGAGGTTCCTGCCTCAACCCGAGATGAGGCCCTCTTCCATTAAAACAAACCCAGTGGAGTCCCGAGAGGCCACTCCCATCTCCACAGTATCCCTGACTTCTCATAGGCATTCTGAGAAGCTCCTTGAGGCCACCGGCAAACGTCGAGGGAAATAAGGGTTTCCTGCCACAATCGAAGAAAGACCTCGAGAGTCCTTCTTCAGTGCGTCTTGAGGTCAGATTCCCCTACCATGGCTCGAGAGCAATAACGCGCTCCCCCTTGCCACGCACATGGAGACCTGACTTCCCTGGCGCCACATGAGAGGCTCCCTGAGCTCCCTGACGTACCTCGTGTGAAACCCCACACTGGCGCCGCAGCTCGAGAAAACCCACAAGACCCCTCCGTCATCGCGAGATGAGGGCCATCTTTTCCTGCATGGCCTGGAGAGCAGTCCCAAGTCCTCTCTCCAAACTTCACAGGAGGCTTGACTCCCTTTAGGCCACAAAGTGGGCTCCAAGAGGTGCCCGTCGCGACTCGAAAGGAGAGCGGAGTCCTTTGCTTCCCTTCGACACGAGGCCTGACTCCCTGGGTGAGTCTGGAATGCAAACCTGAGATCCCTGTGGCCCTTGGAGAGGAACATTAGGTCCTGGACACAAGCCTAGATGAGGTCTCCTTTGCCCTGCAGTGACTCGAGCGCAACCCCCAGCTCTCCCTCGCAACTCGAATGGATGATTGGACTTCCCTGGCCCAACACAAGAGGAAGCCTGAAATCCCCGTCGTAACTCGAGAATCCCACCGCAACTCGAGAAAAACCACGTGGCTCCCCCGTCATCGCAAGATGAGGCCCTTGGCCGCTACAGCGTATCAAGAGAAGTCCCACGTTCCATCCTGAAGTACAAAACGGTACTTGTCACCCTTGATGCGACCCCCAAAGTTCCCTGACATACCGGTCTCACTCGAGGGAAACACCAAAGTTCACGGCACCACTTCCTGTGAGCCCCTTCACCCCTCCTGATCGCAACAGGAGAGTCGACTCCCATGCTTTGTCTGCAAGGGGTTCCCGACGTTCCCCGCGAACCTCTGGATGAGGCCGGTCTCATGAGGAAATTTGAAAAGTAGCCTCATGGTTGGTGCCACATGCTGAAAGATCCCGAATTCCCGGTCCACTCTAGATAAGAACCTGACACCCGGACATCTCTTCGAAGGCAACCCTGTGGATGAAGGCACAACACGAAGGGACACTGACATCCCCATGCATCGTCTGGAAAAACCCGCCGATTCCACTCACAGCTCCAAATGTGGACTGTCACCCCGTGAACAACTCGAGAGGCAAGTGAAGTTGCATTCCTTCACACAAGACGAGGCCTTACCCTCCTGGCCCAACTCTTCAGGGACCCTGCGATCGGAGTCAGAAATGGAGAGGAACCCTGAGGTTCCTGCCTCAACTAGAGAAGAGGCCCTCTTCCATTGAACCAAACTCAGTGGTGTCCCGAGAGGCCCCTCCCAACACCACAGTATCCCTGAATTCTCAGAGGCTCCCTGAGAAGCTACCTGAGGTCACTGGCACAAGTCAAGGGAACCCAGAGTTTCCTGAAGTAACCCGAGAAAGACTTGGAGAGTCCTTTTTCAACGTCTCTTGATGCCCGATTCCCCTACCATGACTCCAGAGCAAGGACGCGCTCCCCTTGCCACAAGCAGGAAAACTGACTTCCCTAGTACCACACAAGAGGCTCCCTGAGTACCCCATCGTACCTCGTGAGAAAACACACAGTGGCACCGCAGTTCGAGAAAAACCACAAGATGCCCCCGTCAAGGAGAGATGGGGGCCTTCTTTTCCTGCCTGACCTGGAGAGCAATCCCTGGTCCTCTCTCCAAACTTCACAGGAGGATTGACTCCCTTTAGGCCACTCAGTTGGGTCCAAGAAATACCCGGTGCGACTCGAGAGGAGAGCGGAGTCCTTTGCTTCCCTCGAGACGAGGCCTGACTCCCCAGGTGAGTTTGGAATGCAACCCCGAGATCCCTGTCGCCCCTGGAGTGGAACATTATGTCCTAGACACAAGCCTAGATGAGGTCTATTTTGCCCTACAGTGACTCGAGAGCAACCTCCATCTCTCCCTCACAATTTGAATGGAAGATTGGTCTTCCCACGGTCAACACAAGAGGAAGTCTGAATTTCCCATCGTAATTCGAGAATTCAGCCTCAAGTCTTAAAAACCATGTGGTTCCCCCTTCATTGCAATATGAGGCCCTTGCCAGCTAGAGTCTCAAGAGAAGTCCCACGTTCCATCTTAAAGTTCGAAATGCTACTTGGCACCCTTGATGCGACGCCAAATTTCCCCAACATACCGGTCTCACTCCAGGGGAAGACCGAAATTCCCGGCGTCTCCAGGGAAGTCCCATGTTCCGTCCTTAAGTGTGAAACGGTACTTGACACCCTTGATGAGACCGCAAAAGTTCGCCGACACGCTGGGTGCCTCGAGGGGAACACCGAGGGTCCCGGCACCACTTCATCTGAGCCCCTTCTCCCCTCCTGATCGCGACAGGAAAGTCGATTCCCCTGCTTTCTCTGGAAGGGGTTCCCGGCCTTCCTGGTGCACCTCAGGATGAGGCCGGTCTCAGGAGGAAATTCGAGACTAGCCGTGTGTGAGGTGCCACGTGCTGAACGACCCCGATTATCCGGTCCGCTCTTGATAAGAACCCGATGCCCGGACACCTCTTCGAAGGCAACCCTGTGAGTGAAGGCACAACACGAAGGGGCACTGACACCCCCGTGCATCATCCGGAACAACCCGCAGGGTCTACACACAGCTCGACAAGGGGCCTGAGACTCCCGGAACAACTCGAGAGGCAACCAGAATTCCATTCCTCAGACAAGACGAGGCATGACTCTCCTGTCCCAACACTGCAGGGACCGTGCAGTCGGAGTCAGAATCGGAGAGGAAGCCTGAGGTTCCTGCCTCCCCTCGAGATGAGGCCCTCTTCCATTGCGCCGAACCCAGCAGAGTCCCGAGAGGCCCTGCAAATTACACAGCATCCCTCACCTCTCAGAGTCACCATGGGAAGTTCCCTATAGTCCCCTGCAGAAGTCGAGGGAAACGAGGGTTTCCCGCCGCCACCCGAGAAAGACCTCGAGAGTCCTTCTTCAACGCGTCTTGAGGCCCTAGTCACTTCCCATGACTCGAGAGTGATGACCAGCTCCCCCTCGCCATGCGCATGGAGACATGAGTTCCCTGGCACCGCACGAGAGGCTCCCTGAGGTCCTCGTCGTGCCTCGTGAGAAAACCCCCATGGGCGCCGCAGCCTGAGGAAACACATGAGACGCCCCCGTCATCGCTAGATGAGGGCCTTCTTTTCCTGCCTGGCCTGGAGAGCAATCCCGAGTCCTCTCTCCAAACTGAAGAGGAGGCTCGACACCCTTGAGTCCACTCAGTGGGCTCCAAGAGATCCGTGTCGCGACTTGAGAGGAAAGCGGAGTCCTCTGCTTCCCCTCGAGGCGAGGCCTGACTCCCTGGGGGAGTCTGGAATGGAATCCCGAGATCCCTGTCTTCCCTTGAGAGGAATATTAGGTCCTGGACACACGCCTCGATGAGGTCTCTTTGGCCCTGTAGTGACTCGAGCAGAACCCCCAGCTTTCCCTCGCAACTCCAGGGGAAGATTGGGCTTCCCAGGGCCAACCCAAGAGGAAGCCTGAAATCCCCGTCGTTTTCGAGAATCCAGACTCAACTCGAGAAAAACGACGTGGTTCCAACGTCTTCACAGAATGAGGCCCTTGCCCGCTACAGCGTCCCCAGGGAAGTCACATGTTCCGTCCTGAAGTGGGAAACGGTACTTGGCTCCCTTGTTGCGACCCCTAATGTTCCCTGAAATGCCGGGTTCCCTCGAGTGGAACACCTAGAGTCCCGGCCCCACTTCATCTGAGCCCCATCTCCCCACCTGATAACGACAGGAGAGTCGATTCCCCTTCTTTGTGTGGAAGGTGTTCCCGGCCTTCCCGGCGCACCTCAGGATGATGCTGGTCTCACGAGGAAATTCGAGATGAGCCACGTGGGTGCTGCCACATGCCGAACGACCCCGATTTCCTGGTCCGCTCTTGAAATGAACCCGATGCCCGGACACCTCTTTGAAGGCAACCCTGTGGGGGAAGGCACAAAATGAAGGGGCAATGACACCCCTGTGCATCTTCTGGAAACACCCGCAGGTTCCACACACAGCTCGACAAGGGGCCTGAAACCCACTGAACGAGTCAAGAGGCAAGCAGAGTTCCATTACTCAGACAAGACGAGGCCTGACTCTCCTGTCCCAACCCTGCAGGGACCCTGCGGTCGGAGTCAGAAATGGAGAGGAAGCCTGAGGTTCCTGCCTCCAATCGAGATGAGGCCCTCTTTCATTTCGTCAAACCTAGTCGAGTCCCGAGAGGCCCCTCTAACTCCTCAGTATCCCTCACCTCTCAGAGGCACCTGGGAAGTTCCCTAAGGTCCCCGGTAGAGGTCGAGGGAAATAAGTGTTTCCCGCCCCTACCCAAGAAAGACCTCGAGAGTCCTTCTTAAATGCGTCTTGAGGCCCTAGTCCCTCCCATGACTCCAGAGCAATGACGCGATCTGCCTGGCCACACGCATGGAGGACTGACTTCTCTGGCGCCACACGAGAGGCTCCCTGAGCTCCCCATCATATCTCGTGAGAAACCCCACACTGGCGCCGCAGCTCGAGAAAACCCATGAGATGCTCCCGTCATCAAGAGAGGAGGGCCATCTTTAACTGAATGGTATGCAGATCAAGCCTGAACCTTCTGTCCAAGCTACACAGGACGCTTGACTCCCGTTAGGCCACTCATTGGGCTCCAAGAGTTACACGTCATGACTCGAGAGGATAGTGGAGTCCTTTGCTTCCACTCGAGACGAGGCGTGACCCACCAGGTGAGACTGGAATGCGACCCCGATATCCCTGTTGCCCCTGGAGAGGAACACTACGTCCTGGACCCAAGCCTAGATGAGGACTCTTTGCCCTGAAGTGACTCGAGAGCAACCCACAGCTCTCTGTGACAAGTTGAATGGAAGATTGGACTTCCTGGGCCAACACAAGAGGAAGCCTGAATTCCCCGTCGTAACTCGAGAATCCCGCCGCATCTCAAGAAAAACCACGTGTTTCCCTCGTCATCGCAATATGAGGCCCTTGCCCGCTAGAGCATCTCCAGAGAATTCCCACGTTCCGTCTTGAAGTGCGAAACTGTACTTGGCACCCTTGATGCGACCTCAAAAGTGCCGTGACATACCGGTCTCACTCGAGGGGACCACCGAGGTTCCCGGCACCACTTCATCTGAGCCCCTTCTCCCCTTCTGATCGCGACCGGTGGATCGATTCCCCTGCTTTGTCTGCAAGGGGTTCCCTACATTCCCGGCGAACATCAGGATGAGGCCGGTCTCCCGAGGAAATTCGAGACGTAGCCTCGTGGGTGGTACCACATGCTGAAAGACCCCAATTTTCTGGTACGCTCTTGAAAAGAACCCGATGCCCGGACACCTCTTTGAAGGCAACCCTGTGGATGAAGGCACAACACGAAGGGGCACTGACACCCCTGTGCATCGTCTGGAAAAACCCGCAGGTTCCACACACAGCTCAACAAGTGGCCTGTCACTCCGTGAACAACTCGAAAGGCAAGCGGAGATCCATTCCTCCACAGAAGACGAGGCGTGACTCTCTTGTCCATACTCAGCAGATACTCTGCGACCCGAGTCAGAAATGGAGAGGACCCCTGAGGTTCTTGCCTCCATTCGAGATGAGGCCCTCTTCGATTGCACCAAACCCAGTTGAGTAACGAAAGGCCCCTCCCAAATCCACAGTGTCCCTGACTTCTCAGAGGCACCCTGAGAAGTTGCCTGAGGTCACCGACACAAGTCGAGGGAACCCAGGGTTCCCTGCCGCAACCCGAGAAAGACCTCGAGAGTCCTTCTTCAATGCGTCTTGAGGCCCGATTCGCCTACTATGACTCGAGAGCAATCACACACTCCCCTTCACCACATGCACGGAGACCTGACGTCCCTAGCACCACACGAGAGGCTCTCTGAGTTCCCCGTCGTACCTCGTGAGAAATCTGATACTGGCGCCGCAGCTGGAGAAAACCCACGAGACGCCCCCGTCATCGCGAGATGAGGGCCTTTTTTCCTGCATGGCCAGGAAAACAATCCTGAGTCATCTCTCCAAACTCCATAGGAGGCTTCACTCCCTTTACGCCACGCAGTGGGCTCCAAGAGATACCCGTCGCGAATCGACAGGAGAGTGGAGTCCTTTTTTTCCCCTCAAGACGAGGCCTGACTCTCCGGGTGAGTCGAGAATGCAACCCTGAGATCCCTGTCGGCGCAGTAGTGGAACACTAGGTCCTGGACACAAGCGTAGATGAGGTCTATTTTGCCCTGCAGTGACTGGAGAGCAATCCCCAGTTCTAACTCGCAACTCGAAAGGAATACTGGATTTTCCTGGCGCCACACAAGAGGCTCCCTGAGATCCCCGTGGTACTTCATGAGACACCCCACACTGGCGCCGCAGCTCGAGAAAACCCACGAGACGCCACCGTCATCTCGAGATGAGGGCCTCCTTTTCCTGCATGGCCTGGAGTCCAATCCCGAGTCCTCTATCCAAACAGCACAGGAGGCTTGACTCCCTTTAGGGCACACAGTGGGCTCCAAGAGATACCCATCGCGACTCAAAAGGACAGCGGAGTTCTTTGCTTTCCCTCGAGACGAGGCCTGATTCCCCGGGTGAGCCTGGTATGCAACCCCCAGATCCCTGTCGCCCCTAGGGACGAACATTAAGTCCTGGACACAAGCCTAGATGAGGTCTATTTTGCCCTGCAGTGACTCGTGGACAATCCCCAGCTCTCCCTTGAAACTCGAATGGAAGATAGGACTTCCCTGGGCCAACACATGAGGAAGACTGTATTCCCCGTCGAAACTCGAGAATCCCGCCACAACTCGAGAAACGCCACGTGGTTCCCCCGTCATCGCAAGATGAGGCCCTTGCCCCCTACAGCGTCTCAAGAGAAGTCCCACGTTCCGTCTTGAAGTGCGAAACGGTATTGGCACCCTTGATGCGACCTCAAAAGTTCCTCGACACACCGGTCTGACTCGAGGAGAACACCGAGGTTCCCGGCACCACTACATCTGGGCCCCTTCTCCCCTCCGGATCGTGACAGGAGGGTTGATTCCCCTGTTTTGTCTTGAAGGGGTTCCCGCCTTTCCCGGTGCATCTCAGGATGAGGCCGGTCTCACGAGGATATTCGAGACATAGCCTCATGGATGGTGACACATGCCGAAAGACCCCGATTTCCTGGTTCACTCTTGATAAGATCCCAATGCCCGGACACCTCTTTGAAGATAACCCTTTTGATGAAGGCACAACACGAAGGGGCAATGACACCCCCAGGTATCATCCGGAGAAAACCGCAGGTACCACACACAGCTCGAGAAGTGACCTGTCACCCCGTGAACAACTGGAGAGGCAAGCAGAGTTCCATTCCTCCACACAAGACGAGGCCTGACTCTCCTGTTCGAACTCTGCAGCGAAACTGCGATCCGAGTCAGATCTGGCCCAGGGGAAGTCAGGAGAGGAAACATGAGTTTCCTGCCTCCACTTGAGATGAGTCCCTCTTCCATTGCACCGAACCCAGTGGAGTCCCGAGAGGCCCCTCCCAACTGCACAGTATCCCTGACTTCTCAGAGGCACCCTTAGACCTTCCTGAGATCACCGGCACAAGTCGAGGGAACCAAGGGTTTCCTGCCCCAACCCGTAAAAGACCTCGAGAGTCCTTCTTCAACGCGTCTTGAGGTGCGATTCCCCTACCATGACTCGAGAGCAATGACGCGCTCCCCCTAGCCACGCGCGTAGAAACCTGACTTCCCTGGCGCCACAGGAGAGGCTCCCTGAGCTCCCCATTATACCTCGTGAGCAACACCACACTGGAGCCGCAGCTCGAGAATACCCACGAGACGCCCCAGTCCTCACGAGATGAGGGCCTTCTTTTGCTGTATGGCCTGGAGAGCAATCCTGAGTCCTCTCTCCAAACTCCACAGGAGGCTTGACTCATTTTAGGCCACACAGTGAGCTCCAAGATATACCCGTCGCGACTCGAGAGGAGAGCGGTGTCCTTGGCTTCCCCTCGAGACGAGGCCTGATTCCCAGGGTGAGTCGAGAATGCAATGCCGAGATCGCTGTCGCCCCAGCAGAGGAACATTAGGTCCTGGACACAAGCCTAGATGAGGTCTATTTGGCCCTGCAGTGTCTCGAGAGCAATCCCCAGTTCTAACTCGCAATTCGAATGAAAACTGGACTTCCCTGGGCCAGTTGAAGAGGAAGCCTGAATTCCCCGTCGTAACTCGAGAAACCCGCCACAACTCAAGAAAAACCACGTGGTTCCCCCGTCATCGAAAGATGAGGCCCTTGCCCGCTACAGCGTCTCAAGAGAAGTCCCACGTTCCGTATTGAAGAGCGAAAAGTTACTTGGAACCCTTGATGCGACCCCAAAAGTTCCCCGACATACCAGTCTCACTTGAGGAGAACACCGAGGTTCCCGGCACCACTTCATCTGAGACTCTTCTCCCCTCTTGATCACGACAGGAGGTTCGATTCCCCTGCTTTGTCTGGAAGGCGTTCCCGACCTTCCTGGCGCACATCAAGATGAGGCCAGTCTCACGAGGAAATTCGAGACATAGCCTCATGGGTGGTGCGACATGCCAAAAGACCCCGATTCCCTGGTCCGCTCTTGATAAGAACCCGATGGCAGAACCCAACTCGAAGGCAATCCTGTGGATCAAGGCACAACACGAAGGGGCAGTGACACCCCGGTGCATCGTCCAGAAAAACCCGCAAGTTCCACATACAAATCGACAAGTGGCCTGTCACCCCATGAACAACGCGAGAGTCAAGCGGAGTTCCATTCCTCCACACAAGACGAGGCCTGACTCTCCTGTCCCAACTCTGCAGGGACTCTGGGATCCGAGTCAGTTCCGGCACATTCGAAGCCAGGAGAGGAACCCTGAGGTTCCTGCCTCAACTTGTCATGAGGCCCTCTTCCATTGCACCAAACCCAGTGGAGTTCCGAGAGGCCCCTCCCAACTCCACAGTGACCCTGACTTCTCAGAGGCACGCTGAGAAGCTTCCTGAGGTCACTGGCACAAGTCGATGGAACCCAGGGTTTCCTGCTGCAACCCAAGAAAGACCTTGAGAGTCCTTCTTTAACACGTCTTCAGGCCCAATTCCACTACCATGACTCGAGAACAATGACGGGCTCCCTCTCACCACGTGCATAGAGACCTGACTGCCCTGGCACCACGTGAGAGGCTCACTGAGCTCCCAGTCTTACTTCGTGAGAAACCCCACATAGCGCCACAGCTCGAGAAAACCTACGAGACGCCCCAGTCATTGGGAGATGAGGGCCTTCATTTCATGCATTGCCTGGAGAGCAATCCCGTGTCCTCCCTCCAAACACCAGAGGATGTTTGACTCCCTTTAAGCCACTCAGTGGGCTCCAAGACATACCCGTCCGACTCGAGAGGAGAGCAGAGTCCTTTGCTTCCCCTCGAGACGAGGCCTGACTCCAAGGTGAGTCTGGAATGCAACCCCGAGATTTCTGTCGAGTCTTGAGATGAACATTAGGTCCTGCACACAAGCCTTGGTGGGGTCTCTTTTGCCTTCAGTGACTAGAGCGCACCTCCAGCTCTTCCTCGAATCTCGAATGGAAGATAAGACTTTTGTGGGCCAACACAAGAGGAAGCATGAATTCCCTGTGGTAACTCAAATATCCCACCGCAACTCGAGAAAAACCAAGTGGTTCCGCAGTCATTCCAAGATGAGGCCCTTGCCCGCTGGAGCACCCCAAGAGAAGTCCAACGTTCCATTTTGAAGAGTGAAATGGTACTTGGAACGCTTTATGCAACCCCAAAAGTTACCCGACATACCTGTCTCACTTGAGGGAAACACCGAGGTTCCCAGCAGCACTTCATCTGAGCCACTTCTCCCCTCCTGATCGCCAAAGGAGGGTCGATTCCTCTGCTTTGTCTGGAAGGGTTTCATGACCTTCGCGGCACACCTCAGGATGAGGCCGGTTTCATGAGGAAATTCGAGACAACCCACGTGGGTGCTGCCAAATGCTGAACGACCCCGATTTCCCAGTCCGCTCTTCATAAGAACCCGATGCCCGGACACCTCTTCGAAGGCAACCCTGTGGATGAAGGCACAAATCGAAGGATCACTGACACCCCCGTGCATCGTCTGGAAAAACCTGCAGATTCCACACACAGTTTGACAAGGGGCCTGAAACCCGATGAACAACTCGAGAGGCAAGCGGAGTTCCATTCCTCAGAAAAGACGTAGCCTGACTCTCCTGTCCCAACTCTGCAGGGACCCTGCGGTCTGAGTCCGAAACAGAGAGGAAGTCTGAGGTTCCTGCCTCCCCTCGAGATGAGGCCCTCTTCCATTGCGACAAACCCAGCGGAGTCCCGAGAGGCCCCGCCCACTCCACAGTATCCATCAACTCTCAGAGACACCCTGGGAAGTTCCCTAAGGTCCCCGGCAGAAGTCGAGGGAAATGACTTTTCCCGACACAACCCGAGAAAGACCTCGATAGTCCCTCTTCAACGCGTCTCGAGGCCCTAGTCCCCTCCCGTGACTCGAGAGCCATGACGCGCTCCCCCTCGCCACGCACAGGGAGACCTGACTTCCCTGGCGCCGCACGAGAGGCTCCCTGAGATCCTCGTCGTGCCTCGCGAGAAAACCCCCAAGGGCGCCGCAGCTCGAGGAAAGCCCTGAGACGCCCCCGTCCTCACGAGGTGAAGGGCCTTCTTTTCCTACATGGCCTGGAGAACAATCCCGAGCCCTCTCTCCAAAATGAAGAGGAGGCTTGACTCCACTGAGGCCACTAGGGGGCTCCAAGAGATCCGCGTCGCGACTCGGGAGGACAGCGGAGTCCTTGGCTTCCCCTCGAGACGAGGCCTGGCACCCCGGGGGATCCTGGAATGCAACCCCGAGATCCCTGCCTTCCCTGGATAGGAACATTAGGTCCTGGACACACGCCTAGATGAGGTCTCTTTGGCCCTGCAGTGACTCAAGGCAGCCCCCAGCTTTCCCTCGCCACTTGAATGGAAGACGGGGCTTCCCAGGGCCAACAGAGGAGGAAGCCTGTAATCCCCGTCGTCACTCGAGAATCCCACCGCAAATCGAGAAAAAACACGTGGTTCTAACGTCTTCGCAAGATGAGGCCCTTGCCCACTACGGCGTCTCAAGGGAAGTCCCATGATCCGCCCTGAAGTGCGAAACGGTACCTGACACCCTTCGTACGACACCCAAAAGTTCCCCGACACGCCGGGTTCCCTCGAGGGGAACACCGAGAGTCCCGGCACAGCTTCATCTGAGCCCCTTCTCCCCTCCTGATCGCGACAGGAGAGGCGATTCCCCTGCGTGGTCTGGAAGGGGTTCCCGGCCTTCCCGGCGCACCTCAGGATGAGGCCGGTCTCACGGGGAAATTCGAGACGAGCCACGTGGGTGGTGCCACATGCCGAACGCCCCCGATTCCCCGGTCCGCTCTTGAGAAGGACCCGAGGCCCGGACCCCTCTTCGAAGGCAACCCTGTGGGTGAAGGTACCACTCGAAGGGGCACTGACACCCCCGTGAGTCGTCCGGAAAAACCCGCGGTTTCCACACACAGCTCGACGAGGTGCGTGAGACACCCTGAGCAATTCGAGAGGCAAGCGGAGTTCCCTTCCTCAGACAAGACGAGGCCTGACTCTCCTGTCCCAACTCTGCAGGGACCCTGTGGTTGGAGTCGGAAAAGGAGAGGAAGCCTAAGTTTCCTGTCTCCCCTCGAGATGAGGCCCTCTTCCATTGCGCCAAGCCCAGCGGAGTCCCGAGAGGCCCCGCCAACTCCACAGCATCCCTCACCTATCAGAGGCACCATGGGAAGTTCCCTCAGGTCCCTGGCAGAAGTCGAGGGAAATGAGGCTTTCCCGCCGCAACCCCAGAAAGACCTCGAGAGTCCTTCTTCAACGCGTCTGGAGGCCCTAGTCCTCTCCCATGACTCGAGAGCCATGACGCGCTCCCCCTCGCCACCCGCACAGAGACCTGACTTCCCTGGCACCGCACGAGAGGCTCCCTGAGATCCTCGTCTTGCCTCGTGAAAAACCCCCACGTGCGCCGCAGCTCGAGGAAACCCCTGAGAAGCCCCCATCCTCGCGAGGTGAGGGCCTTCTTTTCCTGCCTGACCCAGACCGCAATCCTGAGTCCTCTCTCCAAACTGAAGAGAAGGCCTGACACCCTTGAGGCCACTCAGTGGGCTCCAAGAGATCTGCGTCGCGACTTGAGAGGAGAGCGGCATCCTTTGCTTGCCCTCGAGGCTAGGCCTGACTCCCCGGGGGAGTCTGGAACGCCACCCTGTGATCCCTGTCTTCCCTTGAGAGGAACGTTAAGTCCAGGACACAGGCCTAGATGAGGTCTCTTTGGCCCTGCAGTGACTCGAGTGCAACCCCAAGCTTTCCCTCGCAACTCGAATGGAAGATTAGGCTTCCCGGGGCCAACACAAGAGGAAGCCTGAAATCCCCGTCGTAACTCTAGAATCCCGCCGCAACTCGAGAAAATCCACATGGTTCCAACGTCTTCGCAAGATGAGGCCCTTGCCCGCTACGGCATCTCAAGGGAAGTCCCAGGTTCTGTCCTGAAGTGCGAAATGGTACCTGACTCCTTTCATGCAACCCCCAAAAGTCCCCCACACGCCGGTTTCCCTCGAGGGTAACACCGAGGGTTCCGGCCCCACTTCATCTGAGCCCCTTCTCCCCTCCTGATGGCGACAGGAGAGTCGATCCCCCTGCGTTGTCTGGAAGGGTCCCCGGCCTTCCTGGCACACGTCAGGATGAAGCCGGCCTCACTAGGAAATTTGAGACTAGCCCCGTGGGTGGTCCCACATGCCGAAAGACCCCGATTTCCCGGTCCGCTCTTAAAAAGAACCCGAGGCCCAGACACCTCTTCGAAGGCAACCCAGTGGGTGAAGGCACAACACGAAGGGGCACTGTCACCGTCGTGCATTTCCGGAAATACCCGCAGGTTCCACACACAGCTAAACAAGGGGCCTGAGACCCCCTGAGCACCTCGAGAGGCAAGCGGAGTTCCCTTCCTCAGACAAGACGATTCCTGACTCTCCTGTCCCAACTCTGCAGGTACCCTGCGGTCGGAGTCCGAAACAGAGAGGAAGCCTGAGGTTCCTGCCTTCCCTGGAGATGAGGCCCTCTTCCATTGTGCCAAACCCAGCAGAGTCCTGAGAGGCCCCGCCAACTCCACAGCATCCCTCATCTGTCAGAAGCACACTGGGAAGTTCCCTAAGTTCACCGGTAAACTTTTATTGCACAAGGTCCCCATGAAAAGGCCCACGCAGCAGGACAGCCACAGATTCTGTCTGCCATTAAAGGGCAGTAAGGTGCCCTCCCCTCTTCTTTGCTGCCTCGGCGGCCACCAGGGTGCAATTCGCATACCCTTCCCTTTCCCATCCTAGCAGGTGCTCCAGGGCCCGCTGGCCTACAAAGTGCCAGAAGCAGGGCTGGGCCAGCCGGCCAGAATTCAGGGTTCTGTCCCTTGGACTTCCAGCAGACAATAGGCTGCTTGGGAAAACCGCGCAGACTCTGAGGATTTTCAGCAGAGGGGTGGAGTGGTAAAGGCCTTGACCCCAAAGACGAGGCCTTCCTGCGACCGCCAGGTTGGGGAGCTCTGAGACTGTGCCAACACAGGGCGGAATACATGGTTCCCTGCTCCACGCAGTCCCCGTTCCCTTACCTGTGTTCCGCACCCCTCCGCTGTGGCCGATGGATGCCGATCCTTGGGGATCCAGGAGTTCACGAAATGGGCATTCCCAGCCGCAATGGCGACCCCCAACAGCACATCTGGAAAGCCCTCCCCCACCCCTGCCAGGAGCCAACCCCCGCTGCGAACGGACCCCCACCCCGCCCCGTGCCGCCAGGTTTCGTCCCGGCCCTGCCGGGCTCCCGGCGGGTTCCTAGCCATATTGGCGACCCCCGGGAGCACAACAGGGACCGACCCCCCACCCACAGCGAGCGGAATCTCGACCTGTGCAGCCCAGGTTTACCCCACCCTGGCTGTGCTCCCGGCGCGTTTCCAGCCGCAGTGGCCATCTCCGAGAGCACAACTGGGAAGCCCTCCCCTACCCCCGCCAGGAGCCGACACCCGCCCTGCGCCGCCCGGGGCGCCCCACCCCTGCCGCGCTCCAGAGGCGCGGCCCACCTTCACCAGCGGCTCTCGGTGAGCCCCGTCCCCACGCCCGGTTCCAGGAGAGGCTCTCGGACCTCGCTGCTGCCGCCAGGTCAAACATGAGGACAATACATACACCCCACAGAGACAATCCAAGCTGTCTATGATTTAGGGATAAAACGAGGACTACAGAAAGGCAAGATGACCTGACCTAGGAGGGCCATGATATTCTATAGAACCAGACAAAGTTGGTTACCAAGGAAACTTTTTTCCTTGGAACCCGGAAAGCTGGTTCTTTGCATATGCAATGACCAACAATTAGCTTGTTACCCAAGCCTGCCTTACTGCCACCCCCATTCCCCCACTCCCCAGAAGACTGGCTCAAAGAAATATTTTAAATCTCAGGCGGAAACCTGGAAGATGTCTTGTCTGTCTGTTTGGATTAAGGTATGTGTCAGTGTGAGCCTTGTGTTTTTTGATAATATTGCTCAAGTTCTGTGTTCTGATTTCAATGGTCTCAAGAAAAGGCAGCCCTTCCAAATCAAACTGCTGGAAATACAAGAAAACATTGACCTAAATGAATGTCAGAGTCCCGTGAACTGGGAACTAGTCAATATTAAATATCTAGTATTTTTGGTTTTGCTCCTCCATTATAGACATGTCTAAGAGTCAACAACATTAAGCACAACATGTTCATAGTGCCTAGGTTTCTTTTGAGGTAAAAATTGCTCTATTGTTATATCTGTCACAAGCTTGTCAGCAAGAAACTACCTGGAAACGACAACAACAAAAGTAAAAAATGTAAATGTGATATGAGCTTTTAGACAAACTCTTTACAATAATTATACTCTAAAATATCTGCCTCTCATAGTCTTGATTGAAGGCAGAGGAGAAGGGGATGACAAGGGTACGATGGTTGGATGGCATCACTGACTCGATGGACATGAGTTTGAGCAAGCCCCTGGAGCTGGTGACAGACACGGAAGCCTGGCGTCCTTCAGGCCACGGGGTCCCAAAGAGTCAGACACGACTGAGCAACTGAACTGAACTGAACTAACAAACGTTTCTCCAGGTGTTTTGGTTACCCGAGTTTCTATCCTTGTGACGACAGTGTATTGAATAGCTAGGTCATTTCCAAATAAATGAAAGTTCTGAAACATTCACGACTTGAAAGGACCTCCCTTTTACACAGAAACAAAAGAGATTTTTGACTCTCCATGAATAGTGTCTGGCACCATCCTGACATGTTAAATGTAAGAAAGCAATTGTTTTGTTTTGTTTTGTTCTGTTCTTGGGGGTGGGGGGAGGGGGGCGGGCTATAGCCAATGCCAATATAAAAGTCAGTTCTTGGTTGCTTAAGGGAAATGTATGACTTGTTATATCAAGAAAGTATGTGGAATGCAATGGCACTTGAGGAAGGAAAACGAAGTAGTTCTGTCTTACAGGTGGCAGTTTCAGGATGGGAGAAGCAAAGGAATGGGTACAGAATGGGATAAGGAGGTTGTAGGGAAAGTGGACCCCCAGAAAAGAGTTCTGTGCCTAGCACAAGTTTTCTTGAGATGTCGAACTGCCTTTGCTAATGGAGTTTAAGTTTCTTTACCTCTTAAGTGATCTCTTCTAGGTTGACCTAGAACAGAAATCTTTGGTTAGCTTTGGCTAAGTGGAGAAGTAGTGCTTCACGGTGACATATGTGATCCTTCCTGACTGTTTGCAGCCCTTTTGATATCGATGCCTTGCTTCTGCTGCTGCTGCCGCCGCCGCTGCTGCTAAGTCGTTTCAGTCGTGTCCGACTCTGTGCGACCCCATAGACGGCAGCCCACCAGGCCCCGCAGTCCCTGGGGTTCTCTAGGCAAGAACACTGGAGTGGGTTGCCATTTCCTCCTCCCATGCATGAAAGTGAAAAGTGAACGTGAAGTCGCTCAGTGGTGTCCGACTCTTAACCACCCCATGGACTGCAGCCTACCAGGCTCCTCCATCCATGGGATTTTCCACGCAAGAGTACTGGAGTGGGGTGCCATTGCCTTCTCTCATATCTATGCACAAGCCTGCCTAAATAATTGACTTCTAGCTAGCTTTGGGATGCCAATGACCATCCACCCTTACCAGGCAACAGAGAAGAGAAAAACACTTACCACAGGAGGTCCTGGTAAGGAACAAGGAACTAACAAGCTCCCGCCAACCAGGATTCTGCAGAGGTCAACAAGAGGTCAGTAAGAGATGGAAGACTGCAGTCCAGAGGTCCTAGCAACTTCCATCTTGCAGCAGAGACCCAGCATAGTCAAAACGAATTCAATGTTGCAAAAAATAAGTAAACAAATAAAGGACAGAAGTCCTTTGAACACATGACTGAGATTAGGGGTGAGGCAGTACATGTACGGTGCCCGGAAAATCTTAAAGTATGAGAAAGGAAAGAATTTAAAGACAACTATCAAGCTGTCCGAACTGATAAAAACGAAAGATTACACAGTTTTTTCTGTATATATTAGCAGATAATAATCTGAAAAGGAATTTAAAAAAATTCCCTTTCAATAATGTCAACATGAATACAACACTTTGCCATGGATGTAACGAGGATGACAAGACTGGTACACTGGAAATTATACACCCTGGCTGAAAACTATCCTGAATACATGGACAGATATTCCATAACAATGGAAAGACTTAAGATGGCAATACCATGGAATGCATCTTCAATCTGAAATGAAGATTTGATATGATTTGATCGCTCAGAGCTTTTGTGTCATCAAGTGTTATTAAAGTATAAATGAGATAGAGAAAGCTGCTGACTTAGACTTGAGGCGGGGTGTACGCCCCGCTGGTCTCTAGCCAGATATTCTACAGGCACTAGCAGTCAGCTAAGGAAAGAAAGGCACTGTCTCAGGGAATGGCACCAGGCCCCTCCCCCACGACATGCCTTGAGGTCACATTGGCAGCAGGTGAGTCATCCTGGGCCAAAAACTGATTGACATGAATCTTGAAGAAAGGCAGTATTCCAGGCAAATATATCATTTCCTTAACATAGATTAGGAGAACAAGGTACGAGGAAAACATACTGTTTTGTTCAAGTCGCTTCTGAGCCTATTGGGGGAACCGACCTGAAGCCAGAGTCCAGCAGATATACATAGGATATTTACATCGCTTAAGACAAACATTTCCTCAGGAACAAATGCATTGCTTAGCTCAAGGTTTGTCTGCGAAATTCTTACACATCAGTAGATGGCTCCGAGCTGGGTTTCTACACACAAGAACATGAATGCAAAGGACAAGCCTGCACAGCCCATCTGACCCCTCCCCCACAGCTAGCAGCATTTCCAAGTGACCTCCTAAGGCCTTCCCCAAAATACAGGGGCACCTCTGGGTTTCCTGTTTCAAGCTCTTTGAACACTTTTCTTAAAAAAAAAAAAAAATCCTGCACACTTCTTGATAGAATGCCACAGTGCAAGGAAAACAGGCCTTCAATACTTAAACCTCCCTGTGCCAAACACTTGGGGCTTGGTTTTGTTTTGTTTTGTTTTTTAATTACACCACTACATAATTTAAACTTTTTACAATTTCTAATTATTCAGTACCAAAACACCAAACTTTTATTGCACAAGGTCCCCATGAAAAGGCCCACGCATCAGGACAGCCACAGATTCTGCCATGAAAGGGCAGCAAGGTGCCCTCCCCACTTCTTTGCTGCCTGGGCGGCCACCAGGGTTTGAAATCCATGCACCCTACTAACTTTCTAGGGTGCAATTCGCGGACCCTTCCCTTTCTCATCCTAGCAGGTGCTCCAGGGCCCGCTGGCCTACAAAGTGCCAGAAGCAGGGCTGGGCCAGCCGGCCAGAGTTCAGGGTTCTGTCCCTTGGACTTCCAGGGGACACTAGGCTGCTTGGGAAAACCGTGCAGACTGAGATTTTTCAGCAAAGGGGTGGATCGGTAAAGGCCTTGACACCAAGGGCGAGGCCTTTCTGCAACCGCCAGGTTGGGGAGCTCCGAGAATGTGCCAACAGAGGGCGGAATACGTGGTTCCCTGCTCCAAGCAGTCCCAGTTCTCTGACCTGTGGCCCGCAGCCCTCCGCTGCACCCACTAGATGTGGATCCTTGGGGACACATTAGCATAGGAAATGGGCGTTCCTAGCCGCAGTGGCGACCCCGGAGAGCACAACTGGGACCGAACCCCCACCCACAGCCATCTAAATCTCGACCCGCGCAGCCCAGGTTTACCCCGCCCCTGCCGCACTCCCAGCGCGTTTCCAGCTGCAGTGGGGACCCCCGAGAGCACAACTGTTACCACCCCCCACCCCCTCCCGACCGGAACCCCGACCCGCGCCGCCTGGGATCGCCCCGCCCCTGGCGTGCTCCCGGCGCATTGCCCACTTCCACCAGGGGCTCCCGGTGAGCCCTGTCCCCACGCCCGGTTCCAGGAGAGGCTCTCGGACCTCGCTACTGCCGCCAGGTCAAACACGAGGACAATACATCCACCCCACAGAGACAATCCAAGCTGTCTATGATTTAGGGTTCAAACGAGGACTACAGAAAGGAAAGATGTCCTGACCTAGGAGGGCCATGAGAGTCTATAGATCCAAACAAAATTGGGTACCAAGGAAGCTTTTTTCCTTGGAACCCGGAAAGCTGGTTCTTTGCATATGCAATGACCAACAATTAGCTTGTTACCCAAGCCTGCCTCGCTGCCATCCCCACTCCCCCCCCCCCACTTCCCAGGAAAACGGCTCAAAGAAATATTTTAAATCTCAGGCGGAAAACTGGAAGATGTCTTGTCTGTCTGTCTGGATTAAGGTATATGTCAGTGTGAGCCTTGTGTTTTTTGATAATATTGCTCAAGTTCTGAGTTCTGATTTCAATGGTCTCAAGACAAGGCAGCCCTTCCAAATCAAACTGCTGGAAATACAAGAAAACATTGACCTAAATGAATGTCAGAGTCCCGTGAACTGGGAACTAGTCAATATTAAATATCTAGTATTTTTGGTTTTGCTCCTCCACTATAGACATGTCTAAGAGTCAACAACATTAAGCACAACATGTACATAGTGCCTAGGTTTCTTTTGAGGTAAAAATTGCTCTATTGTTATATGTGTCACAAGCTTGTCAGCAAGAAAGTACCTGGAAACAGCAACAACCAATGTAAAATACGTAAATGTGATATGAGCTTTTAGATAAACTCTTAACAATAATTATACTCTAAAATATCTGCCTCTCATAGTCTTGATTGAAGGCAGAGGAGAAGGGGATGACAGAGGATAAGATGGTTGCATGGCATCACTGACTCGATGGACATGAGTTTGAGCAAGCCCCTGGAGTTGGTGATGGACACGGAAGCCTGGCGTCCTGCAGGCCACGGGGTCACAAAGAGTCAGACTCGACTGAGCAACTGAACTGAACTGAACTTACAATCGTTCCTCCAGGTGTTTTGGTTACCTGAGTTTCTATCCTGGTGCTAAACTAAGTGACGACAGTGTATTGAATAGCTAGGTCACTTCCAAATAAATGAAACTTCTTAAACATTCACGACTTGAAAGGACCTCCCTTTTACACAGAAACATAAGAGATTTTTGACTCTGCATGAATAGTGACTGGCACCATCCGAACATATTAAATGTAAGAAAGCAATTTTTTTGTTTTGTTTTGTTTTGTTCTGTTCTTGCAGGAAGCGGGGTGGGCGCTATTATCACTGATAGGTATGCTCACCAATCTATCAAATGCCAATATAAGAGTCAGTTCTTGGTTGCTGAAGGGAAATGTATGACTTGTTATTACAAGAATGTATGGAATGCAATCACACTTTAAGAAGGAAAACGAAGTAGTTCTGTCTTACAGGTGGCATTTTCAGGACGGGAGAAGCAAAGGAATGGGTACGGAATGGGATAAGGAGGTTGTAGGGAAAGTAGGCCCCCAGAAAAGAGTTTTGTGCCTAGCACAAGTTTTCTTGAGATGTTGAACTGCCTTTGCTAATGGAGTTTAAGTTTCTTTACCTCTTAAGTGATCTCTTCTAGGTTGACCTAGAACAGAAATCTTTCGTTAGCTTTGGCTAAGAGGAGAAGTATTGTTTCACGATGACATATGTGATCCTACCTGACTGTTCTCATCCCCTTTGATATCTATGCACTGCTGCTGCTGCTGCTGCAGCTGCTAAGTGGTTCAGTTGAGGCCGACCCTGTGCCACGCCATAGATGGCAGCCCACCAGGCCCCGCAGTCTCTGGGGTTCTCTAGGCAAGAACACTGGAGTGGGTTGCCATTTCCTCCTCCTATGCATGAAAGTGAAAAGTGAAAACGAAGTCACTCAGTGGTGTCCGACTCTTAGCCACCCCATGGACTGCAGCCTACCAGGCTCCACCATCCTTGGGATTTTCCAGGAGTGGGGTGCCATTGCCTTCTCCCATATCTGTGCACAAGCCTGCCTAAATAATTGACTTCTAGCCAACTTTGGGATGCCCATGACCACCCACCCTTACCAGGCAACAGAGAAGAGAAAAACACTTACCACAGGAGGTTCTGATAAGGAACAAGGAACTAACAAGCTCCCACCTACCAGGATTCTGCAGAGGTCAACAAGAGGTCAGCAAGAGATGAGAGACTGCAGTCCAGAGGTCCTAGCTACTTCCATCTAGCAACAAACACCCAGCATAGTCAAAACGATTTCAATGTTAAAGAATAAATAAATAAATAAATAAATAAAAGGACAGAAGTTCTTTGAACACATGTCTGAATTTAGGGGTGAGGCATTACATATGTGTCCCAGGATAATCTTAAAGTGTCAGAAAGTAAAGAAATTAAAGACAACTATCAAGCTGTCCAAACTGATAAAAATGAATGATTACACAGTTTTATCTGTATACATTAGCAGATAATAATCTGAAAAGGAATTTTAAAAAATTCCCTTTCAATAATATCAACATGAATAAAACACTTTGCCATGGATGTAACGAGGATGACAAGACTGGCACACTGGAAATTATACACCCTGGCTGAAAACTATCCTGAATGCATGGACAGATATTCCATAACGATGGAAAGACTTAAGATGGCAATACCATGGAATGCATCTTCAATCTGAAATGAAGATTTGATATGATTTGATCGCTCAGAGCTTTTGTGTCATCAAGTGTTATTAAAGTATGAAAGAGATAGAGAAAGCTGCTGACTTAGACTCGAGGCGGGGTGGGGGGGGGTAGTAAGAGTACCCCCTGCTGGTCTTTAGCCAGATATTCTACAGGCACTAGCAGTCAGCTAAGGAAAGAAAGGAACTGTTTCAGGGAATGGCACCAGGCCCCTCCCCCACGACATGCATTGAGATAATATTGGCAGCAGGTGAGTCAGCCCGGGCCAAAACTTGATTGACATGAATCTTGAAGAAAGGCAGTATTGCAGGCAAATATATCATTTCCTTAACATAGATAAGGAGAACAAGCTAGGAGGAAAACATGCTGTTTTGTTCAAATCGCTTCTGAGCCTTTTGGGGGAACCGACCTGAAGCCAGAGTCTAGCGGAAATACATAGGATATTTACATCGCTTAAGACAAACATTTTCTTAGGAAAAAATGCATTGCTTAGCTCAAGGTTTGTCTGCGAAATTCTTACACATCAGGAGATGGCTCCGAGCTGGGTTTCCACACACAAGAACATCCATGCAAAGGACAAGCCTGCACAACCCATCTGCCCCCCTCCCGCACAGCCAGCAGCATTTCCAAGTGACCTCCTAAGGCCTTCCCCAAAATACAGGGGCACCTCTGGGTTTCCTGTTTCCCTCACTTCGAACACTTTTCTTAAAAAAAAAAATCCTGCACACTTCTTGATAGAATGCCACAGTGCAAGGAATACAGTCCTTCAATATTTAAACCTCCATTTGCAAAACACTTGGAGCTTGGTTTTGTTTTGTTTTGTTTTTTAATTACACCACCACATAATTTAAAGCTTTTACACGTTCTAATTATTCAGTTCCAAAACACCAAACTTTTATTGCACAGGGTCCTCATGAAAAGGCCCACGCAGCTGGACAACCACAGATTCTGCCATGAAAGGGCAGCAAGGTGCCCTCCCCACTTCTTTGCTGCCTGGGCGGCCACCAGGGTTTGAAATCCATGCACCCTACTAAGTTTCTAGGGTGCAATCCATGGACCCTTCCCTTTCCCATCCCAGCAGGTGCTCAAGGGCCCGCTGGCTTACAAAGTGCCAGAAGAGGGCTGGGCCAGCCGGCCAGAGTTCAGTGTTCTGTCCCTTGGACTTCCAGCGGACACTAGGCTGCTTGGAAAAACCGCGCAGACTCTGAGATTTTTCAGCAGAGGGGTGGAGCGGTAAAGGCCTTGACCCCAAAGGCAAGGCCTTTCTGCGACCGCCAGGTTGGGGAGCTCCGAGAATGTGTCAACAGACGGCGGAATACTTGGTTCCCTGCTCCACGCAGTCCCAGTTCCCTTACCTGTGGTCTGCAGCCCTCCGCTGCACCCACGGGATGGCGATCCTTGGGGACCCAGGAGCAGACGAAATGGGCGTTCCCAGCCGCAGTTGCAACCCCCGAGAGCGCAACTGGGAACCCCTCCCCATCCCCCCCGTGAGCCGACCCCGCCCCGCTCCGCCAGGGTTAGCCCCGCCCCTGCCGCGCTCCCTGCGCGTTCCCAGCCTCAGTGGCGACCCCGGGAGCACAACTGGGACCGACCCCCACCCAAAGCCATCTGAATCTCGACCCCCGCAGCCCGGGTTTACCTGTCCCGGGTGCGCTCCCGGCGAGTTTTCAGCCTCAGTGTCCACCTCTGAGAGCACAACTGGGAAGCCCGCCCCCACCCCCGCCAGAAGCCGACCCCCGCCCCACGCCGCCCGCGTTCGCCCCGCCCCTGCACGGTCCAGGTACCTTCCCAGCTTCTAGCGTTCACGCCCGGGTAGGAGCAGGATGTAGGAGTATGGGAGATGTGTCTGGAGCCTGACAGCCTCAGCTCCGCTCTGGCCTGCCCTTTGGACCTAGGAGCCAGGCCAACTTGCAGAGGGCTTAGGGCCCCATTGTATGCAAACTACCAAGGCCTACCGCAAGGAGAGCTCTGTCCGAGGGAAGGGAAGTGCCCCAGGCTGCGTTCCCAAGCTGTTGCTTGGCAATGCAGACTCAGCGGTAAACGGAGGGAATCAGGCTCTCTGTAGCCGCAGCTTCACACACAGGTGTGTCTCCGTAGGAATCAAGAAAGATCCTGACAGGGTGAGGTTCATTAGAGCTGTACTAAAGAGCAAAGGCTTGTCCATGTGGTCTTGCCTTCCCCTGTGCCTTTGGGTCTCCAGGCTCGGCCCCAGCTCCGTGGAAACAACCCCTGAGAAAATATCTTCAAGATCCACTTTTCCCAGTGTCTGGGAACCGGGGTTCGTAGGAGGAGAGAAAAGCACGCCTCCATCGGGAACAAAAATGCAGCCCACCTGCCTGTGTTTTGAAGCCTCTATTTGGAAGGAATGGGTTAGCTTCTCCTAAAGGAGACCTCCAGATCTGCTCAGAAGTTGTTAATTCCAGAGGCAGGGTACTGGTTCCTGACTGCCCTTTGCTAGCCTTGCAAAGATATTCCTAGATTCTAGAGTTATTTTCCATGAAGAAGCAGGCTTCGGGAATGTGTCAGACGGGACTGGCTCCTTATTGACCTCAGCTCAGCTATTGCCTTTCCATTCAAACTAGGGCAAGGCCCTACTTTATGAAGGGTAAGGGTCTTCTTCTTTGCAAACTGCCAAGGGCTACAGCAATGAGACCTCTGTCAAGGTGAGGGAAGCCTAAGAGGATGGATTCTCAAGCAGGTGCTTTGCCACAAAGCATCAGCACCCCACGGAGAGAATCAAGCTCCCTGTGCACCAATGTTGGGAGTGTAGCTTCACACACAGAGTTGTCTCTATAGGAGCCAAGAATGTTCCTGAGAGACTAGGTTCACTAAACCTCTCCTACAGAGCATAGACCTGTCCATGTGGTTTTGCCTTCCCCTGTGAGTTGGGTCCTCGAGGTCCGCCACACCTCCGGGGAAACTGTCCCTGAGAAAAGATCTCCAGGAACCGCTTCGCCGAGGCTGGGAAATGCTGTTCACAGGAAGTAAGGCAAGCGAATCTCCTGCAGAGTAAAAGAGGCCTTACAGTCCCTGGAGGAGCAGGCTGCCAGAGTGTGTGAAACCTGACTGTTGCCTTACTGGCCTCAGCTCCGCCATTGCCTGTTCATCCGAGCTAGCACCCAGGCCTACTTGGAAAAGCATTTGGGTGCAGATTTCTACAAAGTGCCAAGGGCTACAGCAGTGAGAATTCTCTCAGTGGTAAGGGACAGCATTTTATGGATTCTCAAGCTGTTTTCTGAATGACAGCGTCAAAATGAACAGAGAGAATTAGGCTCTCTGTGCCCCTATGTTAGGTACGCAGCTTCACACACAGAGGTGTCTCTATAGGAGCCAAGAATGCTCCTGAGAGATGAGGTTCACAAGAGGTCTGCTACAGAGCATAGACCTGTCCATGTGGTCTTGCCTTCCCCTGTGCCTTTGGGCCCCGGGCTCGGCCCCAGCTCCGTGGAAACAAGCCCTGAGAAAATATCTTCAAGATACGCTTTTCCCAGAGGCTGGGAACTGGAGTTCATAGGAGGAGAGAAAAGCAAGCCTCCTTCGGGCACGAAATGCAGCCAACCTGCCTGTGTTTTGAAGCCTCTATTTGGAAGGAATGGGTTAGCTTCTCCTAAAGGAGACCTCCAGATCTGCTCAGAAGTCGGTAATTCCAGAGGCAGGGTGCTGGTTCCTGACTGCCCTTTGCCAGCCTTGCAAAGACATTCCAACATTCTAGAGTTATATTCCATGAAGGAGCAGGCTTCGGGAATGTGTCAGAGGGGACTGGCTCCTTATTGGCCTCAGCTCAGCTATTGCCTTTCCATTCAAACTAGGACAAGGGCCTACTTTATGAAGTGTAAGGGTCTTCTTCTTTGAAACTGCCAAGGGCTACAGCAATGAGACTTCTGTCAAGGCGAGGGAAGCCTAAGAGGACGGATTCTCAAGCAGGTGCTTTGCTACAAAGCATCAGCACCCCACGGAGAGAACCAAGATCCCTGTTCCCCAATGTTGGGAGTGTAGCTTCACACACAGAGTTGTCTCTATAGGAGCCAAGAATGTTCCTGAGAGATTAGGTTCACTAAACCTCTCCTACAGAGCATAGACCTGTCCATGTGGTTTTTCCTTCCCCTGTGAGTTGGGTCCTCGAGGTCCACCACACCTCCGGGGAAACTGTCCCTGAGAAAAGATCTCCAGGAACGGCTTCGCTGAGGCTGGGAAACGCTGTTCACAGGAAGTAAGGCAAGCGAATCTCCTGCAGAGAAAAAGAGGCCTTACTGTCCCTGGAGGAGCAGGCTGCCAGAGTGTGTGAAACCTGACTGTTGCCTTGCTGGCCTCAGTTCCACCATTGCCTGTTCCTCCGAACTAGGACCCAGGCCTATTTGGAGAAGCGTTTGGCTGCGGATTTCTACAAAGTGCCAAGGGCTACAGCAGTGAGAATTCTCTCAGCGGTCAGGGAGAGCATTTTATGGATTCTCAAGCTGTTTTCTGAACGACAGGGTCAAAATGAACTGAGAAAATCAGGCTCTCTGTGCCCCTATGTTAGGTACGCAGCTTCACACACAGAAGTGTCTCTATAGGAGCCAAGAATGTTCCTGAGAGATGAGGTTCACTAGAAGTCTGCTACAGAGCATAGACCTGTCCATATGGTTTTGCCTTGCCCTGTGAGTTGGGTCCCTGAGGTCCGCCCCAGCTCAGGGGAAGGAGCCCCTGAGAAAAGATCTCCAGGGACCGCTATTCCCCCAGGCTGGCAAACGCAGTTCACAGGAGGTAACGCAAGCGAGCCTCCTGCAAGGCACAACAGGCCTTAGTGTCTCTGGACGATCAGGCTGCAAGAGTGTGTGAGACCTGACTGGTGCCTTACTGGCCTCAGCTCCGCCATTGCATGTTCCTCTGAACTAGGACCCAGGCCTACTAGGAGAAGGGTTTGGGTATGGATTTCTAAATACTGCCAAGGGGTATAGCAATGAGAACTGTGTCACGGGTAAGGAAGAGCATTGTATGGATTTTCAAGCTGTTGTTTGAACGACAGCTTCAAAGATGCACAGAGAGGATCAGACTCTGTGTCTCCATGTTCGGTACACAGCTTCACAGACAGGGGTGTCTCCATAGGAAACAAGAACGTTCCTGACAGAGTGAGGTTCACTAGAGCTCTCCTAGAGAGCAAAGACTTGTCCATGTGGTTTTTCTTCCCCTGTGCGTTTGGGGCTACAGGCTCGGCCCCAGCTCCGTGGAAACAACCTCTGAGAAAAGATCTTCAAGATCCGCTTTTCCCAGAGGCTGGGATGTGGGGTTCATAGGAGGCGGGAAAAGCAGGCCTCCTTCAGAGAGCAAGAGGCAGCCAAGCGGCCTGCGTTTGGAAGCCTCTATTTGGAAGAGTGGGTTAGCTTCCCCTAAGGGAGACCTCCAGATCTGTTCAGAAGTCGGTAATTCCAGAGGCAGTGTGCAGGGTCCTGACTGCCCTTTGCCAACCTTGCAAAGACATTCCTAGATTCTACAGTTATCTTCCTGAAGAAGCAGGCTTTGGGAATATGTCAGACTTGACTGGCGCCTTATTGGCCTCAGCTCAGCTATTGCCTTTCCATTCAAAGTAGGACAAGGCCCTACTTTATGAAGGGTAAGGGTCTTCTTCTTTCCAAACTGCCGAGGGCTACAGCAATGAGACCTCCGTAAATGCGAGGGAAGCATAAGCGGATGGATTATCAGGAAGGTTCTTTGCCACCAAGCAACAGCACCCCACGGAGAGAATCAGGCTCCCTTTGCCCCTATGTGGGGTGTGTAGATTCACAAACAGTGGTGTCTCTACAGGAGCCAAGAATGTTCCTGAGAGATGAGGCTCACAAGAGCTCTCCTACAGAGTGCTAACCTGTACATGTGGTTTCGCCTTCCCCTGTGAGTTGGGTGCCCGAGGTCTGCCCCAGCTCCGAGAAAACAGCCTCTGAGAAAAGATCTCCAGGAACCGCTTTTCGCCCAGGCTGGGAAAAGCTGTTCACAGGAAGTAAGGCAAGTGAGCCTCCTGCAGAGAAAAAGAAGCCTTACTGTCCCTGGAGGAGCAGGCTGCCAGAGTGTGTGAAAACTGACTGGTGCCATACTGGTCTTAGCTCCGCCATTGCTTGTTCCTCCGAACTGGGACTCAGGCCTACTTGGAGAAGGGTTTAGGTGCAGATTTCTACAAACTGCCAAGGGCTACTGCAATGAGAACTCTCTCAGAGGTAAGGGCGAGAATTGTATGGATTCTCAAGCTGTTTTCTGAACGACAGCATTAAACCTGCACAGAGAGAATCAGGCTCTTTGCCGCCATGTTGGGTACGCAGTTTCACACACAGAGGTGTCCGCATAGGAGCCAAGAACGTTCGTCAAAGACTGAGGTTCACTAGAGCTCTCTTAGAGAGCAAAGACTTGTTCATGTGGTTTTGCCTTCCCCTGTATGTGTGGGTCTCTGGGCACAACCCCAGCTCCGTGGAAACAACCCCTGAGCAAAGATCTCCAAGATCTGCTTTTCCCCCATGCTGGAAACCAGGGATCATAGGAGGCAGGAAAAGCAAGCCTCCTTCAGGCAAGAAGAGGCAGCCAACTAGCCTGTGTTTGGAAGCCTCTATTTGCAAGGAATGGGTTAGCTTCTCCAGAAGGAGACCTCCAGATCTGCTCAGAAGATAGATATTCCAGAGGCAGGGTCGAGGTTCCTGACTGCCCTTTGCCAGCCTTGCAAAGACATTCCTAGATTCTAGCAATATTTTCCATGAAGGAGCAGGCATCGGGAATATGTCAGAGTTGACGGGTGCCTTACTGGCCTCAGCTCAGCTATTGCCTTTCCTTTCAAACTAGGATCAGGGCCTACTTGGTGAAGGGTAAGGGTCTACTTCTTTCCCAACTGCCAAGAGACACAGCAATGAGACCTCTGTCAAGGCGAGGGAAGCGTAAGCAGATGGATTCTCAAACAGGTGCTTTGCCACAAAGCATCAGCACCCCACGGAGAGAATCAGGCTCCCTGTGCCCCTATGTTCGGTGTGTAGCTTTACACACAGAGGTGTCTCTGTACGAGCCAAGAATGTTCCTAAGAGATGAAACACACTGACGTCTCCTACAGAGCATAGACCTGTCCATGTGGTTTTTCCTTCCCCTGTGAGATGGGTCCCCGAGGTCCACCCCAGCTCTGGGGATAGAGCCCCTGAGAAAAGATCTCCAGGAACCGCTTTTTGCCCAGGCTGGGAAACGCAGTTCACAGGAGGCAAGGCAAGCGAGCCTCCTGCAGGGAAAAATAGGCCTTACTGTCCCTGGAGGAGCAGGCTGCCAGAGTGTGTGACACCTGACTGGTGCCTTACTGACCTCAGCTCCGCCATTGCATGGCCATCCAAACCAGGACCCAGGCCTACTTGGAGAAGGGTTTGGGTGCGGATTTGTAAAAACTGCCAAAGGCTACAGCAATGAGAAGTCTCTCAGAGGTAAGGGAGAGCATTGTATGGATTCTCAAGCTGTTGTTTGAACGACAGCTTCAAAGCTGCAAAGAGAGAATCAGGCCCTGTGTGCCCCCTTGTTGGGTACACAGCTTCACACACAGGGGTGTCTCCATAGGAGTCAAGAACGTTCCTGACACAGTAAGTTTCACTTAGAGGTCTCCTGGAGAGCAAAGACTTGTCCATGTGGTTTTCCTTCCCCTGTGCGATTGGGTCTCTGGTCTCGGCCCCAGCTCCATGGAAACAACCCCTGAGAAAATATCTTCAAGATCCGCTTTTCCCAGAGGCTGGGAACAGGGCTTCATAGGATGCGAGAAAAGCAGGCCTCCTTCGGGCGCGAAAAGGCAGCCAACTGGCCTGTTTGGAAGCCTCTATTTGGAAAGAATGGGTTAGCTTCTCCTAAAGGAGACCTCCAGATCTGCTCAGAAGTCGGTAATTCCAGAGGCAGGGTGCTGGTTCCTGACTGCCCTTTGCCAGCCTTGCAAAGACATTCCCAGATTCTAGAGTTATTTTCCATGAAGGTGAAGGCTACGGGAGTATGTCAGACTTGGCAGGCACCTTATTGGCCTCAGCTCAGCTATTACCTTTCCATTCAAACTAGGACAAAGGCCTACTTTATGAAGGGTAAGGGTCTTCTTCTTTCCAAACTGCCAAGGGCTACAGCAATGGGACCTCTGTCAAGGCGAGGGAAGCCTAAGTGGATGGATCATCAAGCAGGTGCTTTGCCACAAAGCATCAGCACCCCACGGGGAGAATCAGGCTCCATTTGCCCCTATGTTGGGTGTGTAGCTTCACATACAGAGGTGTCTCTATAGGAGGCCAGAATGTTCCTGAGAGATGAGGTTCACTAGAGCTCTCCTACAGAGCATAGACCTGTCCATATGCTTTTGCCTTCCCCTGTGAGTTGGGTCCTCGAGGTCCTCCCCAGCTCCGGGGAAGGAGCCCCTGAGAAAAGATCTCCAGGGACCTCTTTTCCCCCAGGCTGGGAAATGCAGCTCACAGGAGGGAAGTCAAGTGAGCCTCCTGCAGGGAAAAAGAGGGCTTACTGTCCCTGGACGATCAGGCTGCAGAGTGTGTGAGACCTGACTGGTGCCTTACTGGCCTCAGCTCCGCCATTGCATGTTCCTCCGAACTAGGACCCAGGACTACTTGGAGAAGGGTTTGGGTGCGGATTTCTAAAAACTGCCAAGGGCTACAGCAATGAGAACTCTGTCACGGGTAAGGAAGAGCATTGTATGGATTTTCAAGGTGTTTTTTGAACGACATCTTTAAAGCTACACAGAGAGAATCAGGCTCTCTGTGCCCCCATGTTGGGTACGCAGCTTCGCACACAGGGGTGTCTCCATATGAATCAAGAATGTTCGTGACAGAGTGAAGTTCACTAGAGCTCTCCTAGAGAGCAAAGACTTGTACATGTGGTTTTTCTTCCCCTGTTAGTTTGGGTCTCCAGGCTTAGCCCCAGCTCCGTGGAAACAACCCCTGAGAAAAGATCTTCAAGATCCGCTTTTCCCAGAGGCTGGGATGTGGGATCCATAGGAGGCGGGAAAAGCAGGCCTCCTTCAGAGAGCAAGAGGCAGCCAAGCGGCCTGCGTTTGGAAGCCTCTATTTGGAAGAATGGGTTAGCTTCCCCTAAGGGAGACCTCCAGATCTGTTCAGAAGTCGGTAATTCCAGAGGCAGGGTGCAGGCTCCTGACTGCCCTTTGCCAGCCTTGCAGAGACATTCCTAGATTACAGCGTTATTTTCCATGAAGGAGCAGGCTTCGGGAATATGTCAGACTTGACTGGCGCCTTATTGGCCTCAGCTCAGCTCTTGCCTTTCCTTTCAAACTAGGACAAGGGCCCACTTTATGAGAGGTAAGGGTCCTCTTCTTTCCAAACTGCCAAGGGCTACAGCAATGAGACCTCTGTCAAGGCGAGGGAAGCGTAAGCTGATGGATTCTCAAGCAGGTGCTTTGCCACAAAGCATCAGCACCCCACGGAAAGAATCTGGCTCCCTTTGCCCCTACGTTGTGTGTGTAGCTACACGCACAGAGGTGTCTCGATAGGAGCCAAGAATGTTCCTGAGAGAGGAGGTTCACTGTTGGGGGCCAGAGTGAGGCACTCCGCCCATGGCAAAAGTCATGAGGAAGGAGGCTCGACATACGCAAAGGCGGGATCGAGCCTCAGGAGTCCCCCTGGAAATCCTCGAGCATCTACCCCCATCACCAGAGCCTGCCTACCTTACTACTTTGTGCTCTCACCTACACCTCTGACTTTACGGGGGGCTGTCCCCCACCACCTCTTTTGGAGAAGGAGTTAACCTAGAGCTCCAGTTGATAAAAACCCCTGGGTGTGACAAGAGTGTTTTAACCTACAAACTCCTCTGAAGGTTCTCTAGCCTGCCTGACAGGCTTGTCCGGCCACATGTGATTGCTCACAGCCTCCCAACCATGAGAGGCACGAGATGCTTTAAACCTTCTAAAAACAGGTTCCTTAGAAAAGTTAGAAAATTATTAGTATAAGTATAATGGGCTGATTAGAAATCATATTGGTGAAGGGTTTTTCATTTGTTGAGCTGATGTTTACTGCTAAGTCTCCACATCCCCTGCCCTTATACACATTAATGAATATATAGAAGAAATAAGTATTAACCTTTGATATAAATCACGTTAGACCTTAGGCTAAGTAAATTCTTTCCTTAACTAAAACCCACTACACCCTCACCCTATAGGAATGTAACTTTATTTGGGTGGCGTCTGTTTTAAGAATAATCACCCCTGGAGAAATAAGTGTCCTGGTTGACTGACCGCTGTCACAAGGAGAGGGTCGTAAATTGTCAGCAGGCCCCCCGGCCAGAAGATGATGTAACACCCCTAAGACCTCTGTATACTTTTGTATGAAGCACCTGACTTTGATAAAAGTCAGGACTGCTGACCCCACGTGACTTTGGCATAACATCTCAGTGTATAAAAGTAGACCATGGAAAATAAAGAATTGGGATCAGTTTCTCGAAATACTGGTCTCCCCATGTCTCTCTCTCTCTCTCTCACTCTGGTTGAGTCTCCATCTGGAGCGCGGAACCCACCAAGCTTACTAATTTTGCCTGGGCTTCTAAGATCCGACCGGGGAGGCCTCAGTGTCTCCTCTTCTTCGGGAGAATGGAAGGACGCCTGCGGCCTACGTAAGTGGTGCAAGCTTCTTGTCTTGAAGTTTTATTGGTCCCCCGCGTAAACCAAGCTACTCAGCCTCTTTTCTCCACTGAATTTTCCTACTGAGCTATCCTCATTTTATTACTCTTTATATCCTTAATTAACGTTTAATTAAGCAGTTGTTCCCTGACCCTCGCCTACGCCGTCTCTGCTTCGAATACCCTGGATCAGCTGGGGCTGGACCCCGGCAGTTCACTAGAGATCTCCTACAGAGCATAGACCTGTCCATTTGGTTTTGCCTTCCCCTGTGAGTTGGGTCCCCGAGGTCCGCCCCAACTCCGGGGAAACAGCCCCTGAGAAAAGATCTCCAGGAACTGCTTTCCGCCCAGGCTGGGAAACGCTGTTCACAGGAAGTAAGGCAAGCGAGCCTCCTGAAGGGAAATAGAGGCCTTACTGTCCCTGGAGGAGCAGGCTGCCAGAGTGTGTGACACCTGACTGGTGCCTTACTGGCCTCAGCTCCGCTATTGCATGTTCATCTGAACTTGAACCCAGGCCTACTTGGAGAAGTGTTTGTGTGCCGATTTCCAGAAACTGCGAAGGGCTACAGCAATGATAACTCTCTCAGTGGTAAGGGAGAGCATTGTGTGGATTCTCAATTTGTTGTTTGAACGACAGCGTCAAAGCTGCACAGAGAGAATCAGGTCTCTGTGTCTCTATGTTGGCTATGCAGCTTCCCACACAGAGATGTCCCCGTTGGAGCCAAGAACATTCCGCATAGACTGAGGTTCACTAGAGCACTCCTAGAGAGCAAAGACTTATCCATGCGGTTTTCCCTTCCCCTGTGCGTGTGGGTCTCCGGGATCAGCCCCTGCTCCGTGGAAACAGCCTCTGAGAAAAGATCTCCAAGAACCTCTTATCCCCCAGGCTGGGAAGTGGAGTTCACAGGAGGTGGGATAAGCAAGCTTCCTTCGGCAAGAAGAGACAGCCAACCGGCCTGTGTTTGGAAGCCTATATTTGCAAGGAATGGGTTAGTTTCTCCTGACCGAGACCGCCGGATGTGCTGAGAAGATAGAAATTCCAGAGGCAGGGTCGAGGTTCCTGACTGCCCTTTGCCAGCCTTGCAAAGACATTCCCAGATTCTAACGTTATTTTCCATGAAGGAGCAGGCATCGGGAATATGTCAGACTTGACTGGCGCCTTACTGGCCTCAGCTCAGCTACTGCCTTTCCATTCAAACAAGGACAAGGGCCTACTTGGTGAAGGGTAAGGGTCTGCTTCTTTCCAAACTGCCAAGGACTACAGCAATGAGACCTCTGTCAAGGTGAGGGAAGCCTATGCGGATGGATTCTTAGCAGGTGCTTTGCCACAAAGCATCAGCACCCACGGAGAGAATCAGACTCCCTTTGCCACTATGTTGGGTGTGTAGCTTCATGCACAGAGGTGTCTCTGTAGAAGCCAAGAATGTTCCTGAGAGATGAGGTTCACTAGAGCTCTCCTACAGAGCATAGACCTGTCCATGTGGTTTTGTCTTCCCCTGTGAGTTGGGCCCCCGAGGTCCGACCCAGCTCCAGGGAAACAGCCCCTGAGAAAAAATCTCCAGGAACAGCTTTGCGCCCAGGCTGGGAAATGCAGTTCACAGGAGGCAAGGCAAGCGAGCCTCCTGCAGGGAAAAAGAGGCCTTACTGCTCCTGGACGATCAGGCTGCAAGAGTGTGTGAGACCTCACTTGTGCCTTACTGGCCTCAGCTCCGCCGTTGCCTGTTGTTCCGAGCTAGGACCCAGGCCTACTTGGAGAAGGGTTAGGGTGCGGATTTCTACAAACTGTCAAGGACAACAGCAATGAGAATTCTCTTAGCAGTAAGGGAGAGCATTGTATGGATTCTCAAGCTGTTGTTTGAATGACAGCTTCAAAGCTACACAGAGAGAATCAGGCTCTCTGTTCCCCTATTTTGGCTGTGCAGCTTCACACACAGAATTTGACTCTGTTGGAGCCAGAAATATTCCTGAAAGACTTAGGCTCACCAAAGCTGTCCTCCAGAGCAAAGACATTGGATGTGGTTTTGCCTTCCCTTGCCAGTATGGGTCCCCTAGCTTGGCCCCAGCTCCGGGGATACAGCCTCTGAAAAAAATCTTCCAAGAAGCGATTTTTCCTCCAGGCTGTTAAGCGGAATTCGCAGTTTGCAAGTTAAGGAAGCCTGCTTCGTGGAAGAGCAAGCAGCCAACTGGCCCTGTGTTAGGAAGCCTGTATTTGAAAGGAATGGGTTAGCTTCTACAGCGGGAGAACCTCAGATCTGCTCAGGGGGCTGAAATACTAGAGTCAGGGTCGAGGTTCTCCCTTGTCCTTTGCGCACCTTGCAAAGACATTCCTAGCTTCTAGCGTTAGTGTCCCTGTAGTAGCAGGCTGCAGGAGCGTGTGATAAATGACTGCCGCGTTCCTGTCCTCAGCTCCGCTATTGACTTTCTATTCGAACTAGAACCCAGGCCTACTTTGAGAGGGGTTAGGGTCCAGTGTTTCCAAACTGCCAAGGGCTACGGCAATGCGAGCTCTGTCAGAGGTAAGAAAAGAGCAATTGGTTGGATTCTTCAGCTGCTGCGTGGCTGCACAGCTTCCGCGCTGCATGGAGAGCATGAGGCTCCTTGTGGCCCTATTTTGGGTACGCAGCAACATGCACACAGAATGTCTGTGTTCACTTATGTACAGGCTTATGTACACTAGAGCTCTCCTACAGAGCAAAGACCACTCAGTGGGCTCCAAGAGATACCTGTCGCGGCTCGAGAAGAGAGTGGAGTCCTTTGCTTCCCCTCGAGATGAGGCCTGACTCCCCGGGTGAGTATGGAATGCAACCCCAAATCCCTGTCGCCTATGGAGAGGAACATTAAGTCCTGGATACAAGCCTAGATGAGGTCTAGTTTGCCCTTCAGTGAATGGAGCCCAATCCACAGCTCTCCCTGGCAACTCGAATGGAAGATTAGACTTCCTGGGCCAACACAAGAGGAAGCCTGAATTCCCCGTCGTAATTCGAGAATCCCACCGAAACTCGAGAAAATCTACGTGCTTCCCTCGTCATCGCAAGATGAGGCCCTTTGTCCGCTACAGCATCTCAAGAGAAGTCCCACGTTCCATCCTGAAGTGCGAAACGGTACTTGGCACCCTTGATGCGACCCCAAAAGTTCCGCGACATACCAGACTCACTCAAGGGGAACACCGAGGTTCCCGGCACCACTTCATCTGACCCCTTCTCCTCTCCTGATTGCGACAGGAGGGTCGACTCCCCTTCTCTGTCTGCAAGGGGTTCCCGACCTTCCGGGCGCACCTCAGGATGAGGCCGGTCTCATGAGGAAGTTCGAGACGTAGCCTCGTGGGTGGTGCCACATGCCGAAAGACCCCAATTTCACGGTCCACTCTTGAAAAGAACCCGATGCCAGCACACCTCTTTGAAGGAAAACCTGTGGATGAAGGCACAACACGAAGGGGCACTGACACCCGCGTGCATCGTCCAGAAAAACCCGCAGGTCCCACAGACATTTCGACAAGTGGCCTGTCACCCTGTAAACAACTCGAAAGGCAAACGAAGGTCCATTCCTCAACAGAAGACTAGGTGTGACTCTCTTGTCCCTACTCTGCAGGGACCATGGGATCCGAGTCAGAAACGGAGAGGAAGCCTGAGGTTCCTGCGTCCACTCGAGATGAGGCCCTCTTCCATTGCACCACACCCAGTGGAGTCCCGAGAGGCCCCTACCAACTCCACAGTATCCCTGAGTTCTCAGAGGCACAATGAGAAGCTCCCTGAGGTCACAGGCACAAGTCGAGGGAACCCTGGGTTTTCTGCCATGACTCAAGAAAGACTCGAGAGTGCTTCAAAATGTGTTGAGTCGCGATTCCCCTACCATGACTCGAGAGCCATGACACGCGCCCCCTCTTCACGCGCATGGAGACCTGACTAACCTGGCACTGCACGAGAGGCTCCCTGAGATCCTCATCGTACCTCGTGAGGAAACCCACACTGCCGCGGCAGCTCGAGGAAACACATGAGACACCCCGGTCATCGCGAGATGAGGGCCTTATATTCCTGCATGGCCTGGAGACCAATCACGAGTCCTCTCTCCAAACTGAAGAGCAGGCTGGACTCCGTTGAGGCCGCTCAGGGGGCTCCAACAGATCCTTGTCGCGACTCGAGAGGAGAGCGGAGTCTTGGCTTCCCCTCGAGACGAGGTCTGACTCCCCGGGGGAGCCTGGAATGCAACCCCGAGATGCCTGCTTTCCCTGGAGAGGAATAGTAGGTCCTGGACACACGCCTAGGTGAGGTCTCTTCGGCCCTGCAGTGACTCGAGCGCAACCCCCAGATTTCCCTTGCAACTCGAGGGGAAGATTGGGCTTCCCAGGGCCAACCCAAGAGGAAGGCTGAGATCCCCATTGTAACTCGAGAATCCCGCCGCAACTCGAGAAAAACCACGTGGTTCCCACCTCTTGGCAAGATGAGACCCTTGCCCGCGACGGCGTCTCAAGGGAAGTCCCCTCTGCCGCCCTGAAGGGCGGAAAGGATCCTGCCAGCTTTTATGCGACCCCCAAAAGTTCCCTGACACGCCGGGTTCCCTCGAGGGGAACACCGAGGGTCCCGCAACCGCTTCCTCTGAGCCCCTTCTCCCCTCCTGATCGCGACAGGAGAGTCGATTCCCCTGCGTTTTCTGGAAGGGGTTCCAGGCCTTCCCGGGGCACCTAAGGATGAGGCCGGTCTCACGAGGAAATTCGAGACGAGCCATGTGGGTGGGGCCACATGCTGAAAGACTCCGATTCCCCGGTCCGCTCTTGAGAAGGACCCGCGGCCCGGACCCCTCTTCAAAGGCAACCCTGTGGGTGAAGGCACAACACGAAGGGGCACTGCCACCCCTGTGCATCATCCGCAAAGAACCGCGGGTTCCACACACAGCTCGACGAGGGGCCTGAGACCCCCTGAGCAACTCGAGAGGCCAGCGGGGTTCCCTTCCTCAGACAAGACGAGGCCTGACTCTTCTGTCCCAACTCTGCAGGGACCCTGCGGTCGGAGTCCGAAACGGAGAGGAAGCCTGAGGTTCCTGCCTCCCCTCGAGGTGAGGCCCTCTTCCGTTGCGCCAGACCCAGCGGAGTCCCGAGGGGCCCCGCCACCTCCACAGGATCCCTCGCCTCTCAGAGGCACCCTGGGAAGTTCCCTAAGGTCCCCGGCAGAAGGCGAGGGACACGAGGGTTTCCCGCCGCCCCCCGAGAAAGACCTCGAGAGTCCTTCTTCAACGCGTCTCGAGGCCCTAGTCCCCTCCCGTGACTCGAGAGCCAGGACGCGCTCCCCCTCGCCACGCGCATGGAGACCTGACTTCCCTGGCGCCGCACGAGAGGCTCCCTGAGATCCTCGTCGTGCCTCGGGAGAAAACCCCCACGGGCGCCGCAGCTCGAGGAAACCCCTGAGACGCCCCCGTCCTCGCGAGCTGAGGGCCTTCTCTTCCTGCATGGCCTGGAGAGCAATCCCGGGTCCTCTCTCCAAACTGAAGAGGAGGCTGGACTCCCTTGAGGCCGCTCAGGGGGCTCCAAGAGACCCGCGTCGCGACTCGAGAGGAGAGCGGAGTCCTTGGCTTCCCCTCGAGACGAGGCCTGACTCCCCGGGGGAGCCTGGAATGCAACCCCGAGATCCCTGCCTTCCCTGGAGAGGAATATTAGGTCCCGGACACACGCCTAGGTGAGGTCACTTCGGCCTTGCGGTGACTCGAGCGCAACCCCCATCTTTCCCTCGCAACCCGAGGGGAAGATTGGGCTTCCCAGGGCCAACCCAAGGGGAAGGCTGAGATCCCCGTCGTAACTCGAGAATCCCGCCGCAACTCGAGAAAAACCACGTGGTTCCCACCTCTTGGCAAGATGAGGCCCTTGCCCGACACGGCGTCTCAAGGGAAGTCCCCTGTTCCGCCCTGAAGGGCGAAACGGTCCCTGACAGCCTTCCTGCGACCCCCAAAAGTCCCCCGACACGCCGGGTTCCCTCGAGGGGAACACGGAGGGTCCCGGCACCGCATCCTCTGAGCCCCTTCTCCCCTCCTGATCGCGACAGGAGAGGCGATTCCCCTGCGTGGTCTGGAAGGGGTTCCCGGCCTTCCCGGCGCACCTCAGGAGGAGGCCGGTCTCACGAGGAAATTCGAGACGAGCCACGTGGGAGGGGCCACATGCCGAACGCCCCCGATTCCCCGGTCCGCCCTTGAGAAGGACCCGAGGCCCGGACCCCTCTTCGAAGGCAACCCTGTGGGTGAAGGCACAACACGAAGGGGCACTGCCATCCCCGTGTATCATCCGCAAAGACCCGCGGGTTCCACACACAGCTCGACGAGGGGCCTGAGACCCCCTGAGCAACTCGAGAGGCCAGCGGGGTTCCCTTCCTCAGACAAGACGAGGCCTGACTCTCCTGTCCCAACTCTGCAGGGACCCTGCGGTCGGAGTCCGAAACGGAGAGGAAGCCTGAGGTTCCTGCCTCCCCTCGAGGTGAGGCCCTCTTCCGTTGCGCCAGACCCAGCGGAGTCCCGAGGGGCCCCGCCACCTCCACAGGATCCCTCGCCTCTCAGAGGCACCCTGGGAAGTTCCCTAAGGTCCCCGGCAGAAGGGGAGGGCACGAGGGTTTCCCGCCGCCCCCCGAGGAAGACCTCGAGAGTCCTTCTTCAACGCGTCTCGAGGCCCTAGTCCCCTCCCGTGACTCGAGAGCCAGGACGCGGTCCCCCTCCCCCGCGCATGGAGACCTGACTTCCCTGGCGCCGCACGAGAGGCTCCCTGAGATCCTCGTCGTGCATCGGGAGAAAACCCCCACGGGCGCCGCAGCTCGAGGAAACCCCTGAGACGCCTCCGTCCTCGCGAGCTGAGGGCCTTCTTTTCCTGCATGGCCTGGAGAGCAATCCCGGGTCCTCTCTCCAAACGGAAGAGGAGGCTGGACTCCCTTGAGGCCGCTCAGGGGGCTCCAAGAGACCCGCGTCGCAACTCGAGAGGAGAGCGGAGTCCTTGGCTTCCCCTCGAGACGACGCCTGACTCCCCGGGGGAGCCTGGAATGCAACCCCGAGATCCCTGCCTTCCCTGGAGAGGAATATGAGGTCACGGACACACGCATAGGTGAGGTCTCTTCGGCCCTGCAGTGACTCGAGCGCAACCCCCAGCTTTCCCTCGCAACCAGAGGGGAAGATTGGGCTGCCCAGGGCCAACCCAAGGGGAACGCTGAGATCCCCGTCGTAACTCGAGAATCCCGCCGCAACTCGAGAAAAACCACGTGGTTCCCACCTCTTGGCAAGATGAGGCCCTTGCCCGCCACGGCGTCTCAAGGGAAGTCCCCTGTTCCGCCCTGAAGGGCGAAACGGTCCCTGACAGCCTTCCTGCGACCCCCCAAAGTCCCCCGACACGCCGGGTTCCCTCGAGGGGAACACCGAGGGTCCCGGCACCGCTTCCTCTGAGCCCCTTCTCCCCTTTTGATCGCGACAGGAGAGGCGATTCCCCTGCGTGGTCTGCAAGGGGTTCCCGGCCTTCCCGGCGCACCTCAGGAGGAGGCCGGTCTCACGAGGCAATTCGAGACGAGCCACGTGGGTGGGGCCACATGCCGAACGCCCCCGATTCCCCGGTCCGCCCTTGAGAAGGACCCGAGGCCCGGACCCCTCTTCGAAGGCAACCCTGTGGGTGAAGGCACAACACGAAGGGGCACTGCCACCCCCGTGCATCGTCCGCAAAGACCCGCGGGTTCCACACACAGCTCGACGAGGGGCCTGAGACCCCCTGAGCAACTCGAGAGGCCAGCGGGGCTCCCTTACTCAGACAAGACGAGGCCTGACTCTCCTGTCCCAACTCTGCAGGGACCCTGCGGTCGGAGTCCGAAACGGAGAGGAAGCCTGAGGTTCCTGCCTCCCCTCGAGGTGAGGCCCTCTTCCGTTGCGCCAGACCCAGCGGAGTCCCGAGGGGCCCCGCCACCTCCACAGGATCCCTCGCCTCTCAGAGGCACCCTGGGAAGTTCCCTAAGGTCCCCGGCAGAAGGCGAGGGACACGAGGGTTTCCCGCCGCCCCCCGAGGAAGACCTCGAGAGTCCTTCTTCAACGCGTCTCGAGGCCCTAGTCCCCTCCCGTGACTCGAGAGCCAGGACGCGCTCCGCCTCACCACGCGCGAGGAGACCTGACTTCCCTGGCGCCGCACGAGAGGCTCCCTGAGATCCTCGTCGTGCCTCGGGAGAAAACCCCCATGGGCGCCGCAGCTCGAGGAAACCCCTGAGACGCCCCCGTCCTCGCGAGCTGAGGGCCTTCTTTTCCTGCATGGCCTGGAGAGCAATCCCGGGTCCTCTCTCCAAACGGAAGAGGAGGCTGGACTCCCTTGAGGCCAATCAGGGGGCTCCAAGAGACCCGCGTCGCGACTCGAGAGGAGAGCGGAGTCCTTGGCTTCCCCTTGAGACGAGGCCTGACTCCCCGGGGGAGCCTGGAATGCAACCCCGAGATCCCTGCCTTCCCTGGAGAGGAATATTAGGTCCCAGACACACGCCTAGGTGAGGTCTCTTCGGCCCTGCAGTGACTCGAGCGCAACCCCCAGCTTTCCCTCGCAACCAGAGGGGAAGATTGGGCTGCCTAGGGCCAACCCAAGGGGAACGCTGAGATCCCCGTCGTAGCTCGAGAATCCCGCCGCAACTCGAGAAAAACCACGTGGTTCCCACCTCTTGGCAAGATGAGGCCCTAGCCCGCCAGGGCGTCTCAAGGGAAGTCCCCTGTTCCGCCCTGAAGGGCGAAACGGTCCCTGACAGCCTTCCTGCGACCCCCAAAAGTCCCCCGACACGCCGGGTTCCCTCGAGGGGAACACCGAGGGTCCCGGCACCGCTTCCTCTGAGCCCCTTCTCCCCTCCTGATCGCGACAGGAGAGGAGATTCCCCTGCGTGGTCTGGAAGGGGTTCCCGGCCTTCCCGGCGCACCTCAGGAGGAGGCCGGTCTCACGAGGAAATTCGAGACGAGCCACGTGGGTGGGGCCACATGCCGAACGCCCCCGATTCCCCGGTCCGCCCTTGAGAAGGACCCGAGGCCCGGACCCCTCTTCGAAGGCAACCCTGTGGGTGAAGGCACAACACGAAGGGGCACTGCCACCCCCGTGCATCGTCCGCAAAGACCCGCGGGTTCCACACACAGCTCGACGAGGGGCCTGAGACCCCCTGAGCAACTCGAGAGGCCAGCGGGGCTCCCTTACTCAGACAAGACGAGGCCTGACTCTCCTGTCCCAACTCTGCAGGGACCCTGCGGTCGGAGTCCGAAACGGAGAGGAAGCCTGAGGTTCCTGCCTCCCCTCGAGGTGAGGCCCTCTTCCGTTGCGCCAGACCCAGCGGAGTCCCGAGGGGCCCCGCCACCTCCACAGGATCCCTCGCCTCTCAGAGGCACCCTGGGAAGTTCCCTAAGGTCCCCGGCAGAAGGCGAGGGACACGAGGGTTTCCCGCCGCCCCCCGAGGAAGACCTCGAGAGTCCTTCTTCAACGCGTCTCGAGGCCCTAGTCCCCTCCCGTGACTCGAGAGCCAGGACGCGCTCCCCCTCGCCACGCGCATGGAGACCTGACTTCCCTGGCGCCGCACGAGAGGCTCCCTGAGATCCTCGTCGTGCCTCGGGAGAAAACCCCCATGGGCGCCGCAGCTCGAGGAAACCCCTGAGACGCCCCCGTCCTCGCGAGCTGAGGGCCTTCTTTTCCTGCATGGCCTGGAGAGCAATCCCGGGTCCTCTCTCCAAACGGAAGAGGAGGCTGGACTCCCTTGAGGCCGATCAGGGGGCTCCAAGAGACCCGCGTCGCGACTTGAGAGGAGAGCGGAGTCCTTGGCTTCCCCTTGAGACGAGGCCTGACTCCCCGGGGGAGCCTGGAATGCAACCCCGAGATCCCTGCCTTCCCTGGAGAGGAATATTAGGTCCCAGACACACGCCTAGGTGAGGTCTCTTCGGCCCTGCAGTGACTCGAGCGCAACCCCCAGCTTTCCCTCGCAACCAGAGGGGAAGATTGGGCTGCCCAGGGCCAACCCAAGGGGAACGCTGAGATCCCCGTCGTAGCTCGAGAATCCCGCCGCAACTCGAGAAAAACCACGTGGTTCCCACCTCTTGGCAAGATGAGGCCCTTGCCCGCCACGGCGTCTCAAGGGAAGTCCCCTGTTCCGCCCTGAAGGGCGAAACGGTCCCTGACAGCCTTCCTGCGACCCCCCAAAGTCCCCCGACACGCCGGGTTCCCTCGAGGGGAACACCGAGGGTCCCGGCACCGCTTCCTCTGAGCCCCTTCTCCCCTTTTGATCGCGACAGGAGAGGCGATTCCCCTGCGTGGTCTGGAAGGGGTTCCCGGCCTTCCCGGCGCACCTCAGGAGGAGGCCGGTCTCACGAGGCAATTCGAGACGAGCCACGTGGGTGGGGCCACATGCCGAACGCCCCCGATTCCCCGGTCCGCCCTTGAGAAGGACCCGAGGCCCGGACCCCTCTTCGAAGGCAACCCTGTGGGTGAAGGCACAACACGAAGGGGCACTGCCACCCCCGTGCATCGTCCGCAAAGACCCGCGGGTTCCACACACAGCTCGACGAGGGGCCTGAGACCCCCTGAGCAACTCGAGAGGCCAGCGGGGTTCCCTTCCTCAGACAAGACGAGGCCTGACTCTCCTGTCCCAACTCTGCAGGGACCCTGCGGTCGGAGTCCGAAACGGAGAGGAAGCCTGAGGTTCCTGCCTCCCCTCGAGGTGAGGCCCTCTTCCGTTGCGCCAGACCCAGCGGAGTCCCGAGGGGCCCTGCCACCTCCACAGGATCCCTCGCCTCTCAGAGGCACCCTGGGAAGTTCCCTAAGGTCCCCGGCAGAAGGCGAGGGACACGAGGGTTTCCCGCCGCCCCCCGAGGAAGACCTCGAGAGTCCTTCTTCAAAGCGTCTCCGAGGCCCTAATCCCCTCCCGTGCCTCGAGAGCCCAGGACGCGCTCCCCCTCGCCACGCGCATGGAGACCTGACTTCCCTGGCGCCGCACGAGAGGCTCCCTGAGATCCTCGTCGTGCCTCGGGAGAAAACCCCCACGGGCGCCGAAACTCGAGGAAACCCCTGAGACGCCCCCGTCCTCGCGAGCTGAGGGCCTTCTTTTCCTGCATGGCCTGGAGAGCAATCCCGGGTCCTCTCTCCAAACGGAAGAGGAGGCTGGACTCCCTTGAGGCCGCTCAGGGGGCTCCAAGAGACCCGCGTCGCGACTCGAGAGGAGAGCGGAGTCCTTGGCTTCCCCTCGAGACGACGCCTGACTCCCCGGGTGAGCCTGGAATGCAACCCCGAGATCCCTGCCTTCCCTGGAGAGGAATATTAGGTCCCGGACACACGCCTACCTGAGGTCTCTTCGGCCCTGCAGTGACTCGAGCGCAACCCCCAGCTTTCCCTCGCAACCCGAGGGGAAGATTGGGCTTCCCAGGGCCAACCCAAGGGGAAGGCTGAGATCCCCTTCGTAACTCGAGAATCCCGCCGCAACTCGAGAAAACCCACGTGGTTCCCACCTCTTGGCAAGATGAGGCCCTTGCCCGCCACGGCGTCTCAAGGGAAGTCCCCTGTTCCGCCCTGAAGGGCGAAACGGTCCCTGACAGCCTTCCTGCGACCCCCAAAAGTCCCCCGACACGCCGGGTTCCCTCGAGGGGAACACCGAGGGTCCCGGCAGCGCTTCCTCTGAGCCCCCTTCTCCCCTCCTGATCGCGACAGGAGAGGCGATTCCCCCTGCGTGGTCTGGATGGGGTTCCCGGCCTTCCCGGCGCACCTCAGGATGAGGCCGGTCTCACGAGGAAATTCGAGACGAGCCACGTGGGTGGGGCCACATGCCGAACGCCCCCCGATTCCCCGGTCCGCCCTTGAGAAGGACCCGAGGCCCGGAACCCTCTTCGAAGGCAACCCTGTGGGTGAAGGCACAACACGAAGGGGCACTGCCATCCCCGTGCATCGTCCGCAAAGACCCGCGGGTTCCACACACAGCTCGACGAGGGGCCTGAGACCCCCTGAGCAACTCGAGAGGCCAGCGGGGCTCCCTTCCTCAGACAAGACGAGGCCTGACTCTCCTGTCCCAACTCTGCAGGGACCCTGCGGTCGGGAGTCCGAAACGGAGAGGAAGCCTGAGGTTCCTGCCTCCCCTCGAGGTGAGGCCCTCTTCCGTTGCGCCAGGACCCAGCGGAGTCCCGAGGGGCCCCGCCACCTCCACAGGATCCCTCGCCTCTCAGAGGCACCCTGGCAAGTTCCCTAAGGTCCCCGGCAGAAGGCGAGGGACACGAGGGTTTCCCGCCGCCCCCCGAGGAAGACCTCGAGAGTCCTTCTTCAACGCGTCTCGAGGCCCTAGTCCCCTCCCGTGACTCGAGAGCCAGGACGCGCTCCCCCCTCACCACGCGCGAGGAGACCTGACTTCCCTGGCGCCGCACGATGAGGCTCCCTGAGATCCTCGTCGTGCCTCGGGAGAAAACCCCCATGGGCGCCGCAGCTCGAGGAAACCCCTGAGACGCCCCCGCGAGCTGAGGGCCTTCTTTTCCTGCATGGCCTGGAGAGCAATCCCGGGTCCTCTCTCCAAACGGAGGAGGAGGCTGGACTCCCTTGAGGCCAATCAGGGGGCTCAAGAGACCCGCGTCGCGACTCGAGAGGAGAGCGGAGTCCTTGGCTTCCCCTTGAGACGAGGCCTGACTCCCGGGGGAGCCTGGAATGCAACCCCGAGATCCCTGCCTTCCCTGGGAGAGGATATTAGGTCCCAGACACACGCCTAGGTGAGGTCTCTTCGGCCCTGCAGTGACTCGAGCGCAACCCCAGCTTTCCCTCGCAACCAGAGGGGAAGATTGGGCTGCCCAGGGCCAACCCAAGGGGAACGCTGAGATCCCCGTCGTAGCTCGAGAATCCCGCCGCAAACTCGAGAAAAACCACGTGGTTCCCACCTCTTGGCAAGATGAGGCCCTAGCCCGCCAGGGCGTCTCAAGGGAAGTCCCCTGTTCCGCCCTGAAGGGCGAAACGGTCCCTGACAGCCTTCCTGCGACCCCCAAAAGTCCCCCGACACGCCGGGTTCCCTCGAGGGGAACACCGAGGGTCCCGGCACCGCTTCCTCTGAGCCCCTTCTCCCCTCCTGATCGCGACAGGAGAGGAGATTCCCCTGCGTGGTCTGGAAGGGGTTCCCGGCCTTCCCGGCGCAGCTCAGGAGGAGGCCGGTCTCACGAGGAAATTCGAGACGAGCCACGTGGGTGGGGCCACATGCCGAACGCCCCCGATTCCCCGGTCCGCCCTTGAGAAGGACCCGAGGCCCGGACCCCTCTTCGAAGGCAACCCTGTGGGTGAAGGCACAACACGAAGGGGCACTGCCACCCCCGTGCATCGTCCGCAAAGACCCGCGGGTTCCACACACAGCTCGACGAGGGGCCTGAGACCCCCTGAGCAACTCGAGAGGCCAGCGGGGCTCCCTTACTCAGACAAGACGAGGCCTGACTCTCCTGTCCCAACTCTGCAGGGACCCTGCGGTCGGAGTCCGAAACGGAGAGGAAGCCTGAGGTTCCTGCCTCCCCTCGAGGTGAGGCCCTCTTCCGTTGCGCCAGACCCAGCGGAGTCCCGAGGGGCCCCGCCACCTCCACAGGATCCCTCGCCTCTCAGAGGCACCCTGGGAAGTTCCCTAAGGTCCCCGGCAGAAGGCGAGGGACACGAGGGTTTCCCGCCGCCCCCCGAGGAAGACCTCGAGAGTCCTTCTTCAACGCGTCTCGAGGCCCTAGTCCCCTCCCGTGACTCGAGAGCCAGGACGCGCTCCCCCTCGCCACGCGCATGGAGACCTGACTTCCCTGGCGCCGCACGAGAGGCTCCCTGAGATCCTCGTCGTGCCTCGGGAGAAAACCCCCATGGGCGCCGCAGCTCGAGGAAACCCCTGAGACGCCCCCGTCCTCGCGAGCTGAGGGCCTTCTTTTCCTGCATGGCCTGGAGAGCAATCCCGGGTCCTCTCTCCAAACGGAAGAGGAGGCTGGACTCCCTTGAGGCCGATCAGGTGGCTCCAAGAGACCCGCGTCGCGACTCGAGAGGAGAGCGGAGTCCTTGGCTTCCCCTTGAGACGAGGCCTGACTCCCCGGGGGAGCCTGGAATGCAACCCCGAGATCCCTGCCTTCCCTGGAGAGGAATATTAGGTCCCAGACACACGCCTAGGTGAGGTCTCTTCGGCCCTGCAGTGACTCGAGCGCAACCCCCAGCTTTCCCTCGCAACCAGAGGGGAAGATTGGGCTGCCCAGGGCCAACCCAAGGGGAACGCTGAGATCCCCGTCGTAGCTCGAGAATCCCGCCGCAACTCGAGAAAAACCACGTGGTTCCCACCTCTTGGCAAGATGAGGACCTTGCCCGCCACGGCGTCTCAAGGGAAGTCCCCTGTTCCGCCCTGAAGGGCGAAACGGTCCCTGACAGCCTTCCTGCGACCCCCCAAAGTCCCCCGACACGCCGGGTTCCCTCGAGGGGAACACCGAGGGTCCCGGCAGTGCTTCCTCTGAGCCCCTTCTCCCCTCCTGATCGCGACAGGAGAGGCGATTCCCCTGCGTGGTCTGGAAGGGGTTCCCGGCCTTCCCGGCGCACCTCAGGATGAGGCCGGTCTCACGAGGAAATTCGAGACGAGCCACGTGGGTGGGGCCAAATGCCGAATGCCCCCGATTCCCCGGTCCGCCCTTGAGAAGGACCCGAGGCCCGGACCCCTCTTCGAAGGCAACCCTGTGGGTGAAGGCACAACACGAAGGGGCACTGCCACCCCCGTGCATCGTCCGCAAAGACCCGCGGGTTCCACACACAGCTCGACGAGGGGCCTGAGACCCCCTGAGCAACTCGAGAGGCCAGCGGGGCTCCCTTCCTCAAACAAGACGAGGCCTGACTCTCCTGTCCCAACTCTGCAGGGACCCTGCGCTCGGAGTCCGAAACGGAGAGGAAGCCTGAGGTTCCTGCCTCCCCTCGAGGTGAGGCCCTCTTCCGTTGCGCCAGACCCAGCGGAGTCCCGAGGGGCCCCGCCACCTCCACAGGATCCCTCGCCTCTCAGAGGCACCCTGGGAAGTTCCCTAAGGTCCCCGGCAGAAGGCGAGGGACACGAGGGTTTCCCGCCGCCCCCCGAGGAAGACCTCGAGAGTCCTTCTTCAACGCGTCTCGAGGCCCTAGTCCCCTCCCGTGACTCGAGAGCCAGGACGCGCTCCCCCTCGCCACGCGCATGGAGACCTGACTTCCCTGGCGCCGCACGAGAGGCTCCCTGAGATCCTCGTCGTGCCTCGGGAGAAAACCCCCATGGGCTCCGCAGCTCGAGGAAACCCCTGAGACGCCCCCTGTCCTCGCGAGCTGAGGGCCTTCTTTTCCTGCATGGCCTGGAGAGCAATCCCGGGTCCTCTCTCCAAACGGAAGAGGAGGCTGGACTCCCTTGAGGCCGATCAGGGGGCTCCAAGAGACCCGCGTCGCGACTTGAGAGGAGAGCGGAGTCCTTGGCTTCCCCTTGAGACGAGGGCCTGACTCCCCGGGGGAGCCTGGAATGCAACCCCGAGATCCTGCCTTCCCTGGAGAGGAATATTAGGTCCCAGACACACGCCTAGGTGAGGTCTCTTCGGCCCTGCAGTGACTCGAGCGCAACCCCCAGCTTTCCCTCGCAACCAGAGGGGAAGATGGGCTGCCCAGGGCCAACCCAAGGGGAACGCTGAGATCCCCGTCGTAGCTCGAGAATCCCGCCGCAACTCGAGAAAAACCACGTGGTTCCCACCTCTTGGCAAGATGAGGCCCTTGCCCGCCACGGCGTCTCAAGGGAAGTCCCTGTTCCGCCCTGAAAGGGCGAAACGGTCCCTGACAGCCTTCCTGCGACCCCCAAAGTCCCCCGACACGCCGGGTTCCCTCGAGGGGAACACCGAGGGTCCCGGCACTGCTTCCTCTGAGCCCCTTCTCCCCTCCTGATCGCGACAGGAGAGGCGATTCCCCTGCGTGGTCTGGAAGGGGTTCCCGGCCTTCCCGGCGCACCTCAGGAGGAGGCCGGTCTCACGAGGCAATTCGAGACGAGCCACGTGGGTGGGGCCACATGCCGAACGCCCCCGATTCCCCGGTCCGCCCTTGAGAAGGACCCGAGGCCCGGACCCCTCTTCGAAGGCAACCCTGTGGGTGAAGGCACACACGAAGGGGCACTGCCACCCCCGTGCATCGTCCGCAAAGACCCGCGGGTTCCACACACAGCTCGACGAGGGCCTGAGACCCCTGAGCAACTCGAGAGGCCAGCGGGGTTCCCTTTCCTCAGACAAGACGAGGCCTGACTCTCCTGTCCCAACTCTGCAGGGACCCTGCGGTCGGAGTCCGAAACGGAGAGGAAGCCTGAGGTTCCTGCCTCCCCTCGAGGTGAGGCCCTCTTCCGTTGCGCCAGACCCAGCGGAGTCCCGAGGGGCCCCGCCACCTCCACAGGATCCCTCGCCTCTCAGAGGCACCCTGGGAAGTTCCCTAAGGTCCCCGGCAGAAGGCGAGGGACACGAGGGTTTCCCGCCGCCCCACGAGGAAGACCTCGAGAGTCCTTCTTCAACGCGTCTCGAGGCCCTAGTCCCCTCCCGTGACTCGAGAGCCAGGACGCGCTCCCCTTAGCCACGCGCATGGAGACCTGACTTCCCTGGCGCCGCACGAGAGGCTCCCTGAGATCCTCGTCGTGCCTCGGGAGAAAATCCCCACGGGCGCCGGAGCTCGAGGAAACCCCTGAGACGCCCCCGTCCTCGCGAGCTTAGGGCCTTCTTTTCCTGCATGGCCTGGAGAGCAATCCCGGGTCCTCTCTCCAAACGGAAGAGGAGGCTGGACTCCCTTGAGGCCGCTCAGGGGGCTCCAAGAGACCCGCGTCGCGACTCGAGAGGAGAGCGGAGTCCTTGGCTTCCCCTCGAGACGAGGCCTGACTCCCCAGGGGAGCCTGGAATGCAACCCCGAGATCCCTGCCTTCCCTGGAGAGGAATATTAGGTCCCGGACACACGCCTAGGTGAGGTCTCTTCGGCCCTGCAGTGACTCGAGCGCAACCCCCAGCTTTCCCTCGCAACCCGAGGGGAAGATTGGGCTTCCCAGGGCCAACCCAAGGGGAAGGCTGAGATCCCCGTCGTAACTCGAGAATCCCGCCGCAACTCGAGAAAAACCACGTGGTTCCCACCTCTTGGCAAGATGAGGCCCTTGCCCGCAACGGCGTCTCAAGGAAAGTCCCCTGTTCCGCCCTGAAGGGCGAAACGGTCCCTGACAGCCTTCCTGCGACCCCCAAAAGTCCCCCGACACGCCGGGTTCCCTCGAGGGGAACACCGAGGGTCCCGGCACCGCTTCCTCTGAGCCCCTTCTCCCCTCCTGATCGCGACAGGACAGGCGATTCCCCTGCGTGGTCTGGAAGGGGTTCCCGGCCTTCCCGGCGCACCTCAGGAGGAGGCCGGTCTCACGAGGAAATTCGAGACGAGCCACGTGGGTGGGGCCACATGCCGAACGCCCCCGATTCCCTGGTCCGCCCTTGAGAAGGACCCGAGGCCCGGACCCCTCTTCGAAGGCTACCCTGTGGGAGAAGGCACAACACGAAGGGGCACTGCCACCCCCGTGCATCGTCCGCAAAGACCCGCGGGTTCCACACACAGCTCGACGAGGGGCCTGAGACCCCCTGAGCAACTCGAGAGGCCAGCGGGGTTCCCTTCCTCAGACAAGACGAGGCCTGACTCTCCTGTCCCAACTCTGCAGGGACCCTGCGGTTGGAGTCCGAAACAGAGAGGAAGCCTGAGGTTCCTGCCTCCCCTCGAGGTGAGGCCCTCTTCCGTTGCGCCAGACCCAGCGGAGTCCCGAGGGGCCCCGCCACCTCCACAGGATCCCTCGATTCTCAGAGGCACCCTGGGAAGTTCCCTAAGGTCCCCGGCAGAAGGCGAGGGACACGAGGGTTTCCCGCCGCCCCCCGAGGAAGACCTCGAGAGTCCTTCTTCAACGCGTCTCGAGGCCCTAGTCCCCTCCCGTGACTCGGAGCCAGAACGCGCTCCCCCTCGCCACGCGCATGGAGACCTGACTTCCCTGGCGCCGCACGAGAGGCTCCCTGAGATCCTCGTCGTGCCTCGGGAGAAAACCCCCACGGGCGCCGCAGCTCGAGGAAACCCCTGAGACGCCCCCGTCCTCGCGAGCTGAGGGCCTTCTTTTCCTGCATGGCCTGGAGAGCAATCCGGAGTCCTCTCTCCAAACGGAAGAGGAGGCTGGACTCCCTTGAGGCCGCTCAGGGGGCTCCAAGAGCCCCGCGTCGCGACTCGAGAGGAGAGCGGAGTCCTTGGCTTCCCCTCGAGACGAGGCCTGACTCCCCGGGGGAGCCTGGAATGCAACCCCGAGATCCCTGCCTTCCCTGGAGAGGAATATTAGGTCCCAGACACACGCCTAGGTGAGGTCTCTTCGGCCCTGCAGTGACTCGAGCGCAACCCCCAGCTTTCCCTCGCAACCCGAGGGGAAGATTGGGCTTCCCAGGTCCAACCCAAGGGGAAGGCTGAGAACCCCGTCGTAACTCGAGAATCCCGCCGCAACTCGAGAAAAACCACGTGGTTCCCACCTCTTGGCAAGATGAGGCCCTTGCCCGCCACGGCGTCTCAAGGGAAGTCCCCTGTTCCGCTCTGAAGGGCGAAACGGTCCCTGACAGCCTTCCTGCGACCCCCAAAAGTCCCCCGACACGCCGGGTTCCCCCGAGGGGAACACCGAGGGTCCCGGCACCGCTTCCTCTGAGCCCCTTCTCCCCTCCTGATCGCGACAGGAGAGGCGATTCCCCTGCGTGGCCTGGAAGGGGTTCCCGGCCTTCCCGGCGCACCTCAGGATGAGGCCGGTCTCACGAGGAAATTCGAGACGAGCCACGTGGGTGGGGCCACATGCCGAACGCCCCGATTCCCCGGTCCGCTCTTGAGAAGGACCCGAGGCCCGGACCCCTCTTCGAAGGCAACCCTGTGGGTGAAGGCACAACACAAAGGGGCCCTGCCACCCCCGGACATCGTCCGCAAAGACCCGCGGGTTCCACACACAGCTCGACGAAGGGCCTGAGACCCCCTGAGCAACTCGAGAGGCCAGCGGGGTTCCCTTCCTCAGACAAGACGAGGCCTGACTCTCCTGTCCCAACTCTGCAGGGACCCTGCGGTTCGAGTCCGAAACGGAGAGGAAGCCTGAGGTTCCTGCCTCCCCTCGAGGTGAGGCCCTCTTCTGTTGCGCCAGACCCAGCGGAGTCCCGAGGGGCCCCGCCACCTCCAAAGGATCCCTCGCCTCACAGAGGCACCCTGGGAAGTTCCCTAAGGTCCCCGGCAGAAGGCGAGGGAAACGAGGGTTTCCCGCCGCCCCCCGAGAAAGACATCGAGAGTCCTTCTTCAACGCGTCTCGAGGCCCTAGTCCCCTCCCGTGACTCGAGAGCCATGACGCGCTCCCCCTCGCCACGCGCATGGAGACCTGACTTCCCTGGCGCCGCACGAGAGGCTCCCTGAGATCCTCGTCGTGCCTCGGGAGAAAACCCCCACGGGCGCCGCAGCTCGAGGAAACCCCTGAGAAGCCCCCGTCCTCGCGAGCTGAGGGCCTTCTTTTCCTGCATGGCCTGGAGAGCAATCCCGGGTCCTCTCTCCAAACGGAAGAGGAGGCTGGACTCCCTTGAGGCGACTCAGTGGGCTCCAAGAGATCCGCGTCGGGGCTCTAGAGGAGAGCGCAGTCCTTTGCTTCCCCTCTAGGCGAGGCCTGACTCCCCGGGGGAGTCTGGAGTGCAATCCCGAGATCCTTGTCTTCCCTTGATAGGACTATTAGGTCCTGGACACACGCCTAGATGAGGTCTCTTTGGCCTTGCATTGGTTCGAGCACAACATCCAGCTTTCCCTCGCAACTCGAAGGGAAGTTTGGGCTTCCCAGGGCCAACACAAGAGGAAGCCTGAAATCCACGTCGTAACTCAAGAATCCCGCCGCAACTCGAGAAAAACCACGTGGTTCCATCGTCTTCGCAGCATGAGGCCCTTGCCCGCCACAGCGTCTCAAATGAAGTCCCACGTTCCTACTGAAGTGCAAAACGGTACTTGGCACCCATGATGGCACCCCCAAAGTTCCCCAACATACAGGCCTCACTCGAGGGTAACACCCATGTTCCCCGCACCACATCATTTGAGCCTCTTCTCCTCTCCTGATTGCAACAGGAGTGTCTTTTCTCCTGCTTTGTGTGGAAGGGGTTACCGATCTTCCCAGCGCACATCAGGATGAGGCCTGTCTCACGAGGAAATTGGAGATGTAGCCTCGTGGGTGGTGCCACATGCGGAAAGACCCCATTTCCCGGTCAGCTATTAATAAGAACCCGATGCCCGTACACGTCTTGGAATGCATCCCGTAGGATGAAGGCACAACAAGGAGGGACCCTGAACACCCGTGCATCTTTTGGAAAATTCTGCAGGTTCCACATACAGCTCGACAAGTGACCTGTTACCTCGTGAACAACTCGAGAGGCAAGCTAAGTTTCATTTCTCCACAGAATACGAGGCCTGACTCTCCTGTCCCAACTCTGCAGGAATCCTGAGATCGGAGTCTGAAATGGAGAGGAACCCTGAGGTTCCTTCCTCAACACGAGATGAGGCCCTCTTGTATTATACCACACCCAGTGGAGTCCCGAGAGGCCCCTCCCAACTCCACAGTATCAGTGTCTTCTCAGAGGCACCCTGAGCAACTCCCTGAGGTCACCGGCACAAGTCGAAGGAACACAGGGTATCCTGCCGCAACCCGAGAAAGACCTCAAGAGTCCTTCTTCAACGCGTCTTGAGGACGGATTCCCCTACCATGACTCGAGAGCAATGACACGCTCCCCCTCGCCATGTGCATGGACACCTGACTTCCCTGGCGCCACATGAGAGGCTCCCTGAGCTCCCCGTCATACCTCGTGAGAAGCCCCACACTGGCGCCGCAGCTCAGGAAAACCCACCGTCATCGCGAGATTGGGGACTTCTTTTCCTGCCTGACCTGGAGAGCAATCCCTGGTCTTTTCTCCAAACTTCACAGGAGGCTTTACTCCCTTTAGGCCACTCAATGGGCTCCAAGAGATACCTGTCGCGACTTGAGAGGAGAGCAGAGTACTTTGTTTCCCCTCGAGAAGAGGCCTTACCTCGGGTGAGTCTGGAATGCAACCCCGAGATCCCTGTTGTCCCTGGAGAGGAACATTATGTCCTGGACAAAAGCCTAGATGAGGTCTATTTTGCCCTACAGTGACTCGAGAGCAACACCCATCTCTCCCTCGCAATTCGAATGGAAGATTGGTCTTCATTGGGCCAACACAAGAGGAAGTCTGAATTTCCCGTTGTAACTCGAGAATCCCACCGCAACTCTTAAAAACCACGTGGTTCCCCATTCATCGCAATATGAGGCCTTTGCCCGCTACAGAGTCTCAAGAGAAGTCCCATGTTTCATCATAAAGTTCGAGATGCTACTTGGCACCCTTGATGCGACCCCAAAAGTTCCCCAATATACCGGTCTCACTCCAAGGGAACACCGAAGTTCCTGGCACCACTTCATTTGAGCCCCTTCTCCGCTCCTGATCACGGCAGGAAGGTCGATCCCCCTGCTTTGTCTAGAAGGGGTTCCCGACCTTCATGGCGCACCTCAGGATGAGGCCAGTCTCACGAAGAAATTCGAGACGTAGCCTCGTGTTGGTGCCACGTGCCAAAAGACCCCGATTTCTCGGTCTTGCTCTTGATAAGAACCCGATGCCCGGACACCTCTTCTAAGGCAACCCTGTGGATGAAGGCACTACACGAGGGGGCACTGGCAACCCTGTTCATCGTCCGGAAAACCCCGCAGGATCCACATACAGCTCCACAACTGGCCTGTCACCCCTTAAACAATGAGAGAGGAAAGCGGAGTCCCCTTCCTCAGACAAGACGAGGCCTGAGTATCCAATCCCAACTCTGCAGGCACGCTTCGATCTGAGTCAGAAATGGAGAGGAAACCTGAGGTTCCTGCCTCAACCCGAGATGAGGCCCTCTTCCATTAAAACAAACCCAGTGGAGTCCCGAGAGGCCCCTCCCATCTCCACAGTATCCCTGACTTCTCATAGGCATTCTGAGAAGCTCCTTGAGGCCACCGGCAAAAGTCGAGGGAAATAAGGGTTTCCTGCCACAACCGAAGAAAGACCTCGAGAGTCCTTCTTCAATGTGTCTTGAGGTCAGATTCCCCTACCATAGCTCGAGAGCAATGACACGCTCCCCCTCGCCATGCGCATGGAGACCTGACTTCCCTGGGGCCACATGAGAGGCTCCCTGAGCTCCCCGTCATACCTCGTGAGAAACCCCACACTGGCGCCGCAGCTCGAGAAAACCCACAAGATCCCTCCGTCATCGCGAGATGAGGGCCATCTTTTCCTGCATGGCCTGGAGAGCAGTCCCAAGTCCTCTCTCCAAACTTCACAGGAGGCTTGACTCCCTTTAGGCCACAAAGTGGGCTCCAAGAGGTGCCTGTCGCGACTCAAAAGGAGAGCGGAGTCCTTTGCTTCCCTTCGACATGAGGCCTGACTCCCTGGGTGAGTCTGGAATGCAAACCTGAGATCCCTGTGGCCCTTGGAGAGGAACATTAGGTCCTGGACACAAGCCTAGATGAGGTCTCCTTTGCCCTGCAGTGACTCGAGCGCAACCCCCAGCTCTCCCTCGCAACTCGAATGGATGATTGGACTTCCCTGGCCCAACACAAGAGGAAGCCTGAAATCCCCGTCGTAACTCGAGAATCCCGCCGCAACTCGAGAAAAACCACGTGGCTCCCCCGTCATCGCAAGATGAGGCCCTTGGCCGCTACAGCGTATCAAGAGAAGTCCCACGTTCCATCCTGAAGTACAAAACGGTACTTGGCACCCTTGATGCGACCCCCAAAGTTCCCTGACATACCGGTCTCACTCGAGGGAAACACCAAAGTTCACGGCACCACTTCCTGTGAGCCCCTTCACCCCTCCTGATCGCGACAGAAGGGTCGATTCCCATGTTTTGTCTGCAAGGGGTTCCCGACGTTCCCCGCGAACCTCCGGATGAGGCCAGTCTCATGAGGAAATTCGAAAAGTAGCCTCATGGTTGGTGCCATATGCTGAAAGATCCCGAATTCCCGGTCCACTCTAGATAAGAACCTGACACCCGGACATCTCTTCGAAGGCAACCCTGTGGATGAAGGCACAACACGAAGGGACACTGACATCCCCATGCATCGTCTGGAAAAACCCGCAGATTCCACTCACAGCTCCAAATGTGGACTGTCACCTCGTGAACAACTCGAGAGGCAAGTGAAGTTGCATTCCTTCACACAAGACGAGGCCTTACTCTCCTGTCCCAACTCTTCAGGGACCCTGCAATTGGAGTCAGAAATGGAGAGGAACCCTGAGGTTCCTGCCTCAACTAGAGAAGAGGCCCTCTTCCATTGAACCAAACTCAGTGGTGTCCCGAGAGGCCCCTCCCAACACCACAGTATCCCTGAATTCTCAGAGGCTCCGTGAGAAGCTACCTGAGGTCACTGGCACAAGTCGAGGGAACCCAGAGTTTCCTGAAGTAACCCGAGAAAGACTTGGAGAGTCCTTTTTCAACGTCTCTTGATGCCCGATTCCCCTACCATGACTCCAGAGCAAGGACGCGCTCCCCTCGCCACGAGCAGGAAAACTGACTTCCCTAGTACCACACAAGAGGCTCCCTGAGTACCCCATCGTACCTCGTGAGAAAACCCACACTGGCGCCGCAGTTCGAGAAAAACCACAAGATGCCCCCGTCAAGGAGAGATGGGCGCCTTCTTTTCCTGCCTGACCTGGAGAGCAATTCCTGGTCCTCTCTCCAAACTTCACTGGAGTATTGACTCCCTTTAGGCCACTCAGTTGGGTCCAAGAAATACCCGGTGCGACTCGAGAGGAGAGCGGAGTCCTTTGCTTCCCTCGAGACGAGGCCTGACTCCCCGGGTGAGTTTGGAATGCAACCCCGAGATCCATGTCACCCCTGGAGTGGAACATTATGTCCTAGACACAAGCCTAGATGAGGTCTATTTTGCCCTACAGTGACTCGAGCAACCTCCATCTCTCCCTCACAATTTGAATGGAAGATTGGTCTTCCCACGGTCAACACAAGAGGAAGTCTGAATTTCCCATCGTAATTCGAGAATTCAGCCTCAAGTCTTAAAAACCATGTGGTTCCCCCTTCATCGCAATATGAGGCCCTTGCCAGCTAGAGTCTCAAGAGAAGTCCCACGTTCCATCTTAAAGTTCGAAATGCTACTTGGCACACTTGATGTGACCCCAAAGTTCCCCAACATACCGGTCTCACTCCAGGGGAACACCGAAGTTCCCGGTGTCTCCAGGTAAGTCCCATGTTCCGCCCTGAAGGGCGACACGGTACTTGACACCCTTGATGCGACCGCAAAAGTTCCCCGATATGCTGGGTTCCCTCGAGGGGAACACCGAGGGTCCCGGCACCACTTCATCTGAGCCCCTTCTCCCCTCCTGATCGCGATAGGAGAGTCGATTCCCCTGCTTTGTCTGGAAGGGGTTCCCGGCCTTCCTGGCGCACCTCAGGATGAGGCCGGTCTCAGGAGGAAATTCGAGAGTAGCCACATGTGAGGTGCCACGTGCCGAACGACTCCGATTTTCCGGTCCGCTCTTGATAAGAACCCGATGCCCGGACACCTCTTCGAAGGCAACCCTGTGGGTGAAGGCACAACACGAAGGGGCACTGACACCCCCGTGCATCATCCGGAAAAACCCGCAGGGTCTACACACAGCTCGACAAGGGGCCTGAGACTCCCGGAACAACTCGAGAGGCAACCAGAATTCCATTCCTCAGACAAGACGAGGCATGACTCTCCTGTCCCAACACTGCAGGGACCGTGCAGTCGGAGTCCGAATCCGAGAGGAAGCCTGAGGTTCCTGCCTCCCCTCGAGATGAGGCCCTCTTCCATTGCGCCGAACCCAGCAGAGTCCCGAGAGGCCCTGCCAACTACACAGCATCCCTCACCTCTCAGAGGCACCGTGGGAAGTTCCCTAAGGTCCCCTGCAGAAGTCGAGGGAAACGAGGGTTTCCCGCCGCAACCCGAGAAAGACCTCGAGAGTCCTTCTTCAACGCCTCTTGAGGACCTAGCCGTTTCCCATGACTCGAGAGTGATGACCAGCTCCCCCTCGCCATGCGCATGGAGACCTGACTTGCCTGGCGCCGCACGAGAGGCTCCCTGAGGTCCTCATCGTGCCTCGTGAGAAAACCCCCATGGGCGCAGCAGCCTGAGGAAACCCATGAGACGCCCCCGTCATCGCGAGATGAGGGCCTTCTTTTCTTGCCTGGCCTGGAGAGCAATCCCGAGTCCTCTCTCCAAACTGAAGAGGAGGCTCGACACCCTTGAGTCCACTCAGTGGGCTCCAAGAGATCCGTGTCGCGACTTGAGAGGAAACCGGAGTCTTTGCTTCCCCTCCAGGCGAGTCCTGACCCCCCGGGGGAGTCTGGAATGGAAACCCGTGATCCCTGTCTTCCCTTGAGAGGAATATTAGGTCCTGGACACACGCCTCGATGAGGTCTTTTTGGCCCTGTAGTGACTCGAGCAGAACCCCCAGCTTTCCATCGCAACTCAAATTGAAGATTGGGCTTCCCAGGGCCAACCCAAGAGGAAGCCTGAAATTCCTGTCGTTTTTGAGAATCCCAATGCAACTCGAGAAAAACGACGTGGTTCCAACGTCTTCACAGGATGAGGCCCTTGCCCGCTACAGCGTCTCCAGGGAAGTCCCATGTTCCGTCCTGAAGTGGGAAACGGTACTTGGCTCCCTTGATGCGACCCCTAAAGTTCCCTGAAACGCCGGGTTCCCTCGAGTGGAACACCGAGGGTCCCGGCCCCACTTCATCTGAGCCCCATCTCCCCTCCTGATCACGACAGGAGAATCGATTCCCCTACTTTGTGTGGAAGGTGTTCCCGGCCTTCCCGGCGCACCTCAGGATGATGCTGGTCTCACGAGGAAATTCGAGATGAGCCACGTGGGTGGTGCCACATGCCGAATGACCCCGATTTCCCGGTCCGCTCTTGAAATGAACCCGATGCCCGGACACCTCTTTGAAGGAAACCCTGTGGGGGAAGGCACCAAACGAAGGGGCACTGACACCCCCATGCATCTTCTGGAAACACCCGCAGGTTCCACACACAGCTTGTCAAGGGCCCTGAGACACCCTGAACGACTCAAGAGGCAAGCAGAGTTCCGTTACTCAGACAAGACGAGGCCTGACTCTCCTGTCCCAACTCTGCAGGGACCCTGCGGTCGGAGTCAGAAATGGAGAGGAAGCCTGAGGTTCCTGCCTCCAATCGAGATGAGGCCCTCTTTCATTTCGTCAAACCTAGTGGAGTCCCGAGAGGCCCCTCTAACTCCTCAGTATCCCTCACCTCTCAGAGGCACCTGGGAAGTTCCCTAAGGTCCCCTGTAGAGGTCGATGGAAACGAGTGTTTCCCGCCCCAACCCAAGAAAGACCTTGAGAGTCCTTCTTAAATGCCTCTTGAGGCCCTAGTCCCTCCCATGACTTGAGAGCAATGACGCGATCTGCCTGGCCACACGCATGGAGTCAGGCTTCTCTGGCGCCGCACGAGAGGCTACCTGAACTCCCCATCATATCTCGTGAGAAACCCCACCCTGGCGCCGCAGCTCGAGAAAACCCATGAGACGCCCCCGTCATCACGAGAGGAGGGCCATCTTTAACTGCATGGTATGCAGATCAAGCGTGAACCTTCTGTCCAAGCTACACAGGACGCTTGACTCCCTTTAGGCCACTCATTGGGCTCCAAGAGTTACGCGTCCCGACTCGAGAGGATAGTGGAGTCCTTTGCTTCCACTCGAGACGAGGTGTGACCCACCGGGTGAGACTGGAATGTGACCCCGATATCCCTGTCGCCCCTGGAGAGGAACATTACGTCCTGGATCCAAGCCTAGATGAGGACTCTTTGCCCTGAAGTGACTCGAGAGCAACCCCCAGCTCTCTCTGACAAGTTGAATGGAAGATTGGACTTCCTGGGCCAACACAAGAGGAAGCCTGAATTCCCCGTTGTAACTCGAGAATCCCGCCTCAACTCGAGAAAAACCACGTGTTTCCCTCGTCATCGCAATATGAGGCCCTTGCCCGCTACAGCATCTCCAGAGAATTCCCACGTTCCATCTTGAAGTGCGAAACTGTACTTGGCACCCTTGATGCGACCTCAAAAGTGCCGTGACATACCAGTCTCACTCGAGGGGACCACCGAGGTTCCCGGCACCACTTCATCTGAGGCCCTTCTTCCCTTCTGATCACGAGCGGTGGGTCGATTCCCCTGCTTTGTCTGCAAGGGGTTCCCGACCTTCCCGGCGCACCTCAGGATGAGGCCGGTCTCCCGAGGAAATTCGAGACGTAGCCTCGTGGGTGGTACCACATGCTGAAAGACCCCAATTTTCCGGTACGCTCTTGAAAAGAACCCGATGCCCGGAAACCTCTTTGAAGGCAACCCTGTGGATGAAGGCACAACACGAAGGGGCACTGACACCCCCGTGCATCGTCCGGAAAAACCCGCAGGTTCCACACTCAGCTCAACAAGTGGCCTGTCACTCCGTGAACAACTCGAAAGGCAAGGGGAAATCCATTCCTCCACGGAAGACGAGGCGTGACTCTCTTGTCCATACTCTGCAGGTACCCTGCGACCCGAGTCAGATATGGAGAGGACCCCTGAGGTTCCTGCCTCCATTCGAGATGAGGCCCTCTTCGATTGCACCAAACCCAGTTGAGTAACGAAAGGCCCCTCCCAAATCCACAGTGTCCCTGACTTCTCAGAGGCACCCTTAGAAGTTTCCTGAGGTCACCGACACAAATCAAGGGAACCCAGGGTTCCCTGCCGCAACCCGAGAAAGACCTCAAGAGTCCTTCTTCAATGTGTCTTGAGGCCCGATTCGCCTACTATGACTCGAGAGCAATCACGCACTCCCCTTCACCACACGCACGGAGACCTGACGTCCCTAGCACCACACGAGAGGCTCTCTGAGCTCCCCGTTGTACCTCGTGAGAAATCTGATACTGGCGCCGCAGCTGGAGAAAACCCACGAGATGCCCCCTCATCGCGAGATGAGGGCCTTTTTTCCTGCATGGCCAGGAAAACAATCCCGAGTCATCTCTCCAAACTCCATAGGAGGCTTCACTCCCTTTACGCCACGCAGTGGGCTCCAAGAGATACCTGTCGCGACTCGACAGGAGAGCGGAGTCCTTTTTTTCCCCTCAAGACGAGGCCTGACTCTCCGGGTGAGTCGAGAATGCAACCCTGAGATCCCTGTTGGCCCAATAGTGGAACACTAGGTCCTGGACACAAGCGTAGATGAGGTCTATTTTGCCCTGCAGTGACTGGAGAGCAATCCCCAGTTCTAACTTGCAACTCGAATGGAATACTGGATTTTCCTGGCGCCATACAAGAGGCTCCCTGAGATCCCCGTGGTACTTCATGAGACACCCCACACTGGCGCCGCAGCTCGAGAAAACCCACGAGACGGCACCGTCATCTCGAGATGAGGGCCTTCTTTTCCTGCATGGCCTGGAGTCCAATCCCGAGTCCTCTCTCCAAACTCCACAGGAGGCTTGACTCCCTTTAGTACACACAGTGGGCTCCAAGAGATACCCATCGCGACTCGAGATGAGAGCGGAATTCTTTACTTACCCTCGTGGTGAGAACTGACTCCCCGGATGAGTCTGGAATGCAAACCCGAGATCCCTGTCGCCCCTGGAGAGCAACGTTAGATCCTGGACACAAGCCTAGATTAGGTCTCTTTTGCCCTGCAGTGACTCTAGCGCAATCCCCAGCTCCCCCTCGCAACCCGAATGGAAGATTGGATTTCAAGGCCAACAAGAGGAAGCCTAAATTCCCGGTCATAACTCGAGAATCCCGCCGCAACTCGAGCAAAACCACGTGGTTCTCCCGTCATCGCAAGATGAGGCCCTTGCCCGCTACAGCGTTTCAAAAGATGTCCCAGGTTCCGTCTTGAAATGCGAAACGGTACTTGGCACCCTTGATGCGACCCCAAAAGTCCCCCAACACGCCGGTCTCACTCAAGGGGAACACCGAGGTTCCCGGCACCACTTCATTTAAGCCCCTTCTCCCCTCCTGATCGTGACCGGTGGGTCGATTCCCCTGCTTTGTCTGCAAGGGGGCCCGACCTTCCCTGCACAACTCAGGATGAGGCCGGTCTCATGGGGAAATTCGATACGTAGCTTTGTGGGTGGTGCCACTTGCTGAAAGACTCCAATTTCCCGGTCCGCTCTTGATAAGAATCCGATGCTCGGACACCTCTTGGAAAGCAGCCTTGAGTATGAAGGTACAACACGAAGGGGCACTAACACACCTGTGCATCATCCGGAAAAACGGGCAGGTTACACACACAGCTCGACAAGTGGCCTGTCACCTCGAGAACAACTCGAGAGGCAAGAGGAGTCCCATCCTCCAGAAAAGACGAGGCCTGACTCTCCTGTACCAACATGCAGGGACCTTGCGATCTGAGTCAGAAATGGAGAGGAACACTGAGATTCCTGCTTCAACACGAGATGAGTCCCTCTTACATTCCACCAAATGCAGAGGAGTCTCAAGAGGCCCCTCCAAACTGCACAGTATCCCTGACTTCTCAGAGGCACTCTGAGAAGCTCCCTGAGGTCGCAGGCACAAGTCAAGGGAACCCTGGGTTTTATGCAGTGATCCGAGAAAGACCTCGAGAGTCCTTCTTCAACCTGTCTTGAGGCCCGATTACCCTACCATGACTCGAGAGCAATGACGAGCTCCCCCTAGCCATCTCATGGGGACCTGACTTCCCTGGCGCCACACGAGAGGCTCCCTGAGCTCCCTCTCGTACCTCGTCAGAAACCCGGCACTAGCGCAGCAGTCTAGAAAACCCACGAGACGCCGCCATCATCGCGAGATGAGGGCCTTCTTTTCCTGCATGGCCTGGAGAGGAATCCCGAGTCCTCTATCCAAACAGCACAGGAGGCTTGACTCCCTTTAGGGCACACAGTGGGCTCCAAGAGATACCCATCGCGACTCAAAAGGACAGCGGAGTTCTTTGCTTCCCCTCGAGACGAGGCCTGATTCCCCGGGTGAGTCTGGTATGCAACCCCAAGATCCCTGTCTCCCCTAGGGACGAGCATTAAGTCCTGGACACAAGCCTAGATGAGGTCTATTTTGCCCTGCAGTGACTCGAGAGCAATCCCCAGCTCTCCCTTTAAACTCGAATGGAAGATAGGACTTCCCTGGCCCAACACATGAGGAAAACTGTATTCCCCGTCGAAACTCGAGAATCCCGCCACAACTCGAGAAACGCCACGTGGTTCCCCCGTCATCCCAAGATGAGGCCCTTGCCCCCTACAGCGTCTCAAGAGAAGTCCCACGTTCCGTCTTGAAGTGCGAAACGGTATTGGCACCCTTGATGCGCCCTCAAATGTTCCTCGACACACCAGTCTGACTCGAGGAGAACACCGAGGTTCCCGGCACCACTACATCTGGGCCCCTTCTCCCCTCCTGATCGCGACAGGAGGGTCGATTCCCCTGTTTTGTCTTGAAGGGGTTCCCACCTTTCCCGGTGCATCTCAGGATGAGGCCGGTCTCACGAGGATATTCGAGACATAGCCACGTGGATGGTGACACATGCCGAAAGACCCCGATTTCCCGGTCCGCTCTTGATAAGATCCTGATGCCCGGACACCTCTTTGAAGATAACCCTTTTGATGAAGGCACAACACTTAGGGGCACTGACACCCCCGGGTATCGTCCGGAGAAACCCACAGGTACCACACACAGCTCGAGAAGTGACCTGTCACCCCGTGAACAACTGGAGAGGCAAGCAGAGTTCCATTCCTCCACACAAGACGAGGCCTGACTCTCCTGTTCGAACTCTGCAGCGAAACTGCGATCCGAGTCAGATCTGGCCCAGGGGAAGTCAGGAGAGGAAACATGAGTTTCCTGCCTCCACTCGAGATGAGGCCCTCTTCCATTGCACCAAACACAGTGGAGTCCCGAGAGACCCCTCCCAACTGCACAGTATCCCTGACTTCTCAGAGTCACCCTTAGACCTTCCTGAGATCACCGGCACAAGTCGAGGGAACCAAGGGTTTCCTGCCCCAACCCGTAAAAGACCTCGAGAGTCCTTCTTCAATGCGTCTTGAGGTGCGATTCCCCTACCATGACTCGAGAGCAATGACGCGCTCCCCCTAGCCACGCGCATAGAAACCTGACTTCCCTGGCGCCACAGGAGAGGCTCCCTGAGCTCCCCATTATACCTCGTGAGCAACACCACACTGGAGCCACAGCTCGAGAATACCCACGAGACGCCCCAGTCCTCACGAGATGAGGGCCTTCTTTTGCTGTATGGCCTGGAGAGCAATCCTGAGTCCTCTCTCCAAACTCCACAGGAGGCTTGACTCATTTTAGGCCACACAGTGAGCTCCAAGATATACCCGTCGCGACTTGACAGGAGAGCGGTGTCCTTGGCTTCCCCTCGAGACGAGGCCTGACTCCCCGGGTGAGTCGAGAATGCAATGCTGAGATCGCTTTCGCCCCAGCAGAGGAACATTAGGTCCTGGACACAAGCCTAGATGAGGTCTATTTGGCCCTGCTTTGTCTCGAGAGCAATCCCCAGTTCTAACTCACAATTCGAATGAAAACTGGACTTCCCTGGGCCAGTTGAAGAGGAAGCCTGAATTCCCGGTTGTAACTCGAGAATCCCGCCCCAACTCAAGAAAAACCACGTGGTTCCCCCGTCATCGAAAGATGAGGCCCTTGCCCGCTACAGCGTCTCAAGAGAAGTCCCACGTTCCGTATTGAAGAGCGAAAAGTTACTTGGAACCCTTGATGCGACCCCAAAAGTTCCCCGACATACCAGTCTCACTTGAGGAGAACACTGAGGTTCCCGGCACCACTTCATCTGAGACTCTTCTCCCCTCTTGATCGCGACAGGAGGTTCGATTCCCCTGCTTTGTCTGGAAGGCGTTCCCGACCTTCCTGGTGCACATCAAGATGAGGCCAGTCTCACGACGAAATTCGAGACATAGCCTCGTGGGTGGTGCGGCATGCCAAAAGACCCCGATTCCCTGGTCCGCTCTTGATAAGAACCCGATGGCAGAACCCAACTCGAAGGCAATCCTGTGGAACAAGGCACAACACGAAGGGGCAGTGACAACCCAGTGCATCGTCCAGAAAAACCCGCAAGTTCCACATACAAATCGACAAGTGGCCTGTCACCCCATGAACAACGCGAGAGTCAAGCGGAGTTCCATTCCTCCACACAAGACGAGGCCTGACTCTCCTGTCCCAACTCTGCAGGGACTCTGCGATCCGAGTCAGATCCGGCGCATTCGAAGCCAGGAGAGGAACCCTGTGGTTCCTGCCTCAACTTGTCATGAGGCCCTCTTCCATTGCACCAACCCAGTGGAGTTCCGAGAGGCCCCTCCCAACTCCACAGTGACCCTGACTTCTCAGAGGCACGCTGAGAAGCTTCCTGAGGTCACTGGCACAAGTCGATGGAACACAGGGTTTCCCGCCGCCCCCCGAGAAAAACCTCGAGAGTCCTTCTTCAACGCGTCTCCAGGCCCTAGTCCCCTCCCGTGACTCGAGAGCCAGGACGCGCTCCCCCTCGCCATGCGCATGGAGATCTGACTTCCCTGGCGCCGCACGGGAGGCTCCCTGAGATCCTCGTCGTGCCTCGGGAGAAAACCCCCACGGGTGCCGCAGCTCGAGGAAACCCCTGAGACGCCCCCGTCCTCGCGAGCTGAGGGCCTTCTTTTCCTGCATGGCCTGGAGAGCAATCCCGGGTCCTCTCTCCAAACGGAAGAGGAGGCTGGACTCCCTTGAGGCCGCTCAGGGGGCTCCAAGAGATCCGGGTCGCGACTCAAGGGGAGAGCGGAGTCCTTGGCTTCCCCTCGAGACGAGCCCTGACTCCCCGGGGTAACCTGAAATGCTACCCCGAGATCCCTGCCTTCCCTGGAGAGGAATATTAGGTCCCGGACACACGCCTAGATGAGGTGTCTTGAGCCCTGCAGTGACTCGAGCGCAACCCCCAGCTTTCCCTCGCAACTCGAGGGGAAGATTGGGCTTCGCAGGGCCAACCCAAGAGGAAGCCTGAGATCCCCGTCGTAACTCAAGGATCCGCCGCAACTCGAGAAAAACCACGTGGTTCCCACGTCTTCGCAAGATGACGCCCTTGCCCGCCACGGCGTCTCAAGGGAAGTCCCCTGTTCCGCCCTGAAGGGCGAAACGGTCCCTGACAGCCTTCATGCGACCCCCAAAAGTTCCTCGACACGCCGGGTTCCCTCGAGGGTAACACCGAGGGTTCTGGCCCCACTTCATCTGAGCCCCTTCTCCCCTCCTGATGGCTACAGGAGAGTCGATCCCCCTGCGTTGTCTGGAAGGCTCCCCGGCCTTCCCGGCATACCTCAGGATGTAGCCGGCCTCACTAGGAAATTTGAGACTAGCCCCGTGGGTGGTCCCACATGCCGAAAGACCCCGATTTCCCTGTCCGCTCTTGAAAAGAACCCGAGGCCCGGACACCTCTTCGAAGGCAACCCAGTGGGTGAAGGCACAACACGAAGGGGCACTGTCACCGTCATGCATCGTCCGGAAACACCCGCAGGTTCCACACACAGCTGAACAAGGGGCCTGAGACCCCCTGAACACCTCGACAGGCAAGCGGAGTTCCCTTCCTCAGACAAGACGATTCCTGACTCTCCTGTCCCAACTCTGCAGGGACCCTGCGGTCGGAGTCCGAAACGGAGAGGAAGCCTGAGGTTCCTGCCTTCCCTGGAGATGAGGCCCTCTTCCATTGCGCCAAATCCAGCGTAGTCCTGAGAGGCCCCTCCAACTCCACAGCATCCCTCATCTGTCAGAAGCACACTGGGAAGTTCCCTAAGGTCACCGGTAAACTTTTATTGCACAAGGTCCACATGAAAAGGCCCACGCAGCAGGACAGCCACAGATTCTGTCTGCCATTAAAGGGCAGTAAGGTGCCCTCCCCCCTTCTTTGCTGCCTCGGTGGCCACCAGGGTGCAATTCGCGTACCCTTCCCTTTCCCATCCTAGCAGGTGCTCCAGGGCCCGCTGGCCTACAAAGTGCCAGAAGCAGGGCTGGGCCAGCCGGCCAGAATTCAGGGTTCTGTCCCTTGGACTTCCAGCGGACACTAGGCTGCTTGGGAAAACCGCGCAGACTATGAGGTTTTTCAGCAGAGGGGTGGAGTGGTAAAGGCCTTGACCCCAAAGACGAGGCCTTCCTGCGACCGCCAGGTTGGGGAGCTCTGAGACTGTGCCAACACAGGGCGGAATACATGGTTCCCTGCTCCACGCAGTCCCCGTTCCCTTACCTGTGTTCCGCACCCCTCCGCTGTGGCCGATGGATGCCGATCCTTGGGGATCCAGGAGTTCACGAAATGGGCATTCCCAGCCGCAATGGCGACCCCCAACAGCACATCTGGAAAGCCCTCCCCCACCCCCGCCAGGAGCCGACCCCCGCTGCGAACGGACCCCCACCCCGCCCCGCGCCGCCAGGTTTTGCCCTGGCCCTGCTGGGCTCCCGGCGGGTTCCCAGCCACATTGGCGACCCCCGGGAGCACAACAGGGACCGACCCCCCACCCACAGCGAGCGGAATCTCGACCTGTGCAGCCCAAGTTTACCCCACCCTGGCTGCGCTCCCGGCGTGTTTCCAGCCGCAGTGGCCATCTCCGAGAGCACAACTGGGAAGCCCTCCCCTACCCCCGCCAGGAGCCGACACCCGCCCTATGCTGCCCGGGTTCGCCCCGCCCCTGCCGCGCTCCAGGAGCGCTGCCCACCTTCACCAGCGGCTCTCGGTGAGCCCCGTCCCCACGCCCGGTTCCAGGAGAGGCTCTCGGACCTCGCTGCTGCCGCCAGGTCAAACATGAGGACAATACATACACCCCACAGAGAGAATCCAAGCTGTCTATGATTTAGGGATAAAACGAGGACTACAGAAAGGCAAGATGACCTGACCTAGGAGGGCCATGATATTCTATAGAACCAGACAAAGTTGGTTACCAAGGAAACTTTTTTCCTTGGAACCCGGAAAGCTGGTTCTTTGCATATGCAATGACCAACAATTAGCTTGTTACCCAAGCCTGCCTTACTGCCACCCCCATCCCCCCACTCCCCAGAAGACTGGCTCAAAGAAATATTTTAAATCTCAGGCGGAAACCTGGAAGATGTCTTGTCTGTCTGTTTGGATTAAGGTATGTGTCAGTGTGAGCCTTGTGTTTTTTGATAATATTGCTCAAGTTCTGTGTTCTGATTTCAATGGTCTCAAGACAAGGCAGCCCTTCCAAATCAAACTGCTGGAAATACAAGAAAACATTGACCTAAATGAATGTCAGAGTCCCGTGAACTGGGAACTAGTCAATATTAAATATCTAGTATTTTTGGTTTTGCTCCTCCATTATAGACATGTCTAAGAGTCAACAACATTAAGCACAACATGTTCATAGTGCCTAGGTTTCTTTTGAGGTAAAAATTGCTCTATTGTTATATCTGTCACAAGCTTGTCAGCAAGAAACTACCTGGAAACGACAACAACAAAAGTAAAAAATGTAAATGTGATATGAGCTTTTAGACAAACTCTTTACAATAATTATACTCTAAAATATCTGCCTCTCATAGTCTTGATTGAAGGCAGAGGAGAAGGGGATGACAGAGGATACGATGGTTGTATGGCATCACTGACTCGATGGACATGAGTTTGAGCAAGCCCCTGGAGTTGGTGACGGACACGGAAGCCTAGCGTCCTTCAGGCCACGGGGTCCCAAAGAGTCAGACACGACTGAGCAACTGAACTGAACTGAACTAACAAACGTTTCTCCAGGTGTTTTGGTTACCCGAGTTTCTATCCTTGTGACGACAGTGTATTGAATAGCTAGGTCATTTCCAAATAAATGAAAGTTCTGAAACATTCACGACTTGAAAGGACCTCCCTTTTACACAGAAACAAAAGAGATTTTTGACTCTCCATGAATAGTGTCTGGCACCATCCTGACATGTTAAATGTAAGAAAGCAATTGTTTTGTTTTGTTTTGTTCTGTTCTTGGGGGTGGGGGGAGGGGGGCGGGCTATAGCCAATGCCAATATAAAAGTCAGTTCTTGGTTGCTGAAGGGAAATGTATGACTTGTTATATCAAGAAAGTATGTGGAATGCAATGGCACTTGAGGAAGGAAAACGAAGTAGTTCTGTCTTACAGGTGGCAGTTTCAGGATGGGAGAAGCAAAGGAATGGGTACAGAATGGGATAAGGAGGTTGTAGGGAAAGTGGACCCCCAGAAAAGAGTTCTGTGCCTAGCACAAGTTTTCTTGAGATGTCGAACTGCCTTTGCTAATGGAGTTTAAGTTTCTTTACCTCTTAAGTGATCTCTTCTAGGTTGACCTAGAACAGAAATCTTTGGTTAGCTTTGGCTAAGTGGAGAAGTAGTATTTCACGGTGACATATGTGAGCCTTCCTGACTGTTTGCAGCCCTTTTGATATCGATGCCTTGCTTCTGCTGCTGCTGCCGCCGCCGCTGCTGCTAAGTCGTTTCAGTCGTGTCCGACTCTGTGCGACCCCATAGACGGCAGCCCACCAGGCCCCGCAGTCCCTGGGGTTCTCTAGGCAAGAACACTGGAGTGGGTTGCCATTTCCTCCTCCCATGCATGAAAGTGAAAAGTGAAGGTGAAGTCGCTCAGTGGTGTCCGACTCTTAACCACCCCATGGACTGCAGCCTACCAGGCTCCTCCATCCATGGGATTTTCCACGCAAGAGTACTGGAGTGGGGTGCCATTGCCTTCTCCCATATCTATGCACAAGCCTGCCTAAATAATTGACTTCTAGCTAGCTTTGGGATGCCAATGACCATCCACCCTTACCAGGCAACAGAGAAGAGAAAAACACTTACCACAGGAGGTCCTGGTAAGGAACAAGGAACTAACAAGCTCCCGCCAACCAGGATTCTGCAGAGGTCAACAAGAGGTCAGTAAGAGATGGAAGACTGCAGTCCAGAGGTCCTAGCAACTTCCATCTTGCAGCAGAGACCCAGCATAGTCAAAACGAATTCAATGTTGCAAAAAATAAGTAAACAAATAAAGGACAGAAGTTCTTTGAACACATGACTGAGATTAGGGGTGAGGCAGTACATGTATGGTGCCCGGAAAATCTTAAAGTATGAGAAAGGAAAGAAATTAAAGACAACTATCAAGCTGTCCGAACTGATAAAAACGAAAGATTACACGGTTTTTTCTGTATATATTAGCAGATAATAATCTGAAAAGGAATTAAAAAAAATTCCCTTTCAATAATGTCAACATGAATACAACACTTTGCCATGGATGTAACGAGGATGACAAGACTGGTACACTGGAAATTATACACCCTGGCTGAAAACTATCCTGAATACATGGACAGATATTCCATAACAATGGAAAGACTTACGATGGCAATACCATGGAATGCATCTTCAATCTGAAATGAAGATTTGATATGATTTGATCGCTCAGAGCTTTTGTGTCATCAATTGTTATTAAAGTATAAATGAGATAGAGAAAGCTGCTGACTTAGACTTGAGGCGGGGTGTACGCCCTGCTGGTCTCTAGCCAGATATTCTACAGGCACTAGCAGTCAGCTAAGGAAGGAAAGGCACTGTCTCAGGGAATGGCACCAGGCCCCTCCCCCACGACATGCCTTGAGGTCACATTGGCAGCAGGTGAGTCATCCTGGGCCAAAAACTGATTGACATGAATCTTGAAGAAAGGCAGTATTCCAGGCAAATATATCATTTCCTTAACATAGATTAGGAGAACAAGGTACGAGGAAAACATACAGTTTTGTTCAAGACGCTTCTGAGCCTATTGGAGGAACCGACCTGAAGCCAGAGTCCAGCGGATATACATAGGATATTTACATTGCTTAAGACAAACATTTCCTCAGGAACAAATGCATTGCTTAGCTCAAGGTTTGTCTGCGAAATTCTTACACATCAGGAGATGGCTCCGAGCTGGGTTTCTACACACAAGAACATGAATGCAAAGGACAAGACTGCACAGCCCATCTGCCCCCCTTCCCCACAGCCAGCAGCATTTCCAAGTGACCTCCTAAGGCCTTCCCCAAAATACAGGGGCACCTCTGGGTTTCCTGTTTCAAGCTCTTCGAACACTTTTCTTAAAAAAAAAAAAATCCTGCACACTTCTTGATAGAATGCCACAGTGCAAGGAAAACAGGCCTTCAATACTTAAACCTCCCTGTGCCAAACACTTGGGGCTTGGTTTTGTTTTGTTTTGTTTTTTAATTACACCACCACATAATTTAAACTTTTTACAATTTCTAATTATTCAGTACCAAAACACCAAACTTTTATTGCACAAGGTCCCCATGAAAAGGCCCACGCATCAGGACAGCCACAGATTCTGCCATGAAAGGGCAGCAAGGTGCCCTCCCCACTTCTTTGCTGCCTGGGCGGCCACCAGGGTTTGAAATCCATGCACCCTACTAAGTTTCTAGGGTGCAATTCGTGGACCCTTCCCTTTCCCATCCCAGCAGGTGCTCAAGGGCCCGCTGGCTTACAAAGTGCCAGAAGCAGGGCTGGGCCAGCCGGCAAGAATTCAGTGTTCTGTCCCTTGGACTTCCAGTGGACACTAGGCTGCTTGGAAGAACCGCGCAGACTCTGAGATTTTTCAGCAGAGGGGTGGAGCGGTAAAGGCCTTGACCCCAAAGGCAAGGCCTTTCTGCGACCGCCAGGTTGGGGAGCTCCGAGAATGTGCCAACAGACGGCGGAATACTTGGTTCCCTGCTCCACGCAGTCCCAGTTCCCTTACCTGTGGTCCGCAGCCCTCCGCTGCACCCATGGGATGGCGATCCTTGGGGACCCAGGAGCGGACGAAATGGGAGTTCCCAGCCGCAGTTGCAACCCCCGAGAGCGCAACTGGGAACCCCTCCCCATCCCCCCCATGAGCCGACCCCCGCCCCGCGCCGCCAGGGTTAGCCCCGCCCCTGCCGCGCTCCCGGCGCGTTTTCAGCCTCAGTGTCCACCTCCGAGAGCACAACTGGGAAGCCCGCCCCCACCCCTGCCAGAAGCCGACTCCCGCCCCACGCCGCCCGCGTTTGCCCCGCCCCTGCACGGTCCAGGTACCTTCCCAGCTTCTAGCGTTCACGCCCGGGTAGGAGCAGGATGTAGGAGTATGGGAGATGTGTCTGGAGCCTGACAGCCTCAGCTCCGCTCTGGCCTGCCCTTTGGACCTAGGAGCCAGGCCAACTTGCAGAGGGCTTAGGGCCCCATTGTATGCAAACTACCAAGGCCTACCGCAAGGAGAGCTCTGTCCGAGGGAAGGGAAGCGCCCCAGGCTGCGTTCCCAAGCTGTTGCTTGGCAATGCAGACTCAGCGGTAAACGGAGGGAATCAGGGTCCTAGTGCCCCTGTCTTGGGGAGGAAGCTCCACAGCCAGAGTGTTCCTCCCTTTGTGCCCAGAAAGCGCCTGCCAGACTGGGCTTCCCCGGAGCTCTGTTGCAGAGCAGAGACGTGTGGATGTGTTTTGGGGCCTTGACATGTGCGTTTGGGCTCCCTAGCACAGCCCCAGCGTAGGGGAACCAGCCCCTGAGCAGAGAGCTCCAGGCAGTGCTCTGTGCTCTGGATTGGAAGCCCACTCCCAGCACGCGGGAGAATAGAGTCAGGCCGCCGTCGGGTGCTTGCAAGCCTGTATTGGGAAGGACCGAATGAGCTTCCACTCCGGCGGAGCTCCAGATCTGCACCCAGGCGCGATATCGCAGAGCCCCGGCCTAGAGGCTGCTCTGCCTGGGCGAGCCTCGCCAAGCCCTTCCCAGCTTCTAGCTTTTGCGCAGGGGAAGGAACAGACTGCGGAAGTGGGGGAGACGTGACTGGCGGGCGCCTTACTGGCCTCAGCTCCGCTCTTCCTTTCCCTTTGCACCTATGATCCATGCCTCCTTGCAGAGGGCTTAGGGACCGAAGGAGAGCTCTGTCAGAGGGAAGGGAAGCGCCCCAGGCTGCATTCCCAAGCTGTTGTTTAGCCGCCCAGACTCAGCGCTGCACAGGGGTAATCAGGCTCTCTGTGCCCGCAGCTTCACACACAGGTGTGTCTCCGTAGGAATCAAGAAAGATCCTGACAGAGTGAGGTTCATTAGAGCTATACTAAAGAGCAAAGGCTTGTCCATGTGCTCTTGCCTTCCCCTGTGCCTTTGGGTCTCCAGGCTCGGCCCCAGCTCCGTGGAAACAACCCCTGAGAAAATATCTTCAAGATCCACTTTTCCCAGTGTCTGGGAACCGGGGTTCGTAGGAGGAGAGAAAAGCACGCCTCCATCGGGAACGAAAAGGCAGTCCACCTGCCTGTGTTTTGAAGCCTCTATTTGGAAGGAATGGGTTAGCTTCTCCTAAAGGAGACCTCCAGATCTGCTCAGAAGTCGGTAATTCCAGAGGCAGGGTACTGGTTCCTGACTGCCCTTTGCTAGCCTTGCAAAGATATTCCTAGATTCTAGAGTTATTTTCCATGAAGGAGCAGGCTTCGGGAATGTGTCAGACGGGACTGGCTCCTTATTGACCTCAGCTCAGCTATTGCCTTTCCATTCAAACTAGGGCAAGGCCCTACTTTATGAAGGGTAAGGGTCTTCTTCTTTGCAAACTGCCAAGGGCTACAGCAATGAGACCTCTGTCAAGGTGAGGGAAGCCTAAGAGGATGGATTCTCAAGCAGGTGCTTTGCCACAAAGCATCAGCACGCCACGAAGAGAATCAAGCTCCCTGTGCACCAATGTTGGGAGTGTAGCTTCGCACACAGAGTTGTCTCTATAGGAGCCAAGAATGTTCCTGAGAGATTAGGTTCACTAAACCTCTCCTACAGAGCATAGACCTGTCAATGTGGTTTTGCCTTCCCCTGTGAGTTGGGTCCTCGAGGTCCGCCACACCTCGGGGGAAACTGTCCCTGAGAAAAGATCTCCAGGAACCGCTTCGCCGAGGCTGGGAAATGCTGTTCACAGGAAGTAAGGCAAGCGAATCTCCTGCAGAGTAAAAGAGGCCTTACAGTCCCTGGAGGAGCAGGCTGCCAGAGTGTGTGAAACCTGACTGTTGCCTTACTGGCCTCAGCTCCGCCATTGCCTGTTCATCCGAGCTAGCACCCAGGCCTACTTGGAAAAGTTTTTGGGTGTAGATTTCTACAAAGTGCCAAGGGCTACAGCAGTGAGAATTCTCTCGGTGGTAAGGGAGAGCATTTTATGGATTCTCAAGCTGTTTTCTGAACGACAGCGTCAAAATGAACAGAGAGAATCAGGCTCTCTGTGCCCCTATGTTAGGTACGCAGCTTCACACACAGAGGTGTCTCTATAGGAGCCAAGAATGCTCCTGAGAGATGAGGTTCACTAGAGGTCTGCTACAGAGCATAGACCTGTCCATGTGGTCTTGCCTTCCCCTGTGCCTTTGGGCCCCGGGCTCGGCCCCAGCTCCGTGGAAAGAACCCCTGAGAAAATATCTTCAAGACCCGCTTTTCCCAGAGGCTGGGAACTGGGGTTCATAGGAGGAGAGAAAAGCAAGCCTCCTTCGGGCACGAAAGGCTGCCAACCTGCCTGTGTTTTGAAGCCTCTATTTGGAAGGAATGGGTTAGCTTCTCCTAAAGGAGACCTCCAGATCTGCTCAGAAGTCAGTAATTCCAGAGGCAGGGTGCTGGTTCCTGACTGCCCTTTGCCAGCCTTGCAAAGACATTCCAAGATTCTAGAGTTATATTCCATGAAGGAGCAGGGTTCGGGAATGTGCCAGAGGGGACTGGCTCCTTATTGGCCTCAGCTCAGCTATTGCCTTTCCATTCAAACTAGGACAAGGGCCTACTTTATGAAGTGTAAGGGTCTTCTTCTTTGAAACTGCCAAGGGCTACAGCAATGAGACCTCTGTCAAGGTGAGGGAAGCCTAAGAGGACGGATTCTCAAGCAGGTGCTTTGCTACAAAGCACCAGCACCCCACGGAGAGAACCAAGATCCCTGTTCCCCAATGTTGGGAGTGTAGCTTCACACACAGAGTTGTCTCTATAGGAGCCAAGAATGTTCCTGAGAGATTAGGTTCACTAAACCTCTCCTACAGAGTATAGACCTGTCCATGTGGTTTTTCCTTCCCCTGTGAGTTGGGTCCCCGAGGTCCACCACACCTCCGGGGAAACTGTCCCTGAGAAAAGATCTCCAGGAACCGCTTCGCTGAGGCTGGGAAACGCTGTTCACAGGAAGTAAGGCAAGCGAATCTCCTGCAGAGAAAAAGAGGCCTTACTGTCCCTGGAGGAGCAGGCTGCCAGAGTGTGTGAAACCTGACTGTTGCCTTACTGGCCTCAGTTCCACCATTGCCTGTTCCTCCGAACTAGGACCCAGGCCTATTTGGAGAAGCGTTTGGCTGCGGATTTCTACAAAGTGCCAAGGGCTACAGCAGCGAGAATTCTCTCAGCGGTAATGGAGAGCATTTTATGGATTCTCAAGCTGTTTTCTGAACGACTGCGTCAAAATGAACTGAGAGAATCAGGCTCTCTGTGCCCCTATGTTAGGTACGCAGCTTCACACACAGAAGTGTCTCTATAGGAGCCAAGAATGTTCCTGAGAGATGAGGTTCACTAGAAGTCTGCTACAGAGCATAGACCTGTCCATATGGTTTTGCCTTGCCCTGTGAGTTGGGTCCCCGAGGTCCGCCCCAGCTCAGGGGAAGGAGCCCCTGAGAAAAGATCTCCAGGGACCACTATTCCCCCAGGCTGGCAAACGCAGTTCACAGGAGGTAACGCAAGCGAGCCTCCTGCAAGGCACAACAGGCCTTAGTCTCCCTGGACGATCAGGCTGCCAGAGTGTGTGAGACCTGACTGGTGCCTTACTGGCCTCAGCTCCGCCATTGCATGTTCCTCTGAACTAGGACCCAGGCCTACTAGGAGAAGGGTTTGGGTATGGATTTCTAAATACTGCCAAGGGGTATAGCAATGAGAACTGTGTCACGGGTAAGGAAGAGCATTGTATGGATTTTCAAGCTGTTGTTTGAACGACAGCTTCAAAGCTGCACAGAGAGAATCAGACTCTGTGTCTCCATGTTCGGTACACAGCTTCACAGACAGGGCTGTCTCCATAGGAAACAAGAATGTTCCTGACAGAGTGAGGTTCACTAGAGCTCTCCTAGAGAGCAAAGACTTGTCCATGTGGTTTTTCTTCCCCTGTGCGTTTGGGGCTCCAGGCTCGGCCCCAGCTCCGTGGAAACAACCCCTGAGAAAAGATCTTCAAGATCCGCTTTTCCCAGAGGCTGGGATGTGGGGTTCATAGGAGGCGGGAAAAGCAGGCCTCCTTCAGAGAGCAAGAGGCAGCCAAGCGGCCTGCGTTTTGTAGCCTCTACTTGGAAGAATGGGTTAGCTTCCCCTAAGGGAGACCTCCAGATCTGTTCAGAAGTCGGTAATTCCAGAGGCAGTGTGCAGGGTCCTGACTGCCCTTTGCCAGCCTTGCAAAGACATTCCTAGATTCTACAGTTATCTTCCTGAAGAAGCAGGCTTTGGGAATATGTCGGACTTGACTGGCGCCTTATTGGCCTCAGCTCAGCTATTGCCTTTCCATTCAAAGTAGGACAAGGCCCTACTTTATGAAGGGTAAGGGTCTTCTTCTTTCCAAACTGCCGAGGGCTACAGCAATGAGACCTCCGTAAATGCGAGGGAAGCATAAGCGGATGGATTATGAGGAAGGTTCTTTGCCACCAAGCATCAGCACCCCACGGAGAGAATCAGGCTCCCTTTGCCCCTATGTGGGGTGTGTAGATTCACACACAGTGGTGTCTCTACAGGAGCCAAGAATGTTCCTGAGAGATGAGGCTCACAAGAGCTCTCCTACAGAGTGCTCACCTGTACATGTGGTTTCGCCTTCCCCTGTGAGTTGGGTGCCCGAGGTCCACCCCAGCTCCGAGAAAACAGCCTCTGAGAAAAGATCTCCAGGAACCGCTTTTCGCCCAGGCTGGGAAAAGCTGTTCACAGGAAGTAAGGCAAGTGAGCCTCCTGCAGAGAAAAAGAAGCCTTACTGTCCCTGGAGGAGCAGGCTGCCAGAGTGTGTGAAAACTGACTGGTGCCATAATGGTCTTAGCTCCGCCATTGCTTGTTCCTCCGAACTGGGACTCAGGCCTACTTGGAGAAGGGTTTAGGTGCAGATTTCTACAAACTTCCAAGGGCTACTGCAATGAGAACTCTCTCAGAGGTAAGGGCGAGAATTGTATGGATTCTCAAGCTGTTTTCTGAACGACAGCATTAAACCTGCACAGAGAGAATCAGGCTCTCTGCCGCCATGTTGGGTACGCAGTTTCACACACAGAGGTGTCCGCATAGGAGCCAAGAACGTTCGTCAAAGACTGAGGTTCACTAGAGCTCTCTTAGAGAGCAAAGACTTGTTCATGTGGTTTTGCCTTCCCCTGTATGTGTGGGTCTCTGTGCATAACCCCAGCTCCGTGGAAACAACCCCTGAGCAAAGATCTCCAAGATCTGCTTTTCCCCCATGCTGGAAACCAGGGATCATAGGAGGCAGGAAAAGCAAGCCTCCTTCAGGCAAGAAGAGGCAGCCAACCGGCCTGTGTTTGGAAGCCTCTATTTGCAAGGAATGGGTTAGCTTCTCCAGAAGGAGACCTCCAGATCTGCTCAGAAGATAGATATTCCAGAGGCAGGGTCGAGGTTCCTGACTGCCCTTTGCCAGCCTTGCAAAGACATTCCTAGATTCTAGCAATATTTTCCATGAAGGAGCAGGCATCGGGAATATGTCACAGTTGACGGGTGCCTCACTGGCCTCAGCTCAGCTATTGCCTTTCCTTTCAAACTAGGATCAGGGCCTACTTGGTGAAGGGTAAGGGTCTGCTTCTTTCCAAACTGCCAAGAGACACAGCAATGAGACCTCTGTCAAGGCGAGGGAAGCGTAAGCGGATGGATTCTCAAACAGGTGCTTTGCCACAAAGCATCAGCACCCCATGGAGAGAATCAGGCTCCCTGTGCCCCTATGTTCGGTGTGTAGCTTTACACACAGAGGTGTCTCTGTACGAGCCAAGAATGTTCCTAAGAGATGAGACACACTAACGTCTCCTACAGAGCATAGACCTGTCCATGTGGTTTTTCCTTCCCCTGTGAGATGGGTCCCCGAGGTCCACCCCAGCTCTGGGGATAGAGGCCCTGAGAAAAGATCTCCAGGAACCGCTGTTTGCCCAGGCTGGGAAACGCAGTTCACAGGAGGCCAGGCAAGCGAGCCTCCCACAGGGAAAAATAGGCCTTAATGTCCCTGGAGGAGCACGCTGCCAGAGTGTGTGACACCTGACTGGTGCCTTACTGACCTCAGCTCCGCCACTGCATGGCCATCCAAACCAGGACCCAGGCCTACTTGGAGAAGGGTTTGGGTGCGGATTTGTAAAAACTGCCAAGGGTTACAGCAATGAGAAGTCTCTCAGAGGTAAGGGAGAGCATTGTATGGATTCTTAAGCTGTTGTTTGAATGACAGCTTCAAAGCTGCAAAGAGAGAATCAGGCCCTGTGTGCCCCCTTGTTGGGTACGCAGCTCCACACACAGAGGTATCCCCGTGGAATCCAAGACTTTCCTCACATACTGAGGTTAACTAGAGTTCTCCTACAGAGCAAAGACTTGTCCATGTGGTTTTGCCTTCCTCTGTGCGTGTGGGTCTCCGGGCTCGGCTCCAACTCCGTTGAAATAGCCCCTGAAAAAAGATCTCCAAGAACCACTTTTCCCCCAGGCGGGAAGCGGAGTTCACAGGAAGCGGAACAAGCAAGCCTCCTTCGGGCAAGTAGATGCAGCCAACTAGCCTGTGTTTGGAAGCCTCTATTTGGAAGGAATGGTTAGCTTCTCCAAAAGAAGACCTCCAGATCTGCTCAGAAGATGGAAATTCCAGAGGCAGGGTCGAGGTTCCTGACTGTCCTTTACCAGCCTTGCAAAGACATTTCTAGATTCTAGCGTTATTTTCCATGAAGGAGCAGGCTTCAGGAATATGTCAGACTTGACTGGCGCCTTACTGGCCTCAGCTCAGCTATCGCCTTTCCGTTCAAACTAGGACAAGGGCCTACTTGGTGAAGGGTAAGGGTCTGCTTCTTTCCAAACTGCCAAAGGCTACAGCAAAGAGACCTCTGTCAAAGAGAGGGAAGTGGAAGCGGATGGATTCTCAAACAGGTGCTTTGCCACAAAGCATCTGTACCCCACGGAGAGAATCAGGCTGCATTTGCCCCTATGTTGGGTGTGTAGCTTCAAACACAGAGGTGTTTCTATAGGAGCCCAGAATGTTCCTGGGAGATGAGGTTCACTAGAGCTCTGCTACAGAGCATAGACCTGTCCATATGGTTTTGCCTTCCCCTGTGAGTTGGGTTCCCGATGTTCGCCCCAGCTCCGAGGAAGAAACCCCTGAGAAAACACCTCCAGGAACTGCTTTTCGTCCAGACTGGGAAATGCAGTTCACAGAAGGCAAGGCAAGCGAGCCTCCTGCAGAGAAAAAGAGGCCTTACTGCCCCTGGAGGAGCAGGCTGCAAGAGTGTGTGAGACCTGACTGGTGCCTTACTGGCCTCAGCTCCGCCATTGCATGTTCCTCTGAACTAGGACCCAGGCCTACTAGGAGAAGGGTTTGGGTGCGGATTTCTAAAAAACTGCCAAGGGCTACAGCAATGAGAACTCTCTCAGAGATAAGGGAGAGAATTGTATGGATTCTCAAGCTGTTTTCTGAATGACAGCGTTAAACCTTCACAGAGGGAATCAGGCTCTCTGACCCCATAAGTTGTCCCTGTAGGAACCAAGAACGTTCGTCAAAGACTGAGGTTCACTAGAGCTCTCTTAGAGAGCAAAGACTTGTTCATGTAGTTTTGCTTTCCTCTGTATGTGTGGGTCTCCGGGCATAACCTCAGCTCCGTGGAAACAACCCCTGAGCAAAGATCTCCAAGATCTGCTTTTCCCCCATGCTGGGAACCAGGGATCATAGGAGGCAGGAAAAGCAAGCCTCCTTCGGGCAAGAAGAGGCAGCCAACTAGCCTGTGTTTGGAAGCCTATATTTGCAAGGAATGGGTTAGCTTCTCCAGAAGGAGACCTCCAGATCTGCTCAGAAGATAGATATTCCAGAGGCAGGGTCGAGGTTCCTGACTGCCCTTTGCCAGCCTTGCAAAGACATTCCTAGATTCTACCGCTATTTTCCATGAAGGAGCAGGCATCGGGAATATGTCAGAGTTGACGGGTGCCTTACTGGCCTCAGCTCAGCTATTGCCTTTCCTTTCAAACTAGGATCAGGGCCTACTTGGTAAAGGGTAAGGGTCTGCTTCTTTCCAAACTGCCAAGGGACACAGCAATGAGACCTCTGTCAAGGCGAGGGAAGCGTAAGCGGATGGATTCTCAAACAGGTGCTTTGCCACAAAGCATCAGCACCCCACGGAGAGAATCAGGCTCCCTGTGCCCCTATGTTCAGTGTGTAGCTTTACACACAGAGGTGTCTCTGTACGAGCCAAGAATGTTCCTAAGACTTGAGATTCACTAAGGTCTCCTACAGAGCATAGACTTGTCCGTGTAGTTTTGCCTTCCCCTGTGAGTTTGGTCCCCGAGGTCCACCCCAGCTCCGGGGAAACAACTCCTTAGAAAAGATCTCCAGGAACCGCTTTTCGCCCAGGCTGGGAAACGCAGTTCACAGGAGGCAAGGCAAGCGAGACTCCTGCAGGGAAAAAGAGGCCTTACTGTCCCTGGAGGAGCAGGCTACCAGAATGTGTGACACCTGACTGGTGCCTTACTGACCTCAGCTCCGCCATTGCATGGCCATCCAAACCAGGACCCAGGCCTACTTGGAGAAGGGTTTGGGTGCGGATTTCTAAAAACTGCCAAGGGCTACAGCAATGAGAACTCTCTCAGAGGTAAGGGAGAGCATTGTATGGATTCTCAAGCTGTTGTTTGAATGACAGCTTCAAAGCTGCAAAGAGAGAATCAGTCTCTCTGTGCCCCATTGTTGGGTACGCAGCTTCACACACAGGGGTGTCTCCATAGGAGTCAAGAACGTTCCTGACAGAGTAAGTTTCACTTAGAGGTCTCCTGGAGAACAAAGACTTGTCCATGTGGTTTTCCTTCCCCTGTGCAATTGGGTCTCTGGTCTCGGCCCCAGCTCCATGGAAAAAACCCCTGAGAAAAGATCTTCAATATCCGCTATTCCCAGAGCCTGGGAAGCTGGGTTCATAGGAGGCAGGAAAAGCAAGCCTCCTTCGGGCACGAAGAGGCAGCCGACCGGCCTGTTTTTGGAAGTCTCAATATGGAAGGAATGAGTTAGATTCTCCTAAAGGAGACCTCCAGATCTGCTTAGAAATCGGTAATTCCAGAGGCAGGGTGCAGGCTCCTGACTGCCCTTTGCCAGCCTTGCAGAGACATTCCTAGATTCCAGCGTTATTTTCCATGAAGGAGCAGGCTTCGGGAATATGTCAGACTTGACTGGCGCCTTATTGGCCTCAGCTCAGCTCTTGCCTTTCCTTTCAAACTAGGACAAGGGCCCACTTTATGAAAGGTAAGGGTCCTCTTCTTTCCAAACTGCCAAGGGCTACAGCAATGAGACCTCTGTCAAGGCGAGGGAAGCGTAAGCTGATAGATTCTCAAGCAGGTGCTTTGCCACAAAGCATCAGCACCCCATGGAAAGAATCTGGCTCCCTTTGCCCCTACGTTGCGTGTGTAGCTACACACAGAGAGGTGTCTCGATAGGAGCCAAAAATGTTCCTGAGAGAGGAGGTTCACTGTTGGGGGCCAGAGTGAGGCACTCCGCCCATGGCAAAGGTCATGAGGAAGGAGGCTCGACATACGCAAAGGCGGGATCGAGCCTCAGGAGTCCCCCTGGAAATCCTCGAGCATCTACCCCCATCACCAGAGCCTGCCTACCTTACTACTTTGTGCTCTCACCTACACCTCTGACTTTACGGGGGGCTGTCCCCCACCACCTCTTTCGGAGAAGGAGTTAACCTAGAGCTCCAGTTGATAAAAACCCCTGGGTGTGACAAGAGTGTTTTAACCTACAAACTCCTCTGAAGGTTCTCTAGCCTGCCTGACAGGCTTGTCCGGCCACATGTGATTGCTCACAGCCTCCCAACCATGAGAGGCACGAGATGCTTTAAACCTTCTAAAAACAGGTTCCTTAGAAAAGTTAGAAAATTATTAGTATAAGTATAATGGGCTGATTAGAAATCATATTGGTGAAGGGTTTTTCATTTGTTGAGCTGATGTTTACTGCTAAGTCTCCACATCCCCTGCCCTTATACACATTAATGAATATATAGAAGAAATAAGTATTAACCTTTGATATAAATCACGTTAGACCTTAGGCTAAGTAAATTCTTTCCTTAACTAAAACCCACTACACCCTCACCCTATAGGAATGTAACTTTATTTGGGTGGCGTCTGTTTTAAGAATAATCACCCCTGGAGAAATAAGTGTCCTGGTTGACTGACCGCTGTCACAAGGAGAGGGTCGTAAATTGTCAGCAGGCCCCCCGGCCAGAAGATGATGTAACACCCCTAAGACCTCTGTATACTTTTGTATGAAGCACCTGACTTTGATAAAAGTCAGGACTGCTGACCCCACGTGACTTTGGCATAACATCTCAGTGTATAAAAGTAGACCATGGAAAATAAAGAATTGGGATCAGTTTCTCGAAATACTGGTCTCCCCATGTCTCTCTCTCTCTCTCTCACTCTGGTTGAGTCTCCATCTGGAGCGCGGAACCCACCAAGCTTACTAATTTTGCCTGGGCTTCTAAGATCCGACCGGGGAGGCCTCAGTGTCTCCTCTCCTTCGGGAGAACGGAAGGACGCCTGCGGCCTACGTAAGTGGTGCAAGCTTCTTGTCTTGAAGTTTTATTGGTCCCCCGCGTAAACCAAGCTACTCAGCCTCTTTTCTCCACTGAATTTTCCTACTGAGCTATCCTCATTTTATTACTCTTTATATCCTTAATTAACGTTTAATTAAGCAGTTGTTCCCTGACCCTCGCCTACGCCGTCTCTGCTTCGAATACCCTGGATCAGCTGGGGCTGGACCCCGGCAGTTCACTAGAGATCTCCTACAGAGCATAGACCTGTCCATTTGGTTTTGCCTTCCCCTGTGAGTTGGGTCCCCGAGGTCCGCCCCAACTCCGGGGAAACAGCCCCTGAGAAAAGATCTCCAGGAACTGCTTTCCGCCCAGGCTGGGAAACGCTGTTCACAGGAAGTAAGGCAAGCGAGCCTCCTGAAGGGAAATAGAGGCCTTACTGTCCCTGGAGGAGCAGGCTGCCAGAGTGTGTGACACCTGACTGGTGCCTTACTGGCCTCAGCTCCGCTATTGCATGTTCATCTGAACTTGAACCCAGGCCTACTTGGAGAAGTGTTTGTGTGCCGATTTCCAGAAACTGCGAAGGGCTACAGCAATGATAACTCTCTCAGTGGTAAGGGAGAGCATTGTGTGAATTCTCAATTTGTTGTTTGAACGACAGCGTCAAAGCTGCACAGAGAGAATCAGGTCTCTGTGTCTCTATGTTGGCTATGCAGCTTCCCACACAGAGATGTCCCCGTTGGAGCCAAGAACATTCCCCATAGAGTGAGGTTCACTAGAGCACTCCTAGAGAGCAAAGACTTATCCATGCGGTTTTCCCTTCCCCTGTGCGTGTGGGTCTCCGGGATCGGCCCCTGCTCCGTGGAAACAGCCTCTGAGAAAAGATCTCCAAGAACCTCTTATCCCCCAGGCTGGGAAGCGGAGTTCGCAGGAGGTGGGATAAGCAAGCTTCCTTCGGCAAGAAGAGACAGCCAACCGGCCTGTGTTTGGAAGCCTATATTTGCAAGGAATGGGTTAGTTTCTCCTGACCGAGACCTCCGGATGTGCTGAGAAGATAGAAATTCCAGAGGCAGGGTCGAGGTTCCTGACTGCCCTTTGCCAGCCTTGCAAAGACATTCCCAGATTCTAACGTTATTTTCCATGAAGGAGCAGGCATCGGGAATATGTCAGACTTGACTGGCGCCTTACTGGCCTCAGCTCAGCTACTGCCTTTCCATTCAAACAAGGCCAAGGGCCTACTTGGTGAAGGGTAAGGGTCAGCTTCTTTCCAAACTGCCAAGGACTACAGCAATGAGACCTCTGTCAAGGTGAGGGAAGCCTATGCGGATGGATTCTTAGCAGGTGCTTTGCCACAAAGCATCAGCACCCACGGAGAGAATCAGACTCCCTTTGCCACTATGTTGGGTGTGTAGCTTCATGCACAGAGGTGTCTCTGTAGAAGCCAAGAATGTTCCTGAGAGATGAGGTTCACTAGAGCTCTCCTACAGAGCATAGACCTGTCCATGTGGTTTTGTCTTCCCCTGTGAGTTGGGCCCCCGAGGTCCGACCCAGCTCCAGGGAAACAGCCCCTGAGAAAAAATCTCCAGGAACAGCTTTGCGCCCAGGCTGGGAAATGCAGTTCACAGGAGGCAAGGCAAGCGAGCCTCCTGCAGGGAAAAAGAGGCCTTACTGCTCCTGGACGATCAGGCTGCAAGAGTGTGTGAGACCTCACTTGTGCCTTACTGGCCTCAGCTCCGCCGTTGCCTGTTGTTCCGAGCTAGGACCCAGGCCTACTTGGAGAAGGGTTAGGGTGCGGATTTCTACAAACTGTCAAGGACTACAGCAATGAGAATTCTCTTAGCAGTAAGGGAGAGCATTGTATGGATTCTCAAGCTGTTGTTTGAATGACAGCTTCAAAGCTACACAGAGAGAATCAGGCTCTCTGTTCCCCTATTTTGGCTGTGCAGCTTCACACACAGAATTTGACTCTGTTGGAGCCAGAAATATTCCTGAAAGACTTAGGCTCACCAAAGCTGTCCTCCAGAGCAAAGACATTGGATGTGGTTTTGCCTTCCCTTGCCAGTATGGGTCCCCTAGCTTGGCCCCAGCTCCGGGGATACAGCCTCTGAAAAAAATCTTCCAAGAAGCGATTTTTCCTCCAGGCTGTTAAGCGGAATTCGCAGTTTGCAAGTTAAGGAAGCCTGCTTCGTGGAAGAGCAAGCAGCCAACTGGCCCTGTGTTAGGAAGCCTGTATTTGAAAGGAATAGGTTAGCTTCTACAGCGGGAGAACCTCAGATCTGCTCAGGGGGCTGAAATACTAGAGTCAGGGTCGAGGTTCTCCCTTGTCCTTTGCGCACCTTGCAAAGACATTCCTAGCTTCTAGCGTTAGTGTCCCTGTAGTAGCAGGCTGCAGGAGCGTGTGATAAATGACTGCCGCGTTCCTGTCCTCAGCTCCGCTATTGACTTTCTATTCGAACTAGAACCCAGGCCTACTTTGAGAGGGGTTAGGGTCCAGTGTTTCCAAACTGCCAAGGGCTACGGCAATGCGAGCTCTGTCAGAGGTAAGAAAAGAGCAATTGGTTGGATTCTTCAGCTGCTGCGTGGCTGCACAGCTTCCGCGCTGCATGGAGAGCATGAGGCTCCTTGTGGCCCTATTTTGGGTACGCAGCAACATGCACACAGAATGTCTGTGTTCACTTATGTACAGGCTTATGTACACTAGAGCTCTCCTACAGAGCAAAGACCACTCAGTGGGCTCCAAGAGATACCTGTCGCGGCTCGAGAAGAGAGTGGAGTCCTTTGCTTCCCCTCGAGATGAGGCCTGACTCCCCGGGTGAGTATGGAATGCAACCCCAAATCCCTGTCGCCTATGGAGAGGAACATTAAGTCCTGGATACAAGCCTAGATGAGGTCTAGTTTGCCCTTCAGTGAATGGAGCCCAATCCACAGCTCTCCCTGGCAACTCGAATGGAAGATTAGACTTCCTGGGCCAACACAAGAGGAAGCCTGAATTCCCCGTCGTAACTCGAGAATCCCACCGAAACTCGAGAAAATCCACGTGCTTCCCTCGTCATCGCAAGATGAGGCCCTTTGTCCGCTACAGCATCTCAAGAGAAGTCCCACGTTCCATCCTGAAGTGCGAAACGGTACTTGGCACCCTTGATGCGACCCCAAAAGTTCCGCGACATACCAGACTCACTCAAGGGAAACACCGAGGTTCCCGGCACCACTTCATCTGACCCCTTCTCCTCTCCTGATTGCGACAGGAGGGTCGACTCCCCTTCTCTGTCTGCAAGGGGTTCCCGACCTTCCGGGCGCACCTCAGGATGAGGCCGGTCTCATGAGGAAGTTCGAGACGTAGCCTCTTGGGTGGTGCCACATGCCGAAAGACCCCAATTTCACGGTCCACTCTTGAAAAGAACCCGATGCAAGCACACCTCTTTGAAGGAAAACCTGTGGATGAAGGCACAACACGAAGGGGCACTGACACCCGCGTGCATCGTCCAGAAAAACCCGCAGGTCCCACAGACATTTCGACAAGTGGCCTGTCACCCTGTAAACAACTCGAAAGGCAAACGAAGGTCCATTCCTCAACAGAAGACTAGGTGTGACTCTCTTGTCCCTACTCTGCAGGGACCATGGGATCCGAGTCAGAAACGGAGAGGAAGCCTGAGGTTCCTGCGTCCACTCGAGATGAGGCCCTCTTCCATTGCACCACACCCAGTGGAGTCCCGAGAGGCCCCTACCAACTCCACAGTATCCCTGAGTTCTCAGAGGCACAATGAGAAGCTCCCTGAGGTCACAGGCACAAGTCGAGGGAACCCTGGGTTTTCTGCCATGACTCGAGAAAGACCTCGAGAGTGCTTCAAAATGTGTTGAGTCGCGATTCCCCTACCATGACTCGAGAGCCATGACACGCGCCCCCTCTTCACGCGCATGGAGACCTGGCTAACCTGGCACTGCACGAGAGGCTCCCTGAGATCCTCATCGTACCTCGTGAGGAAACCCACACTGCCGCGGCAGCTCGAGGAAACACATGAGACACCCCGGTCATCGCGAGATGAGGGCCTTATATTCCTGCATGGCCTGGAGACCAATCACGAGTCCTCTCTCCAAACTGAAGAGCAGGCTGGACTCCGTTGAGGCCGCTCAGGGGGCTCCAACAGATCCTTGTCGCGACTCAAGAGGAGAGCGGAGTCCTTGGCTTCCCCTCGAGATGAGGTCTGACTCCCCGGGGGAGCCTGGAATGCAACCCCGAGATGCCTGCTTTCCCTGGAGAGGAATAGTAGGTCCTGGACACACGCCTAGGTGAGGTCTCTTCGGCCCTGCAGTGACTCGAGCGCAACCCCCAGATTTCCCTTGCAACTCGAGGGGAAGATTGGGCTTCCCAGGGCCAACCCAAGAGGAAGGCTGAGATCCCCATTGTAACTCGAGAATCCCGCCGCAACTCGAGAAAAACCACGTGGTTCCAAACTCTTGGCAAGATGAGACCCTTGCCAGGGATGGCGTCTCAAGGGAAGTCCCCTCTTCCGCCCTGAAGAGCGGAAAGCATTCTGACCGCCTTCATGCGACCCCCAAAAGTTCCCCGACACGCCGGGTTCCCTCGAGAGGAACACCGAGGGTCCCGCAACCGCTTCCTCTGAGCCCCTTCTCCCCTCCTGATCGCGACAGGAGAGTCGATTCCCCTGCGTGGTCTGGAAGGGGTTCCAGGCTTTCCCGGGGCACCTAAGGATGAGGCCGGTCTCACGAGGAAATTCGAGACGAGCCACGTGGGTGGGGCCACATGCCGAACGACCCCGATTCCCCGGTCCGCTCTTGAGAAGGACCCGCGGCCCGGACCCCTCTTCGAAGGCAACCCTGTGGGTTAAGGCACAACAAGAACGGGCACTGCTACCCCCGTGCATCATCCGCAAAGACCCGTGGGTTCCACACAGAGCTCGACGATGGGCCTGAGACACCCTGAGCAACTCGAGAGGCATGCGGGGTTCCCTTCCTCAGACAAGACGAGACCTGACTCTCCTGTCCCAACTCTGCAGGGACCCTGCGGTCGGAGTCCGAAACGGAGAGGAAGCCTGAGGTTCCTGCCTCCCCTCGAGGTGAGGTCATCTTCCGTTGCGCCAGACCCAGCGGAGTCCCGAGGGGCCCCGCCACCTCCACAGGATCCCTCGCCTCTCAGAGGCACCCTGGGAAGTTCCCTAAGGTCCCCGGCAGAAGGCGAGGGAAACGAGGTTTTACCACCGCCGCCCGAGAAAGACCTCGAGAGTCCTTCTTCAACGCGTCTCGAGGCCCTAGACCCCTCCCGTGACTCGAAAGCCATGACGCGCTCCCCCTCGCCACACGCATGGAGACCTGACTTCCCTGGCGCCGCACGAGAGGCTCCCTGAGATCCTCGTCGTGCCTCGGGAGAAAATCCAAACTGGAGCCGCAGCTCGAGGAAACCCCTGAGACGCCGCCGTCCTCGCGAGCTGAGGGCCTTCTTTTCCTGCATGGCCTGGAGAGCAATCCCGGGTCCTTTCTCCAAACGGAAGAGGAGGCTGGACTCCATTGAGGCCGCTCAGGGGGCTCCAAGCGACCGGCGTCGGGACTCGAGAGGAGAGCGGAGTCCTTGGCTTCCCCTCGAGACGAGGCCTGACTCCCCGGGGGAGCCTGGAATGCAACCCCGAGATCCCTGCCTTCCCTGGAGAGGAATATTAGGTCCCGGACACACGCCTAGGTGAGGTCTCTTCGGCCCTGCAGTGACTCGAGCGCAACCCCCAGCTTTCCCTCGCAACCCGAGGGGAAGATTGGGCTTCCCAGGGCCAACCCAAGGGGAAGGCTGAGATCCCCGTCGTAACTCGAGAATCCCGCCGCAACTCGAGAAAAACCACGTGGTTCCCACCTCTTGGCAAGATGAGGCCCTTGCCCGCCACGGCGTCTCAAGGGAAGTCCCCTGTTCCGCCCTGAAGGGCGAAACGGTCCCTGACAGCCTTCCTGCGACCCCCAAAAGTCCCCCGACACGCCGGGTTCCCCCGAAGGGAACACCGAGGGTCCTGGCACAGCTTCCTCTGAGCCCCTTCTCCCCTCCTGATCGCGACAGGAGAGGCGATACCCCTGCGTGGTCTGGAGGGGGTTCCCAGCCTTCCAGGCGCACCTCAGGATGAGGCAGGTCTCACGAGGAAATTCGAGACGAGCCACGTGGGTGGGGCCACATGCCGAAAGCCCCCGGTTCCCCGGTCCGCCCTTGAGAAGGACCCGAGGCCCGGACCCCTCTTCGAAGGCAACCCTGTGGGTGAAGGCACAACACGAAGGGGCACTGCCACCCCCGTGCATGGTCCGCAAGGACCCGCGGGTTCCACACACAGCTCGACGAGGGGCCTGAGACCCCCTGAGCAACTCGAGAGGCCAGCGGGGTTCCCTTCCTCAGACAAGACGAGGCCTGACTCTCCTGTCCCAACTCTGCAGGGACCCTGCGGTCGGAGTCCGAAACGGAGAGGAAGCCTGAGGTTCCTGCCTCCCCTCGAGGTGAGGCCCTCTTCTGTTGCGCCAGACCCAGCGGAGTCCCGAGGGGCCCCGCCACCTCCACAGGATCCCTCGCCTCTCAGAGGCACCCTGGGAAGTTCCCTAAGGTCCTCGACAGAAGGCGAGGGACACGAGGGTTTCCCGCCGCCCCCCGAGAAAGACCTCGAGAGTCCTTCTTCAACGCGTCTCGAGGCCCTAGTCCCCTCCCGTGACTCGAGAGCCAGGACGCACTCCCCCTCGCCACGCGCATGGAGACCTGACTTCCCTGGCGCCGCACGAGAGGCTCCCTGAGATCCTCGTCGTGCCTCGGGAGAAAACCCCCACGGGCGCCGCAGCTCGAGGAAAGCCCTGAGACGCCCCCGTCCTCGCGAGCTGAGGGCCTTCTTTTCCTGCATGGCCTGGAGAGCAATCCCGGGTCCTCTCTCCAAACGGAAGAGGAGGCTGGACTCCCTTGAGGCCGCTCAGGGGGCTCCAAGCGACCGGCGTCGGGACTCGAGAGGAGAGCGGAGTCCTTGGCTTCCCCTCGAGACGAGGCCTGACTCCCCGGGGGAGCCTGGAATGCAACCCCGAGATCCCTGCCTTCCCTGGAGAGGAATATTAGATCCCGGACACACGCCTAGGTGAGGTCTCTTCGGCCCTGCAGTGACTCGAGCGCAACCCCCAGCTTTCCCTCGCAACCCGAGGGGAAGATTGGGCTTCCCAGGGCCAACCCAAGGGGAAGGCTGAGATCCCCGTCGTAACTCGAGAATCCCGCCGCAACTCGAGAAAAACCACGTGGTTCCCACCTCTTGGCAAGATGAGGCCCTTGCCCGCCACGGCGTCTCAAGGGAAGTCCCCTGTTCCGCCCTGAAGGGCGAAACGGTCCCTGACAGCCTTCCTGCGACCCCCAAAAGTCCCCCGACACGCCGGGTTCCCCCGAAGGGAACACCGAGGGTCCTGGCACCGCTTCCTCTGAGCCCCTTCTCCCCTCCTGATCGCGACAGGAGAGGCGATTCCCCTGCGTGGTCTGGAGGGGGTTCCCAGCCTTACCGGCGCACCTCAGGATGAGGCCGGTCTCACGAGGAAATTCGAGACGAGCCACGTGGGTGGGGCCACATGCCGAAAGCCCCCGGTTCCCCGGTCCGCCCTTGAGAAGGACCCGAGGCCCGGACCCCTCTTCGAAGGCAACCCTGTGGGTGAAGGCACAACACGAAGGGGCACTGCCACCCCCGTGCATCGTCCGCAAGGACCCGCGGGTTCCACACACAGCTCGACGAGGGGCCTGAGACCCCCTGAGCAACTCGAGAGGCCAGCGGGGTTCCCTTCCTCAGACAAGACGAGGCCTGACTCTCCTGTCCCAACTCTGCAGGGACCCTGCGGTCGGAGTCCGAAACGGAGAGGAAGCCTGAGGTTCCTGCCTCCCCTCGAGGTGAGGCCCTCTTCTGTTGCGCCAGACCCAGAGGAGTCCCGAGGGGCCCCGCCACCTCCACAGGATCCCTCGCCTCTCAGAGGCACCCTGGGAAGTTCCCTAAGGTCCCCGGCAGAAGGCGAGGGACACGAGGGTTTCCCGCCGCCCCCCGAGAAAGACCTCGAGAGTCCTTCTTCAACGCGTCTCGAGGCCCTAGTCCCCTCCCGTGACTCGAGAGCCAGGACGCACTCCCCCTCGCCACGCGCATGGAGACCTGACTTCCCTGGCGCCGCACGAGAGGCTCCCTGAGATCCTCGTCGTGCCTTGGGAGAAAACCCCCACGGGCGCCGCAGCTCGAGGAAAGCCCTGAGACGCCCCCGTCCTCGCGAGCTGAGGGCCTTCTTTTCCTGCATGGCCTGGAGAGCAATCCCGGGTCCTCTCTCCAAACGGAAGAGGAGGCTGGATTCCCTTGAGGCCGCTCAGGGGGCTCCAAGAGACGCGCGTCGCGACTCGAGAGGAGAGCGGAGTCCTTGGCTTCCCCTCGAGACGAGGCCTGACTCCCCGGGGGAGCCTGGAATGCAACCCCGAGATCCCTGCCTACCCTGGAGAGGAATATTAGGTCCCGGACACACGCCTAGGTGAGGTCTCTTCGGCCCTGCAGTGACTCGAGCGCAACCCCCAGCTTTCCCTCGCAACCCGAGGGGAAGATTGGGCTTCCCAGGGCCAACCCAAGGGGAAGGCTGAGATCCCCGTCGTAACTCGAGAATGCCGCTGCAACTCGAGAAAAACCACGTGCTTCCCACCTCTTGGCAAGATGAGGCCCTTGCCCGCCACGGCGTCTCAAGGGAAGTCCCCTGTTCCGCCCTGAAGGGCGAAACGGTCCCTGACAGCCTGCCTGCGACCCCCAAAAGTCCCCCGACACGCCGGGTTGCCCCGAGGGGAACACCGAGGGTCCCGGCACCGCTTCCTCTGAGCCCCTTCTCCCCTCCTGATCGCGACAGGAGAGGCGATTCCCCTGCGTGGTCTGGAAGGGGTTCCCGGCCTTCCCGGCGCAGCTCAGGATGAGGCCGGTCTCACGAGGAAATTCGAGACGAGCCACGTGGGTGGGGCCACATGCCGAACGCCACCGGTTCCCCGGTCCGCCCTTGAGAAGGACCCGAGGCCCGGACCCCTCTTCGAAGGCAACCCTGTGGGTGAAGGCACAACACGAAGGGGCACTGCCAACCCCGTGCATCGTCCGCAAAGACCCGCGGGTTCCACACACAGCTCGACGAGGGGCCTGAGACCCCCTGAGCAACTCGAGAGGCCAGCGGGGTTCCCTTCCTCAGACAAGACGAGGCCTGACTCTCCTGTCCCAACTCTGCAGGGACCCTGCGGTCAGAGTCCGAAACGGAGAGGAAGCCTGAGGTTCCTGCCTCCCCTCGAGGTGAGGCCCTCTTCCGTTGCGCCAGACCCAGCGGAGTCCCGAGGGGCCCCGCCACCTCCACAGGATCCCTCGCCTCACAGAGGCACCCTGGGAAGTTCCCTAAGGTCCCCGGCAGAAGGCGAGGGACACGAGGGTTTCCCGCCGCCCCCCGAGAAAGACCTCGAGAGTCCTTCTTCAACGCGTCTCGAGGCCCTAGTCCCCTCCCGTGACTCGAGAGCCAGGACGCGCTCCCCCTCGCCACGCGCATGGAGACCTGACTTCCCTGGCGCCGCACGAGAGGCTCCCTGAGATCCTCGTCGTGCCTCGGGAGAAAACCCCCACGGGCGCTGCAGCTCTAGGAAACCCCTGAGACGCCCCCGTCCTCGCGAGCTGAGGGCCTTCTTTTCCTGCATGGCCTGGAGAGCAATCCCGGGTCCTCTCTCCAAACGGAAGAGGAGGCTGGACTCCCTTGAGGCCGCTCAGGGGGCTCCAAGCGACCCGCGTCGCGACTCAAGAGGAGAGCGGAGTCCTTGGCTTCCCCTCGAGACGTGGCCTGACTCCCCGGGGAAGACTGGAATGCAACCCCGAGATCCCTGCCTTCCCTGGAGAGGAATATTAGGTCCCGGACACACGCCTAGGTGAGGTCTCTTCATCCCTGCAGTGACTCCAGCGGAACCCCCAGCTTTCCCTCGCAACCCGAGGGGAAGATTGGGCTTCCAAGGGCCAACCCAAGAGGAAGGCTGAGATCCCCATCGTAACTCAAGAATCCCGCCGCAACTCGAGAAAAGCCACGTGGTTCCCACCTCTTGGCAAGATGAGGCCCTTGCCAGCCACGACGTCTCAAGGAAAGACCCCTGTTCCTCCTTGAATGGCGAAACGGTCCCTGACAGCCTTCCTGCGACCCCCAAAAGTCCCCCGACACGCCGGGTTCCCTCGAGGGGAACACCGAGGGTCCCAGCACCGCTTCCTCTGAGCCCCTTCTCCCCTCCTGATCGCGACAGGAGAGGCGATTCCCCTGCGTGGTCTGGAAGGGGTTCCCGGCCTTCCCGGCGCACCTCAGGATCAGGCCGGTCTCACGAGGAAATTCGAGACGAGCCACGTGTGTGGGGCCACATGCCGAACGCCCCCGATTCCCCGGTCCGCCCTGAGAAGGACCCGAGGCCCGGACCCCTCTTCGAAGGCAACCCTGTGGGTGAAGGCACAACACGAAGGGGCACTGCCACCCCCGTGCATCGTCCGCAAAGACCCGCTGATTCCACACACAGCTCGACGAGAGGCCTGAGACCCCCTGAACAACTCGAGAGGCAAGCGGGGTTCTCTTCCTCAGACAAGACGAGGCCTGACTCTCCTGTCCCAACTCTGCAGGGACCCTGCGGTCAGAGTCCGAAACGGAGAGGCAGCCTGGGGTTCCTGCCTCCCCTCGAGGTGAGGCCCTCTTCCGTTTTGCCAGACCCAGCGGAGTCCCGAGAGGCCCCTCCAACTCCACAGGATCCCTCGCCTCTCAGAGGCACCCTGGGAAGTTCCCTAAGGTCCCCGGCAGAAGGCAAGGGAAACGAGGGTTTCCCGCCGCCCCCCGAAAAAGACCTCGAGAGTCCTTCTTCAACGCGTCTCGAGGCCCTAGTCCCCTCCCATGACTCGAGAGCCATGACTCGATCCCCATCGCCACCGCATGGAGACCTGACTTCCCTGGCGCCACACGAGAGGCTCCCTGAGATCCTCGTAGTGCCTCGGGAGAAAACCCCAATGGGCACCGCAGCTCGAGGAAACCCCTGAGACGCCCCCGTCCTCGCGAGCTGAGGGCCTTCTTTTCCTGCATGGCCTGCAGAGCAATCCCGTGTCCTGTCTCCAAACTGAAAAGGAGGCTGGACTCCCTTGAGGCCGCTCAGGGGGCTCCCAGAGACCCGCGTCGCGACTCGAGAGGAGAGCGGAGTCCTTGGCTTCCCCTCGAGACGAGGCCTGACTCCCCAGGGGAGCCTGGAATGCAACCCCGAGATCCTTGCCTTCCCTGGAGAGGAATATTAGGTCCCGGACACACGCCTAGGTGAGGTCTCTTGGGCCCTGCAGTGACTTGAGCGCAACCCCCAGCTTTCCCTCTCACTCGAGGGGAAGATTGGGCTTCCCAGGGCCAACCCAAGGGGAAGCCTGAGATCCCCGTCGTAACTCGAGAATCCCGCGGCAACTCGAGGAAAACCACGTGGTTCCTACGTCTTTGCAAGATGAGCCTCTTGCCCGCTATGGCGTCTCAAGGGAAGTCCCAGTTTCTGTCCTGAAGTGCCAAACAGTACCTGACACCTTTCATGCGACCCCCAGAATTTCCCCGACACACCGAGTTCCCTCGAGGGAAACACCGAGGGTCCCGACACCACTTCATCTGAGCCCCTTCTCCCCTCCTGATGGCGACAGGAGTGTCGATTCCCCTGCGTGGTCTGGAAGGGATTCCCGGCCTTCCCGGCGCATCTCAGGATGAGGCCGTCCGCACAAGGAAATTCGAGATGAGCCACGGGGGTGGTGCCACATGCCGATCGACCTCGATTTCCCGGTCCACTCTTGAGAAGAACCCGTTGCACGGACACCTCTTCGAAGGCAACCCTGTGGGTGATGGCACAACACGAAGGGGCACTGACACTCCCGTGCATCGTCCAGAAACACCCGTGGGTTCCACACACAGCTCGAAGAGGGGCCTGAGACCCCCTGAGCAACTCGAGAGGCAAGCGGAGTTCCCTTCCTCAGACAAGACGAGGCCTAACTCTCCGCTCCCAACTCTGCAGGGACCCTGAGGTTGGAGGGTCGGAGTCAGAAACAGAGAGGAAGCCTGAGGTTACTGCCTCCCCTCGAGATAAGGCCCTCTTCCATTGCGACAATGCCAGCGGAGTCCCGAGAGGCCCCTCCCATCTCCACAGTATCCCTGACTTCTCATAGGCATTCTGAGAAGCTCCTTGAGGCCACCGGCAAAAGTCGAGGGAAATAAGAGTTTCCTGCCACAACCGAAGAAAGACCTCGAGAGTCCTTCTTCAATGCGTCTTGAGGTCAGATTCCCCTACCATAGCTCGAGAGCAATAATGCGCTCCCCCTCGCCACCCACATGGAGACCTGACTTCCCTGGCACCACACGAGAGGCTCCCTGAGCTCCCCGTCCTACCTCGTGTGAAACCCCACACTGGCGCCGCAGCTCGAGAAAACCCACAAGATCCCTCCGTCATCGCGAGATGAGGGCCATCTTTTCCTGCATGGCCTGGAGAGCAGTCCCAAGTCCTCTCTCCAAACTTCACAGGAGGCTTGACTCCCTTTAGGCCACAAAGTGGGCTCCAAGAGGTGCCCGTCGCGACTCGAAAGGAGAGCGGAGTCCTTTGCTTCCCTTCGACATGAGGCCTGACTCCCTGGGTGAGTCTGGAATGCAAACCTGAGATCCCTGTGGCCCTTGGAGAGGAACATTAGGTCCTGGACACAAGCCTAGATGAGGTCTCCTTTGCCCTGCAGTGACTCGAGCGCAACCCCCAGCTCTCCCTCGCAACTCGAATGGATGATTGGACTTCCCTGGCCCAACACAAGAGGAAGCCTGAAATCCCCGTCGTAACTCGAGAATCCCGCCGCAACTCGAGAAAAACCACGTGGCTCCCCCGTCATCGCAAGATGAGGCCCTTGGCCGCTACAGCGTATCAAGAGAAGTCCCACGTTCCATCCTGAAGTACAAAACGGTACTTGGCACCCTTGATGCGACCCCCAAAGTTCCCTGACATACCGGTCTCACTCGAGGGAAACACCAAAGTTCACGGCACCACTTCCTGTGAGCCCCTTCACCCCTCCTGATCGCGACAGAAGGGTCGATTCCCATGTTTTGTCTGCAAGGGGTTCCCGACGTTCCCCGCGAACCTCCGGATGAGGCCGGTCTCATGAGGAAATTCGAAAAGTAGCCTCATGGTTGGTGCCATATGCTGAAAGATCCCGAATTCCCGGTCCACTCTAGATAAGAACCTGACGCCTGGACATCTCTTCGAAGGCAACCCTGTGGATGAAGGCACAACACGAAGGGACACTGACATCCCCATGCATCGTCTGGAAAAACCCGCAGATTCCACTCACAGCTCCAAATGTGGACTGTCACCTCGTGAACAATTCGAGAGGCAAGTGAAGTTGCATTCCTTCACACAAGACGAGGCCTTACTCTCCTGTCCCAACTCTTCAGGGACCCTGCAATTGGAGTCAGAAATGGAGAGGAACCCTGAGGTTCCTGCCTCAACTAGAGAAGAGGCCCTCTTCCATTGAACCAAACTCAGTGGTGTCCCGAGAGGCCCCTCCCAACACCACAGTATCCCTGAATTCTCAGAGGCTCCGTGAGAAGCTACCTGAGGTCACTGGCACAAGTCGAGGGAACCCAGAGTTTCCTGAAGTAACCTGAGAAAGACTTGGAGAGTCCTTTTTCAACGTCTCTTGATGCCCGATTCCCCTACCATGACTCCAGAGCAAGGACGCGCTCCCCTCGCCACAAGCAGGAAAACTGACTTCCCTAGTACCACACAAGAGGCTCCCTGAGTACCCCATCGTACCTCGTGAGAAAACCCACAGTGGCGCCGCAGTTTGAGAAAAACCACAAGATGCCCCCGTCAAGGAGAGATGGGGGCCTTCTTTTCCTGCCTGACCTGGAGAGCAATTCCTGGTCCTCTCTCCAAACTTCACAGGAGTATTGACTCCCTTTAGGCCACTCAGTTGGGTCCAAGAAATACCCGGTGCGACTCGAGAGGAGAGCGGAGTCCTTTGCTTCCCTGGAGACGAGGCCTGACTCCCCGGGTGAGTTTGGAATGCAACCCCGAGATCCCTGTCGCCCCTGGAGTGGAACATTTTGTCCTAGACACAAGCCTAGATGAGGTCTATTTTGCCCTACAGTGACTCGAGAGCAACCTCCATCTCTCCCTCACAATTTGAATGGAAGATTGGTCTTCCCACGGTCAACACAAGAGGAAGTCTGAATTTCCCATCGTAATTCGAGAATTCAGCCTCAAGTCTTAAAAACCATGTGGTTCCCCCTTCATCCCAATATGAGGCCCTTGCCAGCTAGAGTCTCAAGAGAAGTCCCACGTTCCATCTTAAAGTTCGAAATGCTACTTGGCACCCTTGATGCGACCCCAAAGTTCCCCAACATACCGGTCTCACTCCAAGGGAACACCGAAGTTCCTGGTGTCTCCAGGGAAGTCCCATATTCCGTCCTTAAGTGCGAAACGGTACTTGACACCCTTGATGCGACCGCAAGAGTTCCCCGACACGCTGGGTTCCCTCGAGGGGAACACCGAGGGTCCCGGCACCACTTCATCTGAGCCCCTTCTCCCCTCCTGATCGCGACAGGAGAGTCGATTCCCCTGCTTTGTCTGGAAGGGGTTCCCGGCCTTCCTGGCGCACCTCAGGATGAGGCCGGTCTCAGGAGGAAATTCGAGACTAGCCACGTGTGAGGTGCCACGTGCCGAACAACCCCGATTTTCCGGTCCGCTCTTGATAAGAACCCGATGCCCGGACACCTCTTCGAAGGCAACCCTGTGGGTGAAGGCACAACACGAAGGGGCACTGACACCCCCGTGCATCATCCGGAAAAACCCGCAGGGTCTACACACAGCTCGACAAGGGGCCTGAGACTCCCGGAACAACTCGAGAGGTAACCAGAATTCCATTCCTCAGACAAGACGAGGCATGACTCTCCTGTCCCAACACTGCAGGGACCGTGCAGTCAGAGTCCAAAACCGAGAGGAAGCCTGAGGTTCCTGCCTCCCCTCGAGATGAGGCCCTCTTCCATTGCGCCGAACCCAGCAGAGTCCCGAGAGGCCCTGCCAATTACACAGCATCCCTCACCTCTCAGAGGCACCGTTGGAAGTTCCCTAAGGTCCGCTGCAGAAGTCGAGGGAAACGAGGGTTTCCCGCCGCAACCCAAGAAAGACCTCGAGAGTCCTTCTTCAACGCCTCTTGAGGACCTAGCCGCTTCCCATGACTCGAGAGTGATGACCAGCTCCCCCTCGCCATGCGCATGGAGACCTGACTTCCCTGGCGCCGCACGAGAGGCTCCCTGAGGTCCTCGTCGTGCCTCGTGAGAAAACCCCCATGGGCGCAGCAGCCTGAGGAAACCCATGAGACGCCCCCGTCATCGCGAGATGAGGGCCTTCTTTTCCTGCCTGGCCTGGAGAGCAATCCCGAGTCCTCTCTCCAAACTGAAGAGGAGGCTCGACACCCTTGAGTCCACTCAGTGGGCTCCAAGAGATCCGTGTCGCGACTTGAGAGGAAAGCGGAGTCCTTTGCTTCCCCTCCAGGCGAGTATGACTCCCCGGGGGAGTCTGGAATGGAAACCCTGGATCCCTGTCTTCCCTTGAGAGGAATATTAGGTCCTGGACACACGTCTCGATGAGGTCTCTTTGGCCCTGTAGTGACTCGAGCAGAACCCCCAGCTTTCCATCGCAACTCGAATTGAAGATTGGGCTTCCCAGGGCCAACCCAAGAGAGACCTGAAATTCCTGTCGTTTTCGAGAATCCCGATGCAACTCAAGAAAAACGACGTGGTTCCAACGTCTTCACAGGATGAGGCCCTTGCCCGCTACAGCGTCTCCAGGGAAGTCCCATGTTCCGTCCTGAAGTGGGAAACGGTACTTGGCTCCCTTGATGCGACCCCTAAAGTTCCCTGAAACGCCGGGTTCCCTCGAGTGGAATACCGAGGGTCCCGGCACCACTTCATCTGAGCCCCATCTCCCCTCCTGATCGCGACAGGAGAATCGATTCCCCTACTTTGTGTGGAAGGGGTTCCCGGCCTTCCTGGCGCATCTCAGGATGATGCTGGTCTCATGAGGAAATTCGAGATGAGCCACGTGGTTGGTGCCACATGCCGAATGACCCCGATTTCCCGGTCCGCTCTTCAAATGAACCCGATGCCCGGACACCTCTTTGAAGGCAACCCTGTGGGGGAAGGCACAAAACGAAGGGGCACTGACACCCCCATGCATCTTCTGGAAACACCCGCAGGTTCCACACACAGCTTGTCAAGGGCCCTGAGACCCACTGAACGACTCGAGAGGCAAGCAGAGTTCCGTTACTCAGACAAGACGAGGCCTGACTCTCCTGTCCCAACTCTGCAGGGACCTTGCGGTCGGAGTCAGAAATGGAGAGGAAGCCTGAGGTTCCTGCCTCCAATCGAGATGAGGCCCTCTTTCATTTCGTCAAACCTAGTGGAGTCCCGAGAGGCCCCTCTAACTCCTCAGTATCCCTCACCTCTCAGAGGCACCTGGGAAGTTCCCTAAGGTCCCCTGTAGAGGTCGAGGGAAACGAGTGTTTCCCGCCCCAACCCAAGAAAGACCTTGAGAGTCCTTCTTAAATGCCTCTTGAGGCCCTTGTCCCTCCCATGACTCGAGAGCAATGACGCGATCTGCCTGGCCACACGCATGGAGTCAGGCTTCTCTGGCGCTGCACAAGAGGCTCCCTGAACTCCCCATCATATCTCGTGAGAAACCCCACACTGGCGCCGCAGCTCGAGAAAACCCATGAGACGCCCCCATCATCTCGAGAGGAGGGCCATCTTTAACTGCATGGTATGCAGATCAAGCGTGAACCTTCTGTCGAAGCTACACAGGACTCTTGACTCCCTTTAGGCCACTCATTGGGCTCCAAGAGTTACGTGTCGCGACTCGAGAGGATAGTGGAGTCCTTTGCTTCTTCTCGAGACGAGGCGTGACCCACCGGGTGAGACTGGAATGCGACCCCGATATCCCTGTCGCCCCTGGAGAGGAACATTACGTCCTGGACCCAAGCCTAGATGAGGACTCTTTGCCCTGAAGTGACTCGAGAGCAATCCTCAGCTCTCTCTGACAAGTTGAATGGAAGATTGGACTTCCTGGGCCAACACAAGAGGAAGCCTGAATTCCCCGTTGTAACTCGAGAATCCCGCCTCAACTCGAGAAAAACCACGTGTTTCCCTCGTCATCGCAATATGAGGCCCTTGCCCGCTAGAGCATCTCCAGAGAATTCCCACGTTCCGTCTTGAAGTGCGAAACTGTACTTGGCAGCCTTGATGCGACCTCAAAAGTGCCGTGACATACCGGTCTCACTCGAGGGGACCACCGAGGTTCCCGGCACCACTTCATCTGAGCCCCTTCTCCCCTTCTGATCGCGAGCGGTGGGTCGATTCCCCTGCTTTGTCTGCAAGGGGTTCCCGACCTTCCCGGCGCACCTCAGGATGAGGCCGGTATCCCGAGGAAATTCGAGACGTAGCCTCGTGGGTGGTACCACATGCTGAAAGACCCCAATTTTCCGGTACGCTCTTGAAAAGAACCCGATGCCCGGAAACCTCTTTGAAGGCAACCCTGTGGATAAAGGCACAACACGAAGGGGCACTGACACCCCCGTGCATCGTCCGGAAAACCCCGCAGGTTCCACACTCAGCTCAACAAGTGGCCTGTCACTCCGTGAACAACTCTAAAGGCAAGGGGAAATCCATTCCTCCACAGAAGACGAGGCGTGACTCTCTTGTCCATACTCTGCAGGTACCCTGCGACCCTAGTCAGAAATGGAGAGGACCCCTGACGTTCCTGCCTCCATTCGAGATGAGGCCCTCTTCGATTGCACCAAACCCAGTTGAGTAACGAAGGGCCCCTCCCAAATCCACAGTGTCCCTGACTTCTCAGAGGCACCCTTAGAAGTTGCCTGAGGTCACCGACACAAATCAAGGGAACCCAGGGTTCCCTGCCGCAACCCGAGAAAGACCTCAAGAGTCTTTCTTCAATGCGTCTTGAGGCCCGATTCGCCTACTATGACTCGAGAGCAATCACGCACTCCCCTTCACCACACGCACGGAGACCTGACGTCCCTAGCACCACACGAGAGGCTCTCTGAGCTCCCTGTTGTACCTCGTGAGAAATCTGATACTGGCGCCGCAGCTGGAGAAAACCCACGAGATGCCCCCGTCATCGCGAGATGAGGGCCTTTTTTCCTGCATGGCCAGGAAAACAATCCCGAGTCATCTCCAAACTCCATAGGAGGCTTCACTCCCTTTACGCCACGCAGTGGGCTCCAAGAGATACCCGTCGCGACTCGACAGGAGAGCGGAGTTCTTTTTTTCCCCTCAAGACGAGGCCTGACTCTCCGGGTGAGTCGAGAATGCAACCCTGAGATCTCTGTTGGCCCAGTAGTGGAACACTAGGTCCTGGACACAAGCGTAGATGAGGTCTATTTTGCCCTGCAGTGACTGGAGAGCAATCCCCAGTTCTAACTTGCAACTCGAATGGAATACTGGATTTTCCTGGCGCCACACAAGAGGCTCCCTGAGATCCCCGTGGTACTTCATGAGACACCCCACACTGGCGCCGCAGCTCGAGAAAACCCACGAGACGCCACCGTCATCTCGAGATGAGGGCCTTCTTTTCCTGCATGGCCTGGAGTCCAATCCCGAGTCCTCTCTCCAAACTCCACAGGAGGCTTGACTCCCTTTAGTACACACAGTGGGCTCCAAGAGATACCCATCGCGACTCGAGACGAGAGCGGAATTCTTTGCTTACCCTCGAGGTGAGAACTGACTCCCCGGATGAGTCTGGAATGCAAACCCGAGATCCCTGTCGCCCCTGGAGAGCAACGTTAGATCCTGGACACAAGCCTAGATTAGGTCTCTTTTGCCCTGCAGTGACTCTAGCGCAATCCCCAGCTCCCCCTCGCAACCCGAATGGAAGATTGGATTTCAAGGCCAACAAGAGGAAGCCTAAATTCCCGGTCATAACTCGAGAATCCCGCCGCAACTCGAGCAAAACCACGTGGTTCTCCCGTCATCGCAAGATGAGGCCCTTGCCCGCTACAGCGTTTCAAAAGATGTCCCAGGTTCCGTCTTGAAATGCGAAACGGTACTTGGCACCCTTGATGCGACCCCAAAAGTCCCCCAACACGCCGGTCTCACTCAAGGGGAACACCGAGGTTCCCGGCACCACTTCATTTAAGCCCCTTCTCCCCTCCTGATCGTGACCGGTGGGTCGATTCCCCTGCTTTGTCTGCAAGGGGGCCCGACCTTCCCTGCACAACTCAGGATGAGGCCGGTCTCATGGGGAAATTCGATACGTAGCTTTGTGGGTGGTGCCACTTGCTGAAAGACTCCAATTTCCCGGTCCGCTCTTGATAAGAATCCGATGCTCGGACACCTCTTGGAAGGCAGGCTTGAGTATGAAGGTACAACACGAAGGGGCACTAACACACCTGTGCATCATCCGGAAAAACGGGCAGGTTACACACACAGCTCGACAAGTGGCCTGTCACCTCGAGAACAACTCGAGAGGCAAGAGGAGTCCCATCCTCCAGAAAAGACGAGGCCTGACTCTCCTGTACCAACATGCAGGGACCTTGCGATCTGAGTCAGAAATGGAGAGGAACACTGAGGTTCCTGCTTCAACTCGAGATGAGTCCCTCTTACATTCCACCAAATGCAGAGGAGTCTCGAGAGGCCCCTCCAAACTGCACAGTATCCCTGACTTCTCAGAGGCACTCTGAGAAGCTCCCTGAGGTCGCAGGCACAAGTCAAGGGAACCCTGGGTTTTATGCAGTGACCCGAGAAAGACCTCGAGAGTCCTTCTTCAACCCGTCTTGAGGCCCGATTACCCTACCATGACTTGAGAGCAATAACGAGCTCCCCCTAGCCATCTCATGGGGACCTGACTTCCCTGGCGCCACACGAGAGGCTCCCTGAGCTCCCTCTCGTACCTCGTCAGAAACCCGGCACTAGCGCAGCAGTCTAGAAAACCCACGAGACGCCGCCATCATCGCGAGATGAGGGCCTTCTGTTCCTGCATGGCCTGGAGAGGAATCCCGAGTCCTCTATCCAAACACCACAGGAGGCTTGACTCCCTTTAGGGCACACAGTGGGCTCCAAGAGATACCCATCGCGACTCAAAAGGACAGCGGAGTTCTTTGCTTCCCCTCGAGACGAGGCCTGATTCCCCGGGTGAGTCTGGTATGCAACCCCAAGATCCCTGTCGCCCCTAGGGACGAACATTAAGTCCTGGACACAAGCCTAGATGAGGTCTATTTTGCCCTGCAGTGACTCGAGAGCAATCCCCAGCTCTCCCTTTAAACTCGAATGGAAGATAGGACTTCCCTGGCCCAACACATGAGGAAGACTGTATTCCCCGGCGAAACTCGAGAATCCCGCCACAACTCGAGAAACGCCACGTGGTTCCCCCGTCATCCCAAGATGAGGCCCTTGCCCCCTACAGCGTCTCAAGAGAAGTCCCACGTTCCGTCGTGAAGTGCGAAACGGTATTGGCACCCTTGATGCGCCCTCAAAAGTTCCTCGACACACCAGTCTGACTCGAGGAGAACACCGAGGTTCCTGGCACCACTACATCTGGGCCCCTTCTCCCCTCCTGATCGCAACAGGAGGGTCGATTCCCCTGTTTTGTCTTGAAGGGGTTCCCGCCTTTCCCGGTGCATCTCAGGATGAGGCCGGTCTCACGAGGATATTCGAGACATAGCCACGTGGATGGTGACACATGCCAAAAGACCCCGATTTCCCGGTCCGCTCTTGATAAGATCCTGATGCCCGGACACCTCTTTGAAGATAACCCTTTTGATGAAGGCACAACACTTAGGGGCACTGACACCCCTGGGTATCGTCCGGAGAAACCCGCAGGTACCACACACAGCTCGAGAAGTGACCTGTCACCCCGTGAACAACTGGAGAGGCAAGCAGAGTTCCATTCCTCCACACAAGACGAGGTCTGACTCTCCTGTTCTAACTCTGCAGCGAAACTGCGATCCGAGTCAGATCTGGCCCAGGGGAAGTCAGGAGAGGAAACATGAGTTTCCTGCCTCCACTCGAGATGAGGCCCTCTTCCATTGCACCGAACCCAGTGGAGTCCCGAGAGACCCCTCCCAACTGCACAGTATCCCTGACTTCTCAGAGGCACCCTTAGACCTTCCTGAGATCACTGGCACAAGTCGAGGGAACCAAGGGTTTCCTGCCCCAACCCGTAAAAGACCTCGAGAGTCCTTCTTCAACGCGTCTTGAGGTGCCATTCCCCTACCATGACTCGAGAGCAATGACGCGCTCCCCCTAGCCACGCGCATAGAAACCTGACTTCCCTGGCGCCACAGGAGAGGCTCCCTGAGCTCCCCATTATACCTCGTGAGCAACACCACACTGGAGCCACAGCTCGAGAATACCCACGAGACGCCCCAGTCCTCACGAGATGAGGGCCTTCTTTTGCTGTATGGCCTGGAGAGCAATCCTGAGTCCTCTCTCCAAACTCCACAGGAGGCTTGACTCATTTTAGGCCACACAGTGAGCTCCAAGATATACCCGTCGCGACTTGACAGGAGAGCGGTGTCCTTGGCTTCCCCTCGAGACGAGGCCTGACTCCCCGGGTGAGTCGAGAATGCAATGCTGAGATCGCTTTCGCCCCAGCAGAGGAACATTAGGTCCTGGACACAAGCCTAGATGAGGTCTATTTGGCCCTGCTTTGTCTCGAGAGCAATCCCCAGTTCTAACTCACAATTCGAATGAAAACTGGACTTCCCTGGGCCAGTTGAAGAGGAAGCCTGAATTCCCGGTTGTAACTCGAGAATCCCGCCCCAACTCAAGAAAAACCACGTGGTTCCCCCGTCATCGAAAGATGAGGCCCTTGCCCACTACAGCGTCTCAAGAGAAGTCCCACGTTCCGTATTGAAGAGCGAAAAGTTACTTGGAACCCTTGATGCGACCCCAAAAGTTCCCCGACATACCAGTCTCACTTGAGGAGAACACCGAGGTTCCCGGCACAACTTCATCTGAGACTCTTCTCCCCTCTTGATGGCGACAGGAGGTTCGATTCCCCTGCTTTGTCTGGAAGGCGTTCCCGACCTTCCTGGCGCACATCAAGATGAGGCCAGTCTCACGAGGAAATTCGAGACATAGCCTCGTGGGTGGTGCGGCATGCCAAAAGACCCCGATTCCCTGGTCCGCTCTTGATAAGAACCCGATGGCAGAACCCAACTCGAAGGCAATCCTGTGGAACAAGGCACAACACGAAGGGGCAGTGACACCCCAGTGCATCGTCCAGAAAAACCCGCAAGTTCCACATACAAATCGACAAGTGGCCTGTCACCCCATGAACAACGTGAGAGTCAAGCGGAGTTCCATTCCTCCACACAAGACGAGGCCTGACTCTCCTGTCCCAGCTCTGCAGGGACTCTGCGATCCGAGTCAGATCCGGCGCATTCGAAGCCAGGAGAGGAACCCTGAGGTTCCTGCCTCAACTTTTCATGAGGCCCTCTTCCATTGCACCAAACCCAGTGGAGTTCCGAGAGGCCCCTCCCAACTCCACAGTGACCCTGACTTCTCAGAGGCACGCTGAGAAGCTTCCTGAGGTCACTGGCACAAGTCGATGGAACCCAGGGTTTCCTGCTTCAACCCAAGAAAGACCTCGAGAGTCCTTCTTTAACACGTTTTCAGGCCCAATTCCCCTACCATGACTCGAGAACAATGACGGGCTCCCTCTCACCACGTGCATAGAGACCTGACTGCCCTGGCACCACATGAGAGGCTCACTGAGCTCCCAGTCTTACTTCGTGAGAAACCCCACACTAGCGCCACAGCTCGAGAAAACCTACGAGACGCCCCATTCATCGGGAGACGAGGGCCTTCATTTCCTGCATTGCCTGGAGAGCAATCCCGTGTCCTCCCTCCAAACACCAGAGGAGGTTTGACTCCCTTTAAGCCACTCAGTGGGCTCCAAGACATACCCGTCCGCCTCGAGAGGAGAGCAGAGTCCTTTGCTTCCCCTTGAGACGAGGCCTGACTCCAGGGTGAGTCTGGAATGCAACCCCGAGATTCCTGTCGCCCCTTGACATGAACATTAGGTCCTGCACACAAGCCTTGGTGGGGTCTCTTTTGCCTTCAGTGACTAGAGCGCACCTCCAGCTCTTCCTCGAATCTCGAATGGAAGATAAGACTTTTGTGGGCCAACACAAGAGGAAGAATGAATTCCCTATGGTAACTCAAATATCCCACCGCAACTAGAGAAAAACCAAGTGGTTCCCCAGTCATTCCAAGATGAGGCCCTTGCCCGCTGGAGCACCCCAAGAGAAGTCCCATGTTCCAATTTGAAGAGAGAAACGGTACTTGGAACGCGTTATGCGACCCCAAAAGTTACCCGACATACCTGTCTCACTTGAGGGAAACACCGAGGTTCCCAGCAGCACTTCATCTGAGCCACTTCTCTCCTCCTGATCGCCACAGGAGGGTCGAATCCTCTGCTTTGTCTGGAAGGGTTTCATGACCTTCGCGGCACACCTCAGGATGAGGCCGGTTTCATGAGGAAATTCGAGATTAGCCACGTGGGTGGTGCCAAATGCTGAACGACCCCGATTTCCCAGTCCGCTCTTCATAAGAACACGATGCCCGGACACCTCTTCGAAGGCAACCCTGTGGATGAAGACACAAAACGAAGGGTCACTGACACCCCCATGCATCGTCTGGAAAAACCTGCAGATTTCACACACAGTTTGACAAGGGGCCTGAAAACCCATGAACAACTCGAGAGGCAAGCGGAGTTCCATTCCTCAGAAAAGACATAGCCTGACTCTCCTGTCCCAACTCTGCAGGGACACTACGAACAGAGTCAGAATTGGACAGGAAGACTGAGGTTCCTGACTCCACTCGAGATGAGGCCCTCTTCCATTGCGACAAACCCAGTGGAGTCCCGAGAGGCCCCACCAACACCACAGCGACCCTCACCTCTCATAGGCACCCTGGGAAGTTCCCTCAGGTCCCCGACAAAAGTCGTGGGAAACGAGGGTTTCCCGCTGCAACCCGAGAAAGACATCGAGAGTCCTTCTTCAACGCGTCTTGAGGCCCTAGTCCCCTCCCATGACTCGAGAACAATGACGCGCTCCTTCTCGCCACGTGCATGGAGACATGACTTCCCTGCCGCCGCACGAGAGGCTCCCTGAGATCCTCGTCGTGCCTCGGGAGAAAACCCCCACGGGTGCCGCAGCTCGAGGAAACCCCTGAGATGCCACCGTCCTCGCGAGGTGAGGGCCGTCTTTTCCTGCCTGGCCTGGAGAGCAATCAGGAGTCCTCTCTCAAAAGTGAAGAGGAGGCTGGACGCCCTTGAGGCCACTTAGGGGGCAGCAAGATATCAGCGTCGCGACTCGGGAGGAGAGCGGAGTCCTTTGCTTCCTCTCGAGGCGAGGCCTGACTCCCCGGGGGAGCATGGGATGCAACCCCGAGATCCTTGTCTTCGCTGGAGAGGAGCATTAGGTCCTGGACACACGCCTAGATGAGGTCTCTTTGGCCCTGCAGTGACTCGAGCGCAACCCCCAGCTTTCCCTCGCCAGTAGAATAGAAGGTTGGGTTACCCAGGGCCGACACAAGAGGAAGCCTGTAATCCCTTGTCGTAACATGAGAATCCCGCCGCAACTCGAGAAAAACCACGTGGTTCCCACCTCTTGGCAAGATGAGGCACTTGCCCGTGACGGCGTCTCAAGGGAAGTCACCTGTTCCGCCCTGAAGTGCGAAACGGAACCTGACAGCCTTCATGCGACCCCAAAAAGTTCCCCGATACGCCGGGTTCCCTCGAGTGGAACACCGAGGGTGCCGGCACCGCTTCATCTAAGCCCCTTCTCCCCTCCTGATCGCGACAGGAGAGGCGATTCCCCTGCGTGGTCTGGAAGGGGTTCCCGGACTTGCCGGCGCACCTCAAGAGGAGGCCGGTCACACGAGGACATTCGAGACGAGCCACGTGGGTGGTGCCACGTGCCGAACGAGCCCGATTCCCCGGTCCGCTCTTGAGAAGAACCCGATGACGGACCCCTCTTCGAAGGCAACCCTGTGGGTGAAGGCACAGCCCGAAGCGGCACTGACACCCTCGTGCATCGTCCGGAAACAACCGCGGGTTCCACACACAACTCGACGAGGGGCCTGTGGCCCTCTGAACAACTCGAGAGGCAAGCGGGGTTCCCTTCCTCAGACAAGATGAGGCCTGACTCTCCTGTCACAACTCTGCAGGGACCCTACGGTCGGAGTCCGAAACGGAGAGGAAGCCTGGGCTTCCTGCCTCCCCTCGGGTGAGGCCCTCTTTCGTTGCGCCAGACCCAGCGGAGTCCCGAGGGGCCCCGCCACCTCTACAGGATCCCTCGCCTCTCAGAGGCACCCTGGGAAGTTCCCTAAGGTCCCCGGCAGAAGGCGAGGGACACGAGGGTCTCCTGCCGCCCCCCAAGAAAGACCTCGAGAGTCCTTCTTCAGCGCGTCTCGAGGCCCTAGTCCCCTCCCATGACTCGAGAGCCATGACGCGCTCCCCCTCGCCACGCGCATGGAGACCTGACTTCCCTGGCGCCGCACGAGAGGCTTCCTGAGATCCTCGTCGTGCCTAGGGAGAAAACCCCTAGGGGCGCCACAGCTTGTGGAAACCCCTGAGACACCGCATCCTCTCGAGCAGAGGGCCTTCTTTTCCTGCATGGCCTGGAGAGCAATCCCGGTTCCTGTCTCCAAACTAAAGAGGAGGCTGGACTCCCTTGAGGCCACTCAGGGGGCTACCAGAGACGCGCATCGCGACTCGAGAGGAGAGCGGAGTCCTTGGCTTCCCCTCGAGACGAGGCCTGACTCCCCGGGGGAGCATGGAATGCAACCCCGAGATCCCTGCCTTCCCTGGAGAGGAATATTAGGTCCCGGACACATGCCGTGGTGAGGTACTTGGGCCCTGCAGTGACTCGAGTGCAACCCCCAGCTTTCCCTCGCAACTCGAGGGGAAGATTGGGCTTCCCAGGGCCAACCCAAGAGGAAGCCTAAGATACCCGTCGTAACTCGAGAATCCCGCCGCAACTCGAGAAAAACCACGTGGTTCCCAACTCTTCGCAAGATGAGGCCCTTGCCCGCGACAGCGTCTCAAGGGAAGTCCCCTGTTCCGCCCTGAAGGGCGAAACGGTCCCTGACAGCCTTCCTGCGACCCCCAAAAGTCCCCCGACACGCTGGGGTCCCCCGAGGGGAACACGGAGGGTCCCAGCACCGCTTCCTCTGAGCCCCTTCTCCCCTCCTGATCGCGACAGGAGAGGCGATTCCCCTGCGTGGTCTGGAAGGGGTTCCCGGCCTTCCCGGCGCACCTCAGGATGAGGCCGGTCTCACGAGGAAATTCGAGACGAGCCACGTGGGTGGGGCCACATGCCGAACGCCCCCGGTTCCCCGGTCCGCCCTTGAGAAGGACCCGAGGCCCGGACCCCTCTTCGAAGGCAACCCTGTGGGTGAAGGCACAACACGAAGGGGCACTGCCACCCCCGTGCATCGTCCGCAAAGACCCGCGGGTTCCACACACAGCTCGACGAGGGGCCTGAGACCCCCTGAGCAACTCGAGAGGCCAGCGGGGTTCCCTTCCTCAGACAAGACGAGGCCTGACTCTCCTGTCCCAACTCTGCAGGGACCCTGCGGTCGGAGTCCGAAACGGAGAGGAAGCCTGAGGTTCCTGCCTCCCCTCGAGGTGAGGCCCTCTTCCGTTGCGCCAGACCCAGCGGAGTCCCGAGGGGCCCCGCCACCTCCACAGGATCCCTCGCCTCTCAGAGGCACCCTGGGAAGTTCCCTAAGGTCCCCGGCAGAAGGCGAGGGACACGAGGGTTTCCCGCCGCACCCTGAGAAAGACCTCGAGAGTCCTTCTTCAACGCGTCTCGAGGCCCTAGTCCCCTCCCGTGACTCGAGAGCCAGGACGCGCTCCCCCTCGCCACGCACATGGAGACCTGACTTCCCTGGCGCCGCACGAGAGGCTCCCTGAGATCCTCGTCGTACCTCGGGAGAAAACCCCCACGGGCGCCGCAGCTCGAGGAAACCCCTGAGACGCCCCCGTCCTCGCGAGCTGAGGGCCTTCTTTTCCTGCATGGCCTGGAGAGCAATCCCGGGTCCTCTCTCCAAACGGAAGAGGAGGCTGGACTCCCTTGAGGCCGCTCAGGGGGCTCCAAGAGACTCGCGTCGCGACTCGAGAGGAGAGCGGAGTCCTTGGCTTCCCCTCGAGACGAGGCCTGACTCCCCGGGGGAGCCTGGAATGCAACCCCGAGATCCCTGCCTTCCCTGGAGAGGAATATTAGGTCACGGACACACGCCTAGGTGAGGTCTCTTCGGCCCTGCAGTGACTCGAGCGCAACCCCCAGCTTTCCCCCGCAACCCGAGGGGAAGATTGGGCTTCCCAGGGCCAACCCAAGGGGAAGGCTGAGATCCCCGTCGTAACTCGAGAATGCCGCCGCAACTCGAGAAAAACCACGTGGTTCCCACCTCTTGGCAAGATGAGGCCCTTGCCCGCGACGGTGTCTCAAAGGAAGTCCTCTGTTCCGCTCTGAAGGGCGAAACGGTCCCTGACAGCCTTCCTGAGACCCCCAAAAGTCCCCCGGCACGCCGGGTTCCCCCGAGGGGAACACCGAGGGTCCCGGCACCGCTTCCTCTGAGCCCCTTCTCCCCTCCTGATCGCGACAGGAGAGGCGATTCCCCTGCGTGGTCTGGAAGGGGTTCCCGGCCTTCCCGGCGCACCTCAGGATGAGGCCGGTCTCACGAGGAAATTCGAGACGAGCCACGTGGGTGGGGCCACTTGCCGAACGCCCCCGATTCCCCGGTCCGCTCTTGAGAATGACCCGAGGCCCCGACCCCTCTTCGAAGACAACCCTGTGGGTGAAGGCACAACACGAAGGGGCACTGCCACCCCCGTGCATCGTCCGCAAAGACCCGCGGGTTCCACATACAGCTCGACGAGGGCCTGAGACCCCCTGAGCAACTCGAGAGGCCAGCAGGGTTCCCTTCCTCAGACAAGACGAGGCCTGACTCTCCTGTCCCAACTCTGCAGGGACCCTGCGGTCGGAGTCCGAAACGGAGAGGAAGTCTGAGGTTCCTGCCTCCCCTCGAGGTGAGGCCCTCTTCCGTTGCGCCAGACCCAGCGGAGTCCCGAGGGGCCCCGCCACCTCCACAGGATCCCTCGCCTCTCAGAGGCACCCTGACAAGTTCCCTAAGGTCCCGGGAAGAAGGCGAGGGAAACGAGGGTTTCCCGCCGCCCCCCGAGAAAGACCTCGAGAGTCCTTCTTCAACGCGTCTCGAGGCCCTAGTCCCCTCCCGTGACTCGAGAGCCAGGACGCGCTCCCCCTCGCCACGCGCATGGAGACCTGACTTCCCTGGCGCCGCACGAGAGGCTCCCTGAGATCCTCGTCGTGCCTCGGGAGAAAACCCCCACGGGCGCCGCAGCTCGAGGAAACCCCTGAGACGCCCCCGTCCTCGCGAGCTGAGGGCCTTCTCTTCCTGCATGGCCTGGAGAGCAATCCCGGGTCCTCTCTCCAAACGGAAGAGGAGGCTGGACTCCCTTGAGGCCGCTCAGGGGGCTCCAAGAGACCCGCGTCGCGACTCGAGAGGAGAGCGGAGTCCGTGGCTTCCCCTCGAGACGAGGCCTGACTCCCCGGGGGAGCCTGGAATGCAACCCCGAGATCCCTGCCTTCCCTGGAGAGGAATATTAGGTCCCAGACACACGCCTAGGTGAGGTCTCTTCGGCCCTGCAGTGACTCGAGCGCAACCCCCAGCTTTCCCTCGCAACCCGGGGGGAGGATTGGGCTTCCCAGAGCCAAACCAAGGGGAAGGCTGACATCCCCGTGGTATCTCGAGAATGCCGCCGCAACTCGAGAAAAACCACGTGGTTCCCACCTCTTGGCAAGATGAGGCCCTTGCCCGCGACGGCGTCTCAAGGGAAGTCCCCTGTTCCGCCCTGAAGGGCGAAACGGTCCCTGACAGCCTTCCTGCGACCCCCAAAAGTCCCCCGACACGCCGGGGTCCCCCGAGGGGAACACCGAGGGTCCCGGCACCACTTCCTCTGAGCCCCTTCTCCCCTCCTGATCGCGACAGGACAGGCGATTCCCCTGGGTGGCCTGGAAGGGGTTCCCGGCCTTCCCGGCGCACCTCAGGATCAGGCCGGTCTCACGAGGAAATTCGACAGGAGCCACGTGTGTGGGGCCACATTCCAAACGCCCCCGATTCCCCTGTCCGCTCTTGAGAAGGACCCGAGGCCCGGACCCCTCTTCGAAGGCAACCCTGTGGGTGAAGGCACAACACGAAGGGGCACTGCCAACCCCGGGCATCGTCCGCAAAGACCCGCGGGTTCCACACACAGCTCGACGAGGGGCCTGAGACCCCCTGAGCAACTCGAGAGGCCAGCGGGGTTCCCTTCCTCAGACAAGACGAGGCCTGACTCTCCTGTCCCAACTCTGCAGGGACCCTGCGGTCGGAGTCCGAAACGGAGAGGAAGCCTGAGGTTCCTGCCTCCCCTCGAGGTGAGGCCCTCTTCCGTTGCGCCAGACCCAGCGGAGTCCCGAGGGGCCCCGCCACCTCCACAGGATCCCTCGCCTCTCAGAGGCACCCTGGGAAGTTCCCTAAGGTCCCCGGCAGAAGGCGAGGGACACGAGGGTTTCCCGCCGCCCCCCGAGAAAGACCTCGAGAATCCTTTTTCAACGCGTCTCGAGGCCCTAGTCCCCTCCCGTGACTCGAGAGCCAGGACGCGCTCCCCCTCGCCACGCGCATGGAGACCTGACTTCCCTGGCGCCGCACGAGAGGCTCTCTGAGATCCTCGTCGTGCCTCGGGAGAAAACCCCCACGGGCGCCGCAGCTCGAGGAAAGCCCTGAGACGCCCCCGTCCTCGCGAGCTGAGGGCCTTCTTTTTCTGCATGGCCTGGAGAGCAATCCCGGGTCCTCTCTCCAAACGGAAGAGGAGGCTGGACTCCCTTGAGGCCGCTCAGGGGGCTCCAAGAGACCCGCGTCGCGACTCGAGAGGAGAGCGGAGTCCTTGGCTTCCCCTCGAGACGAGGCCTGACTCCCCGGGGGAGCCTGGAATGCAACCCCGAGATCCCTGCCTTCCCTGGAGAGGAATATTAGGTCCCGGACACACGCCTAAGTGAGGTCTCTTCGGCCCTGCAGTGACTCGAGCGCAACCCCCAGCTTTCCCTCGCAACCCGAGGGGAAGATTGGGCTTCCCAGGGCCAACCCAAGGGGAAGGCTGAGATCCCCGTAGTAACTCGAGAATGCCGCCGCAACTCGAGATAAACCACGTGGTTCCCACCTCTTGGCAAGATGAGGCCCTTGCCCGCGACGGTGTCTCAAAGGAAGTCCCCTGTTCCGCTCTGAAGGGCGAAACGGTCCCTGACAGCCTTCCTGCGACCCACAAAAGTCCCCCGACACGCCGGGGTCCCCCGAGGGGAACACCGAGGGTCCCGGCACCGCTTCCTCTGAGCCCCTTCTCCCCTCCTGATCGCGACAGGAGAGGCGATTCCCCTGCGTGGCCTGGAAGGGGTTCCCGGCCTTCCCGGCGCACCTCAGGATGAGGCCGGTCTCACGAGGAAATTCGAGACGAGCCACGTGGGTGGGGCCACATGCCGAACGCCCCCGATTCCCCGGTCCGCACTTGAGAAGGACCCGAGGCCCGGACCCCTCTTCGAAGGCAACCCTGTGAGTGAAGGCACAACACGAAGGGGCACTGCCACCCCCGGGCATCGTCCGCAAAGGCCCGCGGGTTCCACACACAGCTCGACGAGGGGCCTGAGACCCCCTGAGCAACTCGAGAGGCCAGCGGGGTTCCCTTCCTCAGACAAGACGAGGCCTGACTCTCCTGTCCCAACTATGCAGGGACCCTGCGGTCGGAGTCCGAAACGGAGAGGAAGCCTGAGGTTCCTGCCTGCCCTCGAGGTGAGGCCCTCTTCCGTTGCGCCAGACCCAGCGGAGTCCCGAGGGGCCCCGCCACCTCCACAGGATCCCTCGCCTCTCAGAGGCACCCTGGGAAGTTCCCTAAGGTCCCCGGCAGAAGGCGAGGGACACGAGGGTTTCCCCCCGCCCCCCGAGAAAGACCTCGAGAGTCCTTCTTCAACACGTCTCGAGGCCCTAGTCCCCTCCCGTGACTCGAGAGCCAAGACGCGCTCCCCCTCGCCACGCGCATGGAGACCTGACTTCCCTGGCGCTGCACGAGAGGCTCCCTGAGATCCTCGTCGTGCCTCGGGAGAAAACCCCCACGGGCGCCGCAGCTCGAGGAAACCCCTGAGACGCCCCCTTCCTCGCGAGCTGAGTGCCTTCTTTTCCTTCATGGCCTGGAGAGCAATCCCGGGTCCTCTCTCCAAACGGAAGAGGAGGCTGGACTCCATTGAGGCCGCTCAGGGGGCTCCAAGAGACCCGCGTCACGACTCGAGAGGAGAGCGGAGTCCTTGGCTTCCCCTCGAGACGAGGCCTGACTCCCCGGGGGAGCCTGGAATGCAACCCCGAGATCCCTGCCTTCCCTGGAGAGGAATATTAGTCCCGGACACACGCCTATGTGAGGTCTCTTCGGCCCTGCAGTGACTCGAGCGCAACCCCCAGCTTTCCCTCGCAACCCGAGGGGAAGATTGGGCTTCCCAGGGCCAACCCAAGGGGAAGGCTGAGATCCCCGTCGTAACTCGAAAATCCCGCCGCAACTCGAGACAAACCACGTGGTTCCCACCTCTTGGCAAGATGAGGCCCTTTCCCGCGACGGCGTCTCAAGGGAAGTCCCCTGTTCCCCCCTGAAGGGCGAAAAGGTCCCTGACAGCCTTCCTGCGACCCCCAAAAGTTCCTCGACACGCCGGGTTCCCTCGAGGGTAACACCGAGGGTTCTGGCCCCACTTCATCTGAGCCCCTTTTCCCCTCCTGATGGCGACAGGAGAGTCGATCCCCCTGCGTTGTCTGGAAGGCTCCCCGGCCTTCCCGGCATACCTCAGGATGTAGCCGGCCTCACTAGGAAATTTGAGACTAGCCCCGTGGGTGGTCCCACATGCCGAAAGACCCCGATTTCCCTGTCCGCTCTTGAAAAGAACCCGAGGCCCGGACACCTCTTCGAAGGCAACCCAGTGGGTGAAGGCACAACACGAAGGGGCACTGTCACCGTCGTGCATCGTCCGGAAACACCCGCAGGTTCCACACACAGCTGAACAAGGGGCCTGAGACCCCCTGAACACCTCGACAGGCAAGCGGAGTTCCCTTCCTCAGACAAGACGATTCCTGACTCTCCTGTCCCAACTCTGCAGGGACCCTGCGGTCGGAGTCCGAAACGGAGAGGAAGCCTGAGGTTCCTGCCTTCCCTGGAGATGAGGCCCTCTTCCATTGCGCCAAATCCAGCGTACTCCTGAGAGGCCCCTCCAACTCCACAGCATCCCTCATCTGTCAGAAGCACACTGGGAAGTTCCCTAAGGTCACCGGTAAACTTTTATTGCACAAGGTCCACATGAAAAGGCCCACGCAGCAGGACAGCCACAGATTCTGTCTGCCATTAAAGGGCAGTAAGGTGCCCTCCCCCCTTCTTTGCTGCCTCGGTGGCCACCAGGGTGCAATTCGCGTACCCTTCCCTTTCCCATCCTAGCAGGTGCTCCAGGGCCCGCTGGCCTACAAAGTGCCAGAAGCAGGGCTGGGCCAGCCGGCCAGAATTCAGGGTTCTGTCCCTTGGACTTCCAGCGGACACTAGGCTGCTTGGGAAAACCGCGCAGACTATGAGGTTTTTCAGCAGAGGGGTGGAGTGGTAAAGGCCTTGACCCCAAAGACGAGGCCTTCCTGCGACCGCCAGGTTGGGGAGCTCTGAGACTGTGCCAACACAGGGCGGAATACATGGTTCCCTGCTCCACGCAGTCCCCGTTCCCTTACCTGTGTTCCGCACCCCTCCGCTGTGGCCGATGGATGCCGATCCTTGGGGATCCAGGAGTTCACGAAATGGGCATTCCCAGCCGCAATGGCGACCCCCAACAGCACATCTGGAAAGCCCTCCCCCACCCCCGCCAGGAGCCGACCCCCACTGCGAACGGACCCCCACCCCGCCCCGCGCCGCCAGGTTTTGCCCCGGCCCTGCTGGGCTCCCGGCGGGTTCCCAGCCACATTGGCGACCCCCGGGAGCACAACAGGGACCGACCCCCCACCCACAGCGAGCGGAATCTCGACCTGTGCAGCCCAGGTTTACCCCACCCTGGCTGCGCTCCCGGCGTGTTTCCAGCCGCAGTGGCCATCTCCGAGAGCACAACTGGGAAGCCCTCCCCTACCCCCGCCAGGAGCCGACACCCGCCCTGTGCCGCCCGGGTTCGCCCCGCCCCTGCCGCGCTCCAGGGGCGCTGCCCACCTTCACCAGCGGCTCTCGGTGAGCCCCGTCCCCACGCCCGGTTCCAGGAGAGGCTCTCGGACCTCGCTGCTGCTGCCAGGTCAAACATGAGGACAATACATACACCCCACAGAGACAATCCAAGCTGTCTATGATTTAGGGATAAAACGAGGACTACAGAAAGGCAAGATGACCTGACCTAGGAGGGCCATGATATTCTATAGAACCAGACAAAGTTGGTTACCAAGGAAACTTTTTTCCTTGGAACCCGGAAAGCTGGTTCTTTGCATATGCAATGACCAACAATTAGCTTGTTACCCAAGCCTGCCTTACTGCCACCCCCATCCCCCCACTCCCCAGAAGACTGGCTCAAAGAAATATTTTAAATCTCAGGCGGAAACCTGGAAGATGTCTTGTCTGTCTGTTTGGATTAAGGTATGTGTCAGTGTGAGCCTTGTGTTTTTTGATAATATTGCTCAAGTTCTGTGTTCTGATTTCAATGGTCTCAAGACAAGGCAGCCCTTCCAAATCAAACTGCTGGAAATACAAGAAAACATTGACCTAAATGAATGTCAGAGTCCTGTGAACTGGGAACTAGTCAATATTAAATATCTAGTATTTTTGGTTTTGCTCCTCCATTATAGACATGTCTAAGAGTCAACAACATTAAGCACAACATGTTCATAGTGCCTAGGTTTCTTTTGAGGTAAAAATTGCTCTATTGTTATATCTGTCACAAGCTTGTCAGCAAGAAACTACCTGGAAACGACAACAACAAAAGTAAAAAATGTAAATGTGATATGAGCTTTTAGACAAACTCTTTACAATAATTATACTCTAAAATATCTGCCTCTCATAGTCTTGATTGAAGGCAGAGGAGAAGGGGATGACAGAGGATACGATGGTTGTATGGCATCACTGACTCGATGGACATGAGTTTGAGCAAGCCCCTGGAGTTGGTGACGGACACGGAAGCCTAGCGTCCTTCAGGCCACGGGGTCCCAAAGAGTCAGACACGACTGAGCAACTGAACTGAACTGAACTAACAAACGTTTCTCCAGGTGTTTTGGTTACCCGAGTTTCTATCCTTGTGACGACAGTGTATTGAATAGCTAGGTCATTTCCAAATAAATGAAAGTTCTGAAACATTCACGACTTGAAAGGACCTCCCTTTTACACAGAAACAAAAGAGATTTTTGACTCTCCATGAATAGTGTCTGGCACCATCCTGACATGTTAAATGTAAGAAAGCAATTGTTTTGTTTTGTTTTGTTCTGTTCTTGGGGGTGGGGGAAGGGGGGCGGGCTATAGCCAATGCCAATATAAAAGTCAGTTCTTGGTTGCTGAAGGGAAATGTATGACTTGTTATATCAAGAAAGTATGTGGAATGCAATGGCACTTGAGGAAGGAAAACGAAGTAGTTCTGTCTTACAGGTGGCAGTTTCAGGATGGGAGAAGCAAAGGAATGGGTACAGAATGGGATAAGGAGGTTGTAGGGAAAGTGGACCCCCAGAAAAGAGTTCTGTGCCTAGCACAAGTTTTCTTGAGATGTCGAACTGCCTTTGCTAATGGAGTTTAAGTTTCTTTACCTCTTAAGTGATCTCTTCTAGGTTGACCTAGAACAGAAATCTTTGGTTAGCTTTGGCTAAGTGGAGAAGTAGTGTTTCACGGTGACATATGTGATCCTTCCTGACTGTTTGCAGCCCTTTTGATATCGATGCCTTGCTTCTGCTGCTGCTGCCGCCGCCGCTGCTGCTAAGTCGTTTCAGTCGTGTCCGACTCTGTGCGACTCCATAGACGGCAGCCCACCAGGTCCCGCAGTCCCTGGGGTTCTCTAGGCAAGAACACTGGAGTGGGTTGCCATTTCCTCCTCCCATGCATGAAAGTGAAAAGTGAAGGTGAAGTCGCTCAGTGGTGTCCGACTCTTAACCACCCCATGGACTGCAGCCTACCAGGCTCCTCCATCCATGGGATTTTCCACGCAAGAGTACTGGAGTGGGGTGCCATTGCCTTCTCCCATATCTATGCACAAGCCTGCCTAAATAATTGACTTCTAGCTAGCTTTGGGATGCCAATGACCATCCACCCTTACCAGGCAACAGAGAAGAGAAAAACACTTACCACAGGAGGTCCTGGTAAGGAACAAGGAACTAACAAGCTCCCGCCAACCAGGATTCTGCAGAGGTCAACAAGAGGTCAGTAAGAGATGGAAGACTGCAGTCCAGAGGTCCTAGCAACTTCCATCTTGCAGCAGAGACCCAGCATAGTCAAAACGAATTCAATGTTGCAAAAAATAAGTAAACAAATAAAGGACAGAAGTTCTTTGAACACATGACTGAGATTAGGGGTGAGGCAGTACATGTATGGTGCCCGGAAAATCTTAAAGTATGAGAAAGGAAAGAAATTAAAGACAACTATCAAGCTGTCCGAACTGATAAAAACGAAAGATTACACGGTTTTTTCTGTATATATTAGCAGATAATAATCTGAAAAGGAATTAAAAAAAATTCCCTTTCAATAATGTCAACATGAATACAACACTTTGCCATGGATGTAACGAGGATGACAAGACTGGTACACTGGAAATTATACACCCTGGCTGAAAACTATCCTGAATACATGGACAGATATTCCATAACAATGGAAAGACTTAAGATGGCAATACCATGGAATGCATCTTCAATCTGAAATGAAGATTTGATATGATTTGATCGCTCAGAGCTTTTGTGTCATCAATTGTTATTAAAGTATAAATGAGATAGAGAAAGCTGCTGACTTAGACTTGAGGCGGGGTGTACGCCCTGCTGGTCTCTAGCCAGATATTCTACAGGCACTAGCAGTCAGCTCAGGAAGGAAAGGCACTGTCTCAGGGAATGGCACCAGGCCCCTCCCCCACGACATGCCTTGAGGTCACATTGGCAGCAGGTGAGTCATCCTGGGCCAAAAACTGATTGACATGAATCTTGAAGAAAGGCAGTATTCCAGGCAAATATATCATTTCCTTAACATAGATTAGGAGAACAAGGTACGAGGAAAACATACAGTTTTGTTCAAGTCGCTTCTGAGCCTATTGGGGGAACCGACCTGAAGCCAGAGTCCAGCGGATATACATAGGATATTTACATCGCTTAAGACAAACATTTCCTCAGGAACAAATGCATTGCTTAGCTCAAGGTTTGTCTGCGAAATTCTTACACATCAGGAGATGGCTCCGAGCTGGGTTTCTACACACAAGAACATGAATGCAAAGGACAAGACTGCACAGCCCATCTGCCCCCCTTCCCCACAGCCAGCAGCATTTCCAAGTGAACTCCTAAGGCCTTCCCCAAAATACAGGGGCACCTCTGGGTTTCCTGTTTCAAGCTCTTCGAACACTTTTCTTAAAAAAAAAAAATCCTGCACACTTCTTGATAGAATGCCACAGTGCAAGGAAAACAGGCCTTCAATACTTAAACCTCCCTGTGCCAAACACTTGGGGCTTGGTTTTGTTTTGTTTTGTTTTTTAATTACACCACCACATAATTTAAACTTTTTACAATTTCTAATTATTCAGTACCAAAACACCAAACTTTTATTGCACAAGGTCCCCATGAAAAGGCCCACGCATCAGGACAGCCACAGATTCTGCCATGAAAGGGCAGCAAGGTGCCCTCCCCACTTCTTTGCTGCCTGGGCGGCCACCAGGGTTTGAAATCCATGCACCCTACTAAGTTTCTAGGGTGCAATTCGTGGACCCTTCCCTTTCCCATCCCAGCAGGTGCTGAAGGGCCCGCTGGCTTACAAAGTGCCAGAAGCAGGGCTGGGCCAGCTGGCAAGAATTCAGTGTTCTGTCCCTTGGACTTCCAGCGGACACTAGGCTGCTTGGAAGAACAGCGCAGACTCTGAGATTTTTCAGCAGAGGGGTGGAGCGGTAAAGGCCTTGACCCCAAAGGCAAGGCCTTTCTGCGACCGCCAGTTTGGGGAGCTCCGAGAATGTGCCAACTGACGGCGGAATACTTGGTTCCCTGCTCCACGCAGTCCCAGTTCCCTTACCTGTGGTCCGCAGCCCTCCGCTGCACCCATGGGATGGCGATCCTTGGGGACCCAGGAGCGGACGAAATGGGAGTTCCCAGCCGCAGTTGCAACCCCCGAGAGCGCAACTGGGAACCCCTCCCCATCCCCCCCATGAGCCGACCCCCGCCCCGCGCCGCCAGGGTTAGCCCCGCCCCTGCCGCGCTCCCGGCGCGTTTTCAGCCTCAGTGTCCACCTCCGAGAGCACAACTGGGAAGCCCGCCCCCACCCCCGCCAGAAGCCAACTCCCGCCCCACGCCGCCCGCGTTTGCCCCGCCCCTGCACGGTCCAGGTACCTTCCCAGCTTCTAGCGTTCACGCCCGGGTAGGAGCAGGATGTAGGAGTATGGGAGATGTGTCTGGAGCCTGACAGCCTCAGCTCCGCTCTGGCCTGCCCTTTGGACCTAGGAGCCAGGCCAACTTGCAGAGGGCTTAGGGCCCCATTGTATGCAAACTACCAAGGCCTACCGCAAGGAGAGCTCTGTCCGAGGGAAGGGAAGCACCCCAGGCTGCGTTCCCAAGCTGTTGCTTGGCAATGCAGACTCAGCGGTAAACGGAGGGAATCAGGGTCCTAGTGCCCCTGTCTTGGGGAGGAAGCTCCACAGCCAGAGTGTTCCTCCCTTTGTGCCCAGAAAGCGCCTGCCAGACTGGGCTTCCCCGGAGCTCTGTTGCAGAGCAGAGACGTGTGGATGTGTTTTGGGGCCTTGACATGTGCGTTTGGGCTCCCTAGCACAGCCCCAGCGTAGGGGAACCAGCCCCTGAGCAGAGAGCTCCAGGCAGTGCTCTGTGCTCTGGATTGGAAGCCCACTCCCAGCACGCGGGAGAATAGAGTCAGGCCGCCGTCGGGTGCTTGCAAGCCTGTATTGGGAAGGACCGAATGATCTTCCACTTCGGCGGAGCTCCAGATCTGCACCCAGGCGCGATATCGCAGAGCCCCAGCCTAGAGGCTGCTCTGCCTGGGCGAGCCTCGCCAAGCCCTTCCCAGCTTCTAGCTTTTGCGCAGGGGAAGGAACAGACTGCGGAAGTGGGGGAGACGTGACTGGCGGGCGCCTTACTGGCCTCAGCTCCGCTCTTCCTTTCCCTTTGCACCTATGATCCATGCCTCCTTGCAGAGGGCTTAGGGACCGAAGGAGAGCTCTGTCAGAGGGAAGGGAAGCGCCCCAGGCTGCATTCCCAAGCTGTTGTTTAGCCGCCCAGACTCAGCGCTGCACAGGGGTAATCAGGCTCTCTGTGCCCGCAGCTTCACACACAGGTGTGTCTCCGTAGGAATCAAGAAAGATCCTGACAGAGTGAGGTTCATTAGAGCTATACTAAAGAGCAAAGGCTTGTCCATGTGGTCTTGCCTTCCCCTGTGCCTTTGGGTCTCCAGGCTCGGCCCCAGCTCCGTGGAAACAACCCCTGAGAAAATATCTTCAAGATCCACTTTTCCCAGTGTCTGGGAACCGGGGTTCGTAGGAGGAGAGAAAAGCACGCCTCCATCGGGAACGAAAAGGCAGTCCACCTGCCTGTGTTTTGAAGCCTCTATTTGGAAGGAATGGGTTAGCTTCTCCTAAAGGAGACCTCCAGATCTGCTCAGAAGTCGGTAATTCCAGAGGCAGGGTACTGGTTCCTGACTGCCCTTTGCTAGCCTTGCAAAGATATTCCTAGATTCTAGAGTTATTTTCCATGAAGGAGCAGGCTTCGGGAATGTGTCAGACGAGACTGGCTCCTTATTGACCTCAGCTCAGCTATTGCCTTTCCATTCAAACTAGGGCAAGGCCCTACTTTATGAAGGGTAAGGGTCTTCTTCTTTGCAAACTGCCAAGGGCTACAGCAATGAGACCTCTGTCAAGGTGAGGGAAGTCTAAGAGGATGGATTCTCAAGCAGGTGCTTTGCCACAAAGCATCAGCACGCCACGAAGAGAATCAAGCTCCCTGTGCACCAATGTTGGGAGTGTAGCTTCGCACACAGAGTTGTCTCTATAGGAGCCAAGAATGTTCCTGAGAGATTAGGTTCACTAAACCTCTCCTACAGAGCATAGACCTGTCCATGTGGTTTTGCCTTCCCCTGTGATTTGGGTCCTCGAGGTCCGCCACACCTCCGGGGAAACTGTCCCTGAGAAAAGATCTCCAGGAACCGCTTCGCCGAGGCTGGGAAATGCTGTTCACAGGAAGTAAGGCAAGCGAATCTCCTGCAGAGTAAAAGAGGCCTTACAGTCCCTGGAGGAGCAGGCTGCCAGAGTGTGTGAAACCTGACTGTTGCCTTACTGGCCTCAGCTCCGCCATTGCCTGTTCATCCGAGCTAGCACCCAGGCCTACTTGGAAAAGCGTTTGGGTGTAGATTTCTACAAAGTGCCAAGGGCTACAGCAGTGAGAATTCTCTCGGTGGTAAGGGAGAGCATTTTATGGATTCTCAAGCTGTTTTCTGAACGACAGCGTCAAAATGAACAGAGAGAATCAGGCTCTCTGTGCCCCTATGTTAGGTACGCAGCTTCACACACAGAGGTGTCTCTATAGGAGCCAAGAATGCTCCTGAGAGATGAGGTTCACTAGAGGTCTGCTACAGAGCATAGACCTGTCCATGTGGTCTTGCCTTCCCCTGTGCCTTTGGGCCCCGGGCTCGGCCCCAGCTCCGTGGAAAGAACCCCTGAGAAAATATCTTCAAGACCCGCTTTTCCCAGAGGCTGGGAACTGGGGTTCATAGGAGGAGAGAAAAGCAAGCCTCCTTCGGGCACGAAAGGCTGCCAACCTGCCTGTGTTTTGAAGCCTCTATTTGGAAGGAATGGGTTAGCTTCTCCTAAAGGAGACCTCCAGATCTGCTCAGAAGTCGGTAATTCCAGAGGCAGGGTGCTGGTTCCTGACTGCCCTTTGCCAGCCTTGCAAAGACATTCCAAGATTCTAGAGTTATATTCCATGAAGGAGCAGGGTTCGGGAATGTGCCAGAGGGGACTGGCTCCTTATTGGCCTCAGCTCAGCTATTGCCTTTCCATTCAAACTAGGACAAGGGCCTACTTTATGAAGTGTAAGGGTCTTCTTCTTTGAAACTGCCAAGGGCTACAGCAATGAGACCTCTGTCAAGGTGAGGGAAGCCTAAGAGGACGGATTCTCAAGCAGGTGCTTTGCTACAAAGCACCAGCACCCCACGGAGAGAACCAAGATCCCTGTTCCCCAATGTTGGGAGTGTAGCTTCACACACAGAGTTGTCTCTATAGGAGCCAAGAATGTTCCTGAGAGATTAGGTTCACTAAACCTCTCCTACAGAGTATAGACCTGTCCATGTGGTTTTTCCTTCCCCTGTGAGTTGGGTCCCCGAGGTCCACCACACCTCCGGGGAAACTGTCCCTGAGAAAAGATCTCCAGGAACCGCTTCGCTGAGGCTGGGAAACGCTGTTCACAGGAAGTAAGGCAAGCGAATCTCCTGCAGAGAAAAAGAGGCCTTACTGTCCCTGGAGGAGCAGGCTGCCAGAGTGTGTGAAACCTGACTGTTGCCTTACTGGCCTCAGTTCCACCATTGCCTGTTCCTCCGAACTAGGACCCAGGCCTATTTGGAGAAGCGTTTGGCTGCGGATTTCTACAAAGTGCCAAGGGCTACAGCAGCGAGAATTCTCTCAGCGGTAATGGAGAGCATTTTATGGATTCTCAAGCTGTTTTCTGAACGACTGCGTCAAAATGAACTGAGAGAATCAGGCTCTCTGTGCCCCTATGTTAGGTACGCAGCTTCACACACAGAAGTGTCTCTATAGGAGCCAAGAATGTTCCTGAGAGATGAGGTTCACTAGAAGTCTGCTACAGAGCATAGACCTGTCCATATGGTTTTGCCTTGCCCTGTGAGTTGGGTCCCCGAGGTCCGCCCCAGCTCAGGGGAAGGAGCCCCTGAGAAAAGATCTCCAGGGACCACTATTCCCCCAGGCTGGCAAACGCAGTTCACAGGAGGTAACGCAAGCGAGCCTCCTGCAAGGCACAACAGGTCTTAGTGTCCCTGGACGATCAGGCTGCCAGAGTGTGTGAGACCTGACTGGTGCCTTACTGGCCTCAGCTCCGCCATTGCATGTTCCTCCGATCTAGGACCCAGGCCTACTAGGAGAAGGGTTTGGGTATGGATTTCTAAATACTGCCAAGGGGTATAGCAATGAGAACTGTGTCACGGGTAAGGAAGAGCATTGTATGGATTTTCAAGCTGTTGTTTGAACGACAGCTTCAAAGCTGCACAGAGAGAATCAGACTCTGTGTCTCCATGTTCGGTACACAGCTTCACAGACAGGGGTGTCTCCATAGGAAACAAGAACGTTCCTGACAGAGTGAGGTTCACTAGAGCTCTCCTAGAGAGCAAAGACTTGTCCATGTGGTTTTTCTTCCCCTGTGCGTTTGGGGCTCCAGGCTCGGCCCCAGCTCCGTGGAAACAACCCCTGAGAAAAGATCTTCAAGATCCGCTTTTCCCAGAGGCTGGGATGTGGGGTTCATAGGAGGCGGGAAAAGCAGGCCTCCTTCAGAGAGCAAGAGGCAGCCAAGCGGCCTGCGTTTGGAAGCCTCTACTTGGAAGAATGGGTTAGCTTCCCCTAAGGGAGACCTCCAGATCTGTTCAGAAGTCGGTAATTCCAGAGGCAGTGTGCAGGGTCCTGACTGCCCTTTGCCAACCTTGCAAAGACATTCCTAGATTCTACAGTTATCTTCCTGAAGAAGCAGGCTTTGGGAATATGTCGGACTTGACTGGCGCCTTATTGGCCTCAGCTCAGCTATTGCCTTTCCATTCAAAGTAGGACAAAGGCCTACTTTATGAAGGGTAAGGGTCTTCTTCTTTCCAAACTGCCGAGGGCTACAGCAATGAGACCTCCGTAAATGCGAGGGAAGCATAAGCGGATGGACTATCAGGAAGGTTCTTTGCCACCAAGCATCAGCACCCCACGGAGAGAATCAGGCTCCCTTTGCCCCTATGTGGGGTGTGTAGATTCACACACAGTGGTGTCTCTACAGGAGCCAAGAATGTTCCTGAGAGATGAGGCTCACAAGAGCTATCCTACAGAGTGCTCACCTGTACATGTGGTTTCACCTTCCCCTGTGAGTTGGGTCCCCGAGGTCCGCCCCAGCTCCGAGAAAACAGCCTCTGAGAAAAGATCTCCAGGAACCGCTTTTCGCCCAGGCTGGGAAAAGCTGTTCACAGGAAGTAAGGCAAGTGAGCCTCCTGCAAAGAAAAAGAAGCCTTACTGTCCCTGGAGGAGCAGGCTGCCAGAGTGTGTGAAAACTGACTGGTGCCATAATGGTCTTAGCTCCGCCATTGCTTGTTCCTCCGAACTGGGACTCAGGCCTACTTGGAGAAGGGTTTAGGTGCAGATTTCTACAAACTGCCAAGGGCTACTGCAATGAGAACTCTCTCAGAGGTAAGGGCGAGAATTGTATGGATTCTCAAGCTGTTTTCTGAACGACAGCATTAAACCTGCACAGAGAGAATCAGGCTCTCTGCCGCCATGTTGGGTACGCAGTTTCACACACAGAGGTGTCCGCATAGGAGCCAAGAACGTTCGTCAAAGACTGAGGTTCACTAGAGCTCTCTTAGAGAGCAAAGACTTGTTCATGTGGTTTTGCCTTCCCCTGTATGTGTGGGTCTCTGGGCATAACCCCAGCTCCGTGGAAACAACCCCTGAGCAAAGATCTCCAAGATCTGCTTTTCCCCCATGCTGGAAACCAGGGATCATAGGAGGCAGGAAAAGCAAGCCTCCTTCAGGCAAGAAGAGGCAGCCAACCGGCCTGTGTTTGGAAGCCTCTATTTGCAAGGAATGGGTTAGCTTCTCCAGAAGGAGACCTCCAGATCTGCTCAGAAGATAGATATTCCAGAGGCAGGGTCGAGGTTCCTGACTGCCCTTTGCCAGCCTTGCAAAGACATTCCTAGATTCTAGCAATATTTTCCATGAAGGAGCAGGCATCGGGAATATGTCACAGTTGACGGGTGCCTCACTGGCCTCAGCTCAGCTATTGCCTTTCCTTTCAAACTAGGATCAGGGCCTACTTGGTGAAGGGTAAGGGTCTGCTTCTTTCCAAACTGCCAAGAGACACAGCAATGAGACCTCTGTCAAGGCGAGGGAAGCGTAAGCGGATGGATTCTCAAACAGGTGCTTTGCCACAAAGCATCAGCACCCCATGGAAAGAATCAGGCTCCCTGTGCCCCTATGTTCGGTGTGTAGCTTTACACACAGAGGTGTCTCTGTACGAGCCAAGAATGTTCCTAAGAGATGAGACACACTAACGTCTCCTACAGAGCATAGACCTGTCCATGTGGTTTTTCCTTCCCCTGTGAGATGGGTCCCCGAGGTCCACCCCAGCTCTGGGGATAGAGCCCCTGAGAAAAGATCTCCAGGAACCGCTGTTTGCCCAGGCTGGGAAACGCAGTTCACAGGAGGCCAGGCAAGCGAGCCTCCCACAGGGAAAAATAGGCCTTACTGTCCCTGGAGGAGCACGCTGCCAGAGTGTGTGACACCTGACTGGTGCCTTACTGACCTCAGCTCCGCCACTGCATGGCCATCCAAACCAGGACCCAGGCCTACTTGGAGAAGGGTTTGGGTGCGGATTTGTAAAAACTGCCAAGGGTTACAGCAATGAGAAGTCTCTCAGAGGTAAGGGAGAGCATTGTATGGATTCTTAAGCTGTTGTTTGAATGACAGCTTCAAAGCTGCAAAGAGAGAATCAGGCCCTGTGTGCCCCCTTGTTGGGTACGCAGCTCCACACACAGAGGTATCCCCGTGGAATCCAAGACTTTCCTCACATACTGAGGTTAACTAGAGTTCTCCTACAGAGCAAAGACTTGTCCATGTGGTTTTGCCTTCCTCTGTGCGTGTGGGTCTCCGGGCTCGGCTCCAACTCCGTTGAAATAGCCCCTGAAAAAAGATCTCCAAGAACCACTTTTCCCCCAGGCGGGAAGCGGAGTTCACAGGAAGCGGAACAAGCAAGCCTCCTTCGGGCAAGTAGATGCAGCCAACT